>NC_064619.1:405516225-405838149 GCF_023898315.1 Schistocerca nitens | reverse complement strand
GGAGCAGAAAGACTTACCTTGGGGGAAAAAAGGGCAGGTATACACTCGCGCGCGCCTTTGCCTTTAGCACTGCACGGAAAACTTAGAAACTGTCTGGCTGGTCAAAAAGGAATTTAAAAAAGAGGTGTGTGTGTGTGTGTGTGTGTGTGTGTGTGTGTGTGTGTGTGTGTGTGTGTGTGTGTGTGTGTGTACGTGTGCGTGTGCGTGTGTGCGTGTGTGTGCGTGTGCGTGTGTGTGCGTGCGTGCATGTGTGCATGTGCGTGTGTGTGCGTGCGCGAGTGTATACCTGTCCTTTTTTTCCCCCAAGGTAAGTCTTTCCGCTCCCGGGATTGGAATGACTCCTTACCCTCTCCCTTAAATCCCACATCCTTTCCTCTTTCCTGATGAAGCAACAGCTTGTTGCGAAAGCTTGAAATTCGTGTGTGTGTGTGTGTGTGTGTGTGTGTGTGTGTGTCGACCTGCCAGCACTTTCGTTCGGTAAGTGACTTACCAAACGAAAGCGCTGGCACGTCGATAGACACACAAACATAAATGTATTAAAAGGAGTGGTTTTGTGGTGGCAGATTATGAAAATGAGGCTAACAATTGTTTGGCGACGAAATAATGACGTTAAAACCCATGGGAAGTGGCTAAAAATATCAGTGATGTGCAAAAAACGGAAATAAAGCGAAAGTTATCAGAACTAGACGAAATGGTTGTTTAATTGGTGAAAGGAACTGTTTGTGGACTAGAAACGGTGGATTTTATAGCAACAGTAGTGTCGAAAGCGGAATTTTTTTTGGGTTATGGTTTGGAAGTGGGTGACGTATTGTTGAGTATATATAAGCGGGATAAAATTGTATAGTAGATTACGGTAAAAAGGAGAAGGTGAATACAAAGTGAAACTACTGGCAAAAACAAAAAGAGAAAACAAAACGACAGAAAAAAAGATTTCGAAATGTAACAGTGACAATAACTAATATATATATATATATATATATATAAACAAAGATGATGTGACTTACCAAATGAAAGTCCTGGCAGGTCGACACACACACAAACATACACACAAAATTCAAGCTTTCGCAACAAACTGTTGCCTCATCAGGAAAGAGGGAAGGAGAGGGAAAGACGAAAGGATGTGGGTTTTAAGGGAGAGGGTAAGGAGTCATTCCAATCCCGGGAGCGGAAAGACTTACTTTAGGGGGAAAAAAGGACGGGTATACACTCGCTCACACACACATATCCATCCACACATATACAGACACAAGCAGACATATTTAAAGACAAAGAGTTTGGGCAGAGATGTCAGTCGAGGCAGAAGTGCAGAGGCAAAGATGTTGTTGAATGACAGGTGAGGTATGAGTGGCGGCAACTTGAAATTAGCGGAGATTGAGGCCTGGTGGATAATGGGGAGAGAGGATATATTGAAGAGCAAGTTCCCATCTCCAGAGTTCGGATAGGTTGGTGTTAGTGGGAAGTATCCAGATAACCCGGACGGTGTAACACTGTGCCAAGATGTGCTGGCCGTGCACCAAGGCATGTTTAGCCACAGGGTGATCCTCATTACCAACAAACACTGTCTGCCTGTGTCCATTCATGCGAATGGACAGTTTGTTGCTGGCCATTCCCACATAGAATGCGTCACAGTGTAGGCAGATCAGTTGGTAGATCACGTGGGTGCTTTCACACGTGGCTCTGCCTTTGATCATGTACACCTTCCGGGTTACAGGACTGGAGTAGGTGGTGGTGGGAGGGTGCATGGGACAGGTTTTACACCGGGGGCGGTTACAAGGGTAGGAGCCAGAGGGTAGGGAAGGTGGTTTGGGGATTTCATAGGGATGAACTAAGAGGTTACGAAGGTTAGGTGGACGGCGGAAAGACACTCTTGGTGGAGTGGGGAGGATTTCATGAAGGATGGATCTCATTTCAGGGCAGGATTTGAGGAAGTCGTATCCCTGCTGGAGAGCCACATTCACAGTCTGGTCCAGTCCCAGAAAGTATCCTATCACAAGTGGGGCACTTTTGTGGTTCTTCTGTGGGAGGTTCTGGGTTTGAGAGGATGAGGAAGTGGCTCTGGTTATTTGCTTCTGTACCAGGTCGTGAGGGTAGTTGCGGGATGCGAAAGCTGTTGTCAAGGTTGTTGGTGTAATGCTTCAGGGATTCCGGACTGGAGCAGATTCGTTTGCCACGAAGACCTAGGCTGTAGGGAAGGGACTGTTTGATGTGGAATGGGTGGTAGCTGTCGTAATGGAGGTACTGTTGCTTGTTGGTGGGTTTGATGTGGACGGACGTGTGAAGCTGGCCATTGGACAGGTGGAGGTCAGCGTCAAGGAAAGTGGTATGGGATTTGGAGTAGGACCAGGTGAATCTGATGGAACCAAAGGAGTTGAGGTTGGAGAGGAAATTCTGGAGTTGTTCTTCACTGTGAGTCCAGATCGTGAAGATGTCATCAATAAATCTGTACCAAACTTTGGGTTGGCAGGCCTGGTTAACCAAGAAGGCTTCCTCTAAGCGACCTATGAATAGGTTGGCGTACAACTCCCCAGGACACTATCCAAATTCAACCCTGCCTGGAACAGTTCCGTCCTCCGTCACAGCGGGACCCACCTCCTCTTCCTCAAAATCACCCTCTCCAAACTTTCCAGGAATTTCTGACTTCCAGCCTTGCCTCTCAATCCTTCTTAAAAAACCTTAATCCTAGTCCCAACATCACCACTGCTGAAGCCCAGGCTATCCGTGATCTGAAGGCTGACCGGTCCATTGTCATTCTTCCGGCGGACAAGGGTTCCACGACCGTGGTACTTTATCGTCGGGAGTATGTGGCTGAGGGACTGCGTCAGCTTTCACACAACACCACATACAAAGTTTGCCAAGGTAATCCCATTCCTGATGTCCAGGCGGAGCTTCAAGGAATCCTCAGAACCTTAGGCCCCCTACAAAACCTTTCACCTGACTCCATCAACCTCCTGACCCCACCGACACCCCGCACCCCTACCTTCTACCTTCTTCCTAAAATTCACAAACCCAATCATCCCGGCCGCCCCATTGTAGCTGGTTACCAAGCCCCCACAGAACGTATCTCTGCCTACGTAGATCAACACCTTCAACCCATTACATGCAGTCTCCCATCCTTCATCAAAGACACCAACCACTTTCTCGAATGCCTGGAATCCTTACCCAATCCGTTACCCCCAGAAACCATCCTTGTAACCATTGATGCCACTTCCTTATACACAAATATCCCGCACGTCCAGGGCCTCGCGGCGATGGAGCACTTCCTTTCACGCCGATCACCTGCCACCCTACCTAAAACCTCTTTTCTCATTACCTTAGCCAGCTTAATCCTGACCCACAACTTCTTCACTTTTGAAGACCAGACATACTAACAATTAAAGGGAACAGCCATGGGCACCAGGATGGCCCCCTCATACACCAGCCTATTCATGGGTCGCTTAGAGGAAGCCTTCTTGGTTACCCAGGCCTGCCAACCCAAAGTTTGGTACAGATTTATTGATGACATCTTCATGATCTGGACTCACAGTGAAGAACAACTCCAAAATTTCCTCTCCAACCTCAACTCCTTTGGTTCCACCAGATTCACCTGGTCCTACTCCAAATCCCATGCCACTTTCCTTGATGTTGACCTCCACCTGTCCAATGGCCAGCTTCACACGTTCGTCCACATCAAACCCACCAACAAGCAACAGTACCTCCATTACGACAGCTGCCACCCATTCCACATCAAACGGTCCCTTCCCTACAGCCTAGGTCTTCGTGGCAAACAAATCTGCTCCAGTCTGGAATCCCTGAACCATTACACCAACAACCTGAAAACAGCTTTCGCATCCCGCAACTACCCTCCCGACCTGGTACAGAAGCAAATAACCAGAGCCACTTCCTCATCCTCTCAAACCCAGAACCTCCCACAGAAGAACCACAAAAGTGCCCCACTTGTGATAGGATACTTTCCGGGACTGGATCAGATTCCGAATGTGGCTCTCAAGCAGGGATACGACTTCCTCAAATCCTGCCCTGAAATGAGATCCATCCTTCATGAAATCCTCCGCACTCCACCAAGAGTGTCTTTCCGCCGTCCACCTAACCTTCGTAACCTCTTAGTTCATCCCTATGAAATCCCCAAACCACCTTCCCTACCCTCTGGCTCCTACCCTTGTAACCACCCCCGGTGTAAAACCTGTCCCATGCACCCTCCCACCACCACCTACTCCAGTCCTGTAACCCGGAAGGTGTACACAATCAAAGGCAGAGCCACGTGTGAAAGCACCCACGTGATCTACCAACTGACTGTGCCTACACTGTGACGCATTCTATGTGGGAATGACCAGCAACAAACTGTCCATTCGCATGAATGGACACAGGCAGACAGTGTTTGTTGGTAATGAGGATCACCCTGTGGCTAAACATGCCTTGGTGCACAGCCAGCACATCTTGGCACAGTGTTACACCGTCCGGGTTATCTGGATACTTCCCACTAACACCAACCTATCCGAACTCTGGAGATGGGAACTTGCTCTTCAATATATCCTCTCTTCCCATTATCCACCAGGCCTCAATCTCCGCTAATTTCAAGTTGCCGCCACTCATACCTCACCTGTCATTCAACAACATCTTTGCCTCTGCACTTCTGCCTCGACTGACATCTCTGCCCAAACTCTTTGTCTTTAAATATGTCTGCTTGTGTCTGTGTGTGTGTCTGTGTGTGTGTGTGCGCGCGCGCGCGCGCGCGCGCGCGCGCGCGCGCGCGCGCGCGCGAGCGTATACCCGTCCTTTTTTCCCCCCTAAGGTAAGTCTTTCCGCTCCCGGGATTGGAATGACTCCTTACCCTCTCCCTTAAAACCCACATCCTTTCGTCTTTCCCTCTCCTTCCCCTCTTTCCTGATGAGGCAACAGTTTGTTGCGAAAGCTTGAATTTTGTGTGTGTGTATGTTTGTGTTTGTCTGTCTGTCGACCTGCCAGCACTTTCATTTGGTAAGTCTCATATATATATATATATATATATATATATATATATATATATATATATATATATAAAAAGAAAGATGATGAGACTTACCAAACAAAAGCACTGGCAGGTCGATAGACACACAAACAAACACAAATATACACACAAAATTCAAGCTTTCGCAACAAACTGTTGCCTCATCAGGAAAGAGGGAAGGAGAGGGAAAGACGAAAGGATGTGGGTTTTAAGGGAGAGGGTAAGGAGTCATTCCAATCCCGGGAGCGGAAAGACTTACCTTAGGGGGAAAAAAGGACAGGTATACACACACACACACACACACACACACACACACACACACACACACACACATATCCATCCACACATACAGACACAAGCAGACATAATATGTCTGCTTGTGTCTGTATGTGTGGATGGATATGTGTGTGTGTGCGAGTGTATACCTGTCCTTTTTTCCCCCTAAGGTAAGTCTTTCCGCTCCCGGGATTGGAACGACTCCTTACCCTCTCCCTTAAAACCCACATCCTTTCGTCTTTCCCTCTCCTTCCCTCTTTCCTGATGAGGCAACAGTTTGTTGCGAAAGCTTGAATTTTGTGTGTATATTTGTGTTTGTTTGTGTGTCTATCGACCTGCCAGCGCTTTTGTTTGGTAAGTCTCATCTTTCTTTTTAGATATATTTTTTCCACGTGGAATGTTTCCCTCTGTTATATATATATATATATATATATATATATATATATATATATATATTCCTGCAAGCGCAACTTGTCCAAAAGCTTACACATTTATGATTAATTTTTCACTGTGCCTTTCTGACTCAACACCACCTCTCTGTGGCAACCTACAATCTATTCTTCATATTGTGATTACACTGTTCAGTGTATGGCTGATGCACATCTTCTATATGATCTTTTACATGGTGACAATAAATGTGTTATCTACAAAATAGTAATGAACAAGAAATGGAAAAGTTCATACATCAACTGGTAAAAGAACTCATGGGAACGGGAGAGCAGGAAGAACAAATTAAAGAGGATACAAGACGAAACTCTTCTAGCAAGCTGAAGTAGTGCCAAATCAGTTTTGCAAAGGCAATAAAACCAATGAGGAAAATGCCTGATGAACTCCTGAAGTAGTTCTTATGAGTAAATAATATTTGATACGAATTATTGTATTCCCTCAATTACAATGGACGTATACACCCAATGCCATTTGTAATTACATCCATCTTTTCCAGAGCTCAAACAGTTCCAGTTCCAACTGTAACAAGAGAGATTATGGTTTAATGTCTCATCAATGGTGACGTCATTGAACACAGTTGGTGCTGAGAATGAAACTGGCTGGCTTTTTCGACGGAATTACATTTGCCTTTAGCACTGCTCGGAAAACTGAGAAACTGTATGGCTGGCCAAAAGGGAAATTAAAGAACTGTCCTTCCAAGTCTGATGACTTAACCACTACACCACCTCATTGAGCACAGTTGAGAACATTTTCCCAACCATTTAACCAAAAACATGTTACATGTTTGTTAGACTTTTTTTTGGTAAAAGGGCAAGGACACTATAAACCTCTTTGCAACATCTGTAATAAAAAAATTCAATAAATATTCTTAGTGGCACCTTACATTATAGCACATTTTTGTACCAATCACACCAGGCTTTGTTATTTTCATGAATTCCAGTTTATTTCTTCAGTTTAATAACTAGTATGCAGATGCTTTAAAGTTTAATAAACAATTTCAATTTTAAGGCTTATGTCATATGAAAGCTTAAGAGGATCTAAATTGCCTCTAAACTTCAAGTGCACTTAGTAGTTTCATTGCTGAGTATAACAGACTTTATAATTTTAGTCCCACAACCACAACAAAGCTGGGATCTACCAGCATGATATTGACACCAGCCGTATATTTGCTGCGAAGTAAATCAACAACTTGCACACATGTATCCAAGCATACACAAATTTACATGATAATGTTTTTAAGTAACCAGTTTATTTGTGTAACAATAGCATACAATATAAGTTAATAAATCTCCGATGTGGAATCTTCTGCATCTGAAAGGATTCACACAGCTTTAACAAAATGAGGTACAAGGGCACAAGCTGACCTTCCAACTGAGGAATCCAATAAGAAAGTGGATTACCAAATTCAGTAACCAACTTCTATCAACAACTATGAATCACACGAGCATAAAAGTTCTTTAAACACAAACAAAATCCCACAACAGTTTGAGGCTTGTTACCTGACCACACACATATTGATAGCCCTTTATTTCGTAACAAAATAAAGTATCTTGACATTCACAAGAAATAAACACTTTTATAACACAATTTCACACTGCAGCTATATTAGTATCAATACTGTTCACCTATCCATGTATCATCACTTTAGATGTCATAGTTCATAATTTAGCTACCTGGAGATGCTTTAAAAAGCAAGCGAGTTTGTGAAATATGGTCCTCCTAAAATTTATATTATGTAATAAAGCTGGGAGTGTTCTAGTGTCAAGATCTACACTTACATGACCAATTTATTATATTCAAGTTTTAAGCAAAGGCAATGAGATGTCACTTTCCTTACTTCAGTTTCTCACTAACATTACAAAGATTTCTATAAGAAACCTAGCAATTCTACCAGAACTGCAATTTTTAAAATTTTCACACATCAGAATTTGGTTCAATAAAAACTTCCACACTTTTAACAATGTTAGCAAATGCTCACTCTCCATGGGTACACCAGTCAGAATACAAATTACTTCACTGTATAACCTATTGCTTTTAAATTCAGATCCCATCACATCTACAAAAAGCATGTACTATAATAAGATGAGACTGCTACACGAGGCACTAGGACAATGACAAGTAACTTGCCACAATATCCTTCCTCCGATATTACGTTAACCTGAAATTTTAAGCAGTACCACTTGTAGGTGGCCAATATTATATGATCTCCAGGATTTATTACAGGAACTGCACCAAGTTCGCAGACTGACGTTCACAGCAATTATCACATTCCTGGTGAGATTAAAATATTTTATATCACATTATAACAAAAAATATTTACATATCATTAGGCTACATTAAATTGTGATTTGTATGACTATGGTTCCCAGTAATGAAACTGTTGAAGATGACTATATGTAAATATATATAAATAGCAGCAAACACTGCATTAATGACATCATAAAAAGTATTAACTAGTTAATTTAACTGTCTTTGTTCCACTCATCAATGAATATTTACAATATGTCCAGTCAAATATGGCAGTTAAACATGAGACCAACAAGGACAGTGCCACTTAAACAAGTGAAAGGCACAAATAAATTATGTACTGCATAGAAATATATATAATATATTTATATATATATCAGCTTTCCTCATTCAGGAGGCCACAGCACATATGGGCACATATTTCAACAACTACATACAAACTGTTTCTTAAAATGCCATGTTATAAACTTTGTTGCTATCTACATTTGTTACTTAATGGAAGTATTCTTGTTGGCATCTTTTTGTAACCAATTTGAATGTGCATTGTATGGAGTCAACTGTAGCAGACTGCAGATATAAATGTCTGTATCAACATTTCTTACTTGAACAATCAGTAAACTACTTTACAGTTCCTGATTGTCCATAACAATAATCCATTACATAAAATATTAAAGAGTATAAAAGTGCAACACTGGAATTAAGTACAAACAATGTTGTGTTTTATGGTATATTATTTTGTGAATTTTTATGACTCAAATGAATGTTCTCTTTCTGAGTTCTATTCTTCAAACGGAGAACACACACTCAGGTCACCAAAACATTAATACATTGTTAAAAACTTTATTAAGAACAACAAAAAGGTAACAGTTATGCCTTCTGGCATTGTTCACTTTCTATGCCTGATTGAATCCTTCCCATGGTCAGGTGTGTTTTTCCTGCAACAAATGGAGAGAAGTCGATATTGCATTTACCATGAATGAAACTATTTAGATACAAAAATAAGTACCTTTTGATGAGAAGGAAACAGAGGAATTTATGTTCAACATAACTACATGTTTGAAGAGTTTTTCTAGCTACAAAAGTTAAATAACTTCCAGTCGAGAGTAGTGAGCTCCAAATATGGTGCTCCCTTTTGTAATTTCCAGTGCAAGACATTACTACAAAACTTTTACACGGAGATTAACTGGATCATTCAAGAAACTTTATGTAAAAATAACTGAACTTTCAACTCTACAGCAATAGCAATACTAGCAGTTTTGCAGATTTAAATGAAGGTCAATTATTGTTTGTTTTTCAACCAAGTAACAATATCTTTTAGCAACACCGACAAGCTTTTTGGGATCCCAAAGGAAGTCCTTTGTACATCATGGATAGTATCTTACCTGTTCAAAGGAACCAAAAGACATGCCTTCACAGACCTACAGAGGCAAGTGCTGGGGCCAAAGGCAAGGAATTTGTCAGTGGCTGCAGGTGGGCACAGAAGCCTGCCAGGTCCATGTCCTCTACTAACTATCCCACTATCAGCCTACAGTGTTCTTGACAAATTTGTAATGAGACACCCAAAACCACAATGTAAGAACCACTGTCTTACATGATAAGACTAATTTACAGTTGTTTCTACAGATTCAACACACAATCCAATAACCCCATCAGCACACTGTTCAAAATCCATTTCGTTTGGTGACAATCTGGTCAATCAATCTATGCACAAACTACTGGACTCAAAAAGATTAAATAAGATGCCTTTACATTATTTTGGAAATATGCCACAGAATAAATGTTTTCAAACAGCATTTTTACTTACTGCTCTGGACTGTTATCTGTGTCACTTTCTTCAAGTTCCGCCTTGTTGCGCTTCTTCTCATAGATCAAGATAATGGCACACAGTACAAACACTTCAGCACATATGCCGAGGAATGGCCATAAAGCAGCAAGTTTGTCTAGAAACAGAAGCACTGTTTATTAGCACTATCACAATAGGGACATAACTTATTATTATAACAATAATAAATAATGGAAAATCCAGGATGGAATGTAACTGTCTGGCTTCACGTGTGTGTGTGTGTGTGTGTGTGTGTGTGTGTGTGTGTGTGTGTAACTAGTATTGCATTACATTATACAAAATCTACATGACACTTCTAGTTTTAAATATTTGGGCTTTATACAGATATTTACAGCTGGGCACTTCTATGCTGATGGCACAGCCTATTCAATATGGTTCACCTGGTGGTTCTGGAATTTGAACACCAGAAATTAAGTCTGGCAATACAATAATTATTCTTAAGACATAACTATGAATATACGCTGGTATCACTAACATTTTCCTTGTATCAACCAGAATTTTCTTCAATCACCCTTCAACCTCTGAAACAACTGTCAAATTCTACGAAATTCTCCAATTACCCAAGGTTCCAATCTCTTAAAACATTGTTGCTATATAATTTCTCATGCAACCACAAATTGCCAACTACTCCAGTCACAGCATCCAATTATAAATACATGTGCTTGTACCAGAAGTACACTAAGTGAGGCATTTGAGCATTAAGTAAAGACTGAAGGAAACTGAAAAGACTGCGGTACTGAGAAAAGGCGTGACTATATGTGGTTTTCAATTGAAGCAGATGGTCGATATGAGACCTTCCCTCCTGAAAGCCATCCTGGTAAGGAGATAAAAGGTCCCGAGATTTGGGGACCCAATAGAGCCAACTAGCCACCATCAATTTAGTAACTTGAAGTGGACACTGGTCAGACTGACTGGCCAGTAGCTATCAAGAGATGACAGCGTCTTAAACTTTAGGTCAGGCATCGCTATACTGCTAAACACTCGGAGGAGATATTGTCGTTGTGGGGGACTGAGGTGTTTAAGCAACTCATTATGGATGGAATCAGGACCTAGGGCTGAATCTTAAGAAGATAGAATCAGAATTAATTCTCATCCAGTAAAAGTTTTATTGTTGGATTCCACCTGACAAGGGGTAAAACATAGGAGGAAAGCTTCAGCCCACTGTCTCTGGAGGAGGAAGGCAACTGGTTAGGAGGCTCACTGTTGCTGTTGCCGAATGAGTCACGATGTGTTCTGCAAGACCTGATGGATTGGTACAGATGCCACCTGGAAGAGCAAGGCCTGGCATGGATTGGTTTGTTTGTGGTATAAAGGGACCAAACTGCAAGGTCAGTCGCTTTTTCCTGATACATGAAAGGCTCAAGGTACAAAAACACCCAACACCACACCTAAAAAGAAAACAAATGGAACAAACAAAAAAATGGGGAAAACATACACCACAAAGAAAAGTAGAAGAACGTATTAAAACCATAGAGCATGTGGTCTGGGCTGGCTGATGACAATAATAAAAGAGGATGAGCCAGACACACTGCAACACACTAAAATGTCCACCCTAAAAAGACATGGCACATTAAACACATGTAGGGAAAAGATGACCATCAAGACAAACAAACGCAAAGAAAGTGCGAGACTCAAAATGCAGGGAGAGTGGCAACCTCAGAGAAGGCAAAAAGCCCACCCTTAGATGGTACGATAAAAAGCACCCTCACGGATAAAATTTAAAACTAAATCTGCTCTGTTGAGGCATTATCGACCAACACCGAAAATAGGGTGCCGAGAAAGTTAAAAGTCCGCCACAGAGCGGCGGGAAAGTGGGCAGTCCAGCAAGAGGTGGATGACCGTCACTGACCCACAGCGACACAGAAGCGAGTCCTCACGACGGAGGAGGTAAATATGTGTTAGCCACGTATGGCCATTGCGGAGCCGGCAGAGGACAACTTACTCCCTGCGATAGGCACGCATGGAAGACTCCCACGCATTCGTAGTCTCCTTCATGAGAGAGAGTTTATTGTGCATACTGTTATGCCATTACATCTCCCAAAGCCAAAAAACCTTGTGGCGTAAGACAGAATGCAGGTCAGGTTCAGAGAAGCCAATCTACATAAGCAATTTCCGTGCAGCCTGTTTGGCTAGCCTGTCAGCAAGTTTGTTACCTGGGATTCCGACATGACCTGCAGTTCAGACAAACACCACTGAACAACTGGACCATTCCAGGGCATAGATGGACTCCCACATGGTCACTACCAAACGATGACGAGGGTAGCACTGGCCAATAGCTTGAAGGCTTCTCAAGGAGTCAGTACACAGGAGAAATGACTCGCCTGGGCATGAACAGATGTGCTCAAGACCACGAGATATAGCCACCAGCTCGGCAGTGAAAACACCGCTGCCATCGGGCAAGGAATGCTGTTCAATATGTTCTCCATGGACAAACGAGAAGCCGGCATTACCATCAGCCATTGAGCCGTCTGTGTAAACCACTTCATAGCCTCGGTACATGTCAAGAATCGACAAGTAGGGGGAGCTGTGAGCTGTGGAGTTAACCGAGTCCTTAAGGCCATGTGATAGGTCCAGGTGAAGCTACACACCATCGAGGTATACGTGAATGGACCTCAAGTATAGGCGGTAAAGGCCACGGATTCCAGTTCGGATAGAAGGGATGGGACGCTAACTGCAACTGTAAACCCTGACCTGGGCCACTGATGTGGGAGGATGAACTGCAATGGGTGGGAAAAGGAGATGGTAATTTGGATGTGCAAAGGAACTACAAATGTGTGCAATGTACCTGGTGAGCAGTTGTGCTGCACACCTAACCTTCAATGGAGGGACTCCAGCCTCCACCAGGGCACAGGTCACTAGACTCATCCCAAAAGCTCCCATCACTAGCCTAACACCACACTGGTGCATTGGGTGAAGTAACTGTAACACTAAGGGTGCCACTGAACTATAAACTACACTCCCATAGTCAAGGCGGGATTGAAGGACAACTCTAGAGCAGGAACAGGAACAGCAGCAAAGAGCTATCTGCACCCCAGTTGGTGTTGCTCAGGCAGTGGAGAGTATTGAGGTGCTGCCAGCACTTCCACTTAAGCTGACAAAGGTAAGGAAGCCAAGTCAATCGGGCGACAACAGCCAGTCCTAAGAATCGATATGTCTCCACTAAAGTGAGAGGATCGTCATTAAGGTAAAGTTTGGTTCTGGATGAATGGTACTAGGCCAACAGAAGTGCATAACCCAAGACTTTACGGCTGAAAACTAGAAACTGTGGGCTGGAGCCCATGACTATGCCTTGTGGATAGCTCCCTGTAGGCACCACTCAGCAGCACCAGTACTGGCGGAGCAGTACGAAATTCTGAAGTCGTCTACATACAGAGAAGCTGAGACCGACGGCCCTACAGCTGCTGCTGGACCATTAACGGCCACTAAAAACAGAGACACAGAATACAGAGCCCTGCAGGACCCCATTCTTTTGGATATGGGGGGGAACTATAGGACGCACCAACTTTGACACAAAGTACGGAGCAACAGGAAATTTGGATCAACATTGAGTGCGGGCCTCCGACACCCCACTTGTATAATGTGGCAACGAGATGATGTTGCACGGTGGTGTCATATACTTCTCGTAAATCAAGGTTTGGCATCTCAAAAAGGCTGTTCGGATGGCAGACTACGGACACAAGAGTGACCCTAGCAGAAACCGCCCTGGCATGGAGCCAGTAGGCCACGTGATTCCATGACCCAACCTAACTGTCGACACACTATACATTCTAGCAGCTCACAAAGAACATTGATAAGGCCGATAGCTATCCACATCAAGCAGGTTTTTGCCGGGTCTGAGCACTGGTATGATGGTGTTCTCCCACCACTGTTATGGAAAGACGCCATTGCACCAGATCCGGTTGAAGATGACAAGGAAGTGTCATCTGTCAGAAGAGAGATGTTTAAGCATCTGACTATGGATCCAATCTGGCCCAAGAGCTGTGTTGGAGCAATGTGCAAGGCCACTGAGGAGCTCCAACTCTGCAAATGGAGAGCCATAGGGGTCACTGTGTTGTGTAGTGAATGAGAGGACTCTCTTCCATCTGCCTTTTGAGAATGCAAAAGGCTGGCGGGGTAGTTCTCCGACGCAGAGACTCTAGCATAGTCCTCAGCAAAGTGCTCGGCAATTGCATTTGCGTTGGTAGATAACAAGCCATCAATGGTAATTCCAGGGACACCTGTTGGGGTCTGGTACCCAAAAACAAGTCTGATCATTCAGATATGGGAAGGTGACGTATGGCACGCAATGGTCGAGACACTCCTCTCGCACCACTAATGTTTCCACCTTTTGATAAGCTCGCAAACACAGGCACGGAGCCGTTTAAAGGCTATTTGGTGCTCTGCCATCCGTTACGAAAAGCTTATGACAGCACCTTGCAACATCATATCCTGCGCTTATGTCGTGGTAGAGCTCGCCGACTGCTCTTTAATTGCCTCTGCAACCTCCAGCGACCACCTAGGTACAGACTTTCACCGGGGCACCCCAAAGAACTATGGTAGGCATTTTCTGCTGCAGAAATTATTGTTGTAGTGACCTGCTCAATCACAACCTTGATGGCACCACGAGGGGAGATTCAACGGTGACTGCAGAGGTGAAGGCTCTGCCTTTTTTAAAGCCCATATGGGTAGGCATCTGGGCATGACACCGTGGCAGTGACAGGAAGATGGGGGAAGTGGTCACTACCACACAGTCATGTGCTCTCCAGTGGATAGTTGGGGAAGTCCTGGGCTGCAAATTGATAAATCAATGGCACAGTAACTACATTTGCCGGATATAGACTGGGAGACTCAAACGTTCATAACGGGTGGCAGGGACAAAGAACCCAGTGAAATTTTTTTAAGTGCTTTATCTGAAAACTACCGTGAGCAGTTAAACAGAGAACTGACTAGTGGCGATAACATATTAGACCTTCTGGTGACAAACATACCCGAACTATTTGAAACAGTTAACGCAGAACAGGGAATCAGCTATCATAAAGCGGTTATGGCATCGATGATTTCAGCCGTAAATAGAAATATTAAAAAAGGTAGGAAGATTTTTCTGTTTAGCAAAAGTGACAAAAAGCAGATTACAGATTACCTGACGGCTCAACACAAAAGTTTTGTCTGAAGTACAGATAGTGTTGGGGATCAGTGGACAAAGTTCAAAACCATCGTACAATATGCGTTAGATGAGTATGTGCCAAGCAAGATCGTAAGAGATGGAAAAGAGCCACCGTGGTACAACAACAGAGTTAGCAAACTGCTGCGGAAGCAAAGAGAACTTCACAGCAAACAAACATAGCCAAAGCCTTGCAGACAAAAAAAAAAAAAAAATTACGCGAAGCGAAACGTAGTGTGAGGAGGGCTACGCGAGAGGCGTTCAACGAATTCAAAAGTAAAGTTCTATGTACTGACTTGGCAGAAAATCCTAAGAAATTCTGGTCTTATGTCAAAGCGGTAGGTGGATCAAAACAAAATGTCCAGACACACTGTGACCAAAATGGTTCTGAAACAGAGGATGACAGACTAAAGGCTGAAATACTAAATGTCTTTTCCAAAGCTGTTTCACAGAGGAAGACTGCACTGTAATTCCTTCTCTAAGTTGTCGTACAGATGACAAAATGGTAGATATCGAAATAGACGACAGAGGGATAGAGAAACAATTAAAATCACTCAAAAGAGGAAAGGCCGCTGGACCTGATGGGATACCAGTTCTATTTTACACGGAGTATGCGGAGGAACTTGCCCCCCTTCTTGCAGCAGTGTACCGTAGGTCTCTAGAAGAGTGTAGTGTTCCAAAGGACTGGAAAGGGCACAGGTCATCCCCGTTTTCAAGAAGGGACGTCGAATAGATGTGCAGAACTATAGACCTATATCTCTAAAGTCGATCAGTTGTAGAATTTTGGAACACGTATTATGTTCGAGTATAATGACTTTCCTGGAGACTAGAAATCTACTCTGTAGGAATCAGCATGGGTTTCGAAAAAGACGGTCGTGTGAAACCCAGCTCGCACTACTCATCCACAAGACCCAGAGGGCCCTAGACACCGGTTCACAGGTAGATGCCGTGTTTCTTGACCTCCGCAAGGCGTTTGATATAGTTCTCCACAGTCGTTTAATGTACAAAGTAAGAGCATATGGACTATCAGACCAATTGTGTGATTGGATTGAGGAGTTCCTAGATAACAGAATACAGCATGTCATTCTCAATGGAGAGAAGTCTTCCAAAGTAAGAGTGATTTCAGGTGTGCCGCAGGGGAGTGTCATAGGACCGTTGCTATTCACAATATACATAAATGACTTGGTGGATGACCTCTGAAGTTCACTGAGGCTTTTTGCAGATGATGCTGTGGTGTAACGAGAGGTAGTAACAATGGAAAATTGTACTGAAATGCAGGAGGATCTGCAGCGGATTGACGCATGGTGCAGGGAATGGCAATTGAATCTCAATTTAGACAAGTGTAATGTGCTGCGAATACATAGAAAGATAGAGCCCTTGTCATTTAGCTACAAAATAGCAGGTCAGCAACTGGAAGTAGTTAATTCCATAAATTATCTGGGAGTATGCATTAGGAGTGATTTAAAATGGAATGACCATATAAAGTTGATCGTCAGTAAAGCCAATGCCAGACAGATTCATTGGAAGAATCCTAAGGAACTGCAATCCGAAAACAAAGGAAGTGTGTTACAGTACGCTTGTTCGCCCACTGCTTGAATACTGCTTAGCAGTGTGGGATCCGTACAAGATAGAGAAGATCCAACGGAGAGCAGCGCACTTCGTTACAGGATCATTTATTAATCGCGAAAGCATTACGGAGATGATAGATAAACTCCAGTGGAAGACTCTGCAGGAGAGACGCTCAGTAGCTCGGTACCAGCTTTTGTTAAAGTTTCGAGAACATACCTTCACCGAAGAGTCAAGCAGTATATTGCTCCCTCCTACGTATATCTCGCGAAGAGACCATGAGGATAAAATCAGAGAGATTAGAGCCCACACAGAGGCATACCGACAATCTTTCTTTCCACAAACAATACAAGACTGGAATAGAAGGGAGAACCGATAAGAGGTACTCAAGGTACCCTCCGCCACACACCGTCAGGTGGCTTGCGGCGTATGGATGTGGATGTAGATGTAGATTAGCCACATTCAAATGTGTTGTGGCCCCAGTATTTAAGAGGCAGAGGTAGAGTTGGGACAGTAAATTCGCGAAATCTCTGCCACTGCCAGTAAGCATGGTGCTACCCCACAAGCGGTTATGGGCGTTAAAATCTCCCCATAGCAGGAAAGGTTTAGGGAGTTGATCAATCAGTGCAGCCAATATGTTCAGGGGAAGTGCACCATCTGGAGGGAGATATTCACAGCAGACAGTTATCTCCTGTGTCGTCTGTATCCTGACAGCCACAGCTTTAAGAGGATTTTGAAGGGGGCGCAAGTTCACTACATACCGAGTTCAGGACAAACAAACTCCACCTGACACTACTATAGTTGCTACAGTTCTTGTAATATCCCTTGTAGCCACAAAGGGCAGGGGCCGCGTTGCCGGGAACCAGGTTTCCTGGAGTGCAATGCAGAAAGCAGGTGTAAAGCTTAACAATTGCTGAAGCTCAGCCAGGTGGTGGAAGAAACCGCCGCCTTTCCACTGGAGGATGATGTGATCATGAGACGGTGAAGGCATATAACACTCAATGAGGCAGTCTACAGCTCAAGGTCGGCTCAAGGTCACTTGCTGCCACCGGCATTGCCAAAACAGGCTATATCCATTGTGTCAGTGTCTGGCGAGATCTAGGTCCTCAGTGGATGGAAGAATCTCCACCCCGTCCTCAGACGTATAGCTTGTAGGTTGTGTGTGTTGTTTTTAGGGCACGAAACATCTAAGGTCATAAGCGCTCAGTAAAGAACCAGATAGTGCTGGGGCCATGAAGGCAAATAATCGTTACAAGGTCCAATACAAAAGGGAAGAAAAAACAAATCTAAAACATCAAGACATCATGGAAGAGTATCTAAAAGATGTCAACAAGACATGGAGTCACCAGGTAGAAATTACATCTCTCTCGTCATATTACTGCTTTTAAAAAACACAAAACGTGAGCCAGAGCTTGCATGTCATCTGCTAAAATGCCCGGCAACTCAGGTGGCAGCCCGACCCTGAGACGGAAGTGGCTAAAATAGGGGCAGAGGGTCAGGAAATGTCTGACTTAATGGCTGGCTTTAGAAAGGACAGCTGGGTGCAGAGTCACCACTCAACAAGTGGTGGTGACTAAAGCAATAGTTCCCTATTCGCAACCGAGCTAACATTACTTCCTCATGGCGAGACAGCCAGGAGGAAGTCTATCAAGCTGTTGGGAGAGGTTTCACTTCTCTGAGTTTGTTCCCATGAAGGGAGCACCAATGGTCACATCAAAGTAACGTGATACGCCGAGGGATAAAAGTACAAATATCTTGTCAGGGAACAGAGTAAGAGGCAGGCCGACAGATGGACGGTGGCCTTGGCTGCAGCATCAGCAGAGTCATTCCCAGGCAAACTAACATGGCCAGGAACCCATATGAACATCACTTGGGCTCCCCCATCTGGGAACAAATGGAGGCAGTCCTGGATCTGTCGGACGATGGGGTGTACTGGATCAGGATCATTTAGACTCTGAAGGGCACTGAGGGAGTCAGAGCAAATCACACAGCGAGCGACCTGGTGCCTATGGATGTAGTGAGCAACCTGATAAGAGAGCAAGAAGTTCTGCTGTAAAAATTGTGCACTGGTCGAGAATCCAGTACTGAAACTTATCAGCCCCGATGATAAAAGCACAGTCAACACCATGGGCGGACTTTGAAGCATCAGTGTAGAAGAGTATGCTATTGGCAATTTGTGAGCGAAGTTCGAGAAATAGGTCAGCTCGGGAGTCGAATCCTTCGGGAACGACCCGAGGTCAAAATGAACGCAAACCTGTGTCTGAAGGCAAGGTGGTGAAGGGCTCTCCGTCATTCGGAAAGTGGCAGGAAGTGTGAACTGCAGCTGCTGATGGAAGCGAATGCAAGGAGGCCGCAGAGAAGAAATGTACATCTCGTACTGGTGGTCAAGAATGTCATAAAAAAAAATAATAATAAAAAAAGGGGGGGGGGGGTGTCAAAGGTTGGGTGGCCTGGCATGGAAGGAAGCCGACACGCATACCTACTAAGCAGGATGTCGCGCTGGTATGACAGGACAGGTGTGTTGGGGGGGGGGGGGAGAAGGGCAGGACGGGTGTGTGTCGGGGGGGGGGGTGTCGGGGGAAGAGGGCAGGACGGGCGTGTGTCGGGGGGGGGGGGTCGGGGGAAGAGGGCAGGACGGGCGTGTGTCGGGGGGGTCGGGGGAAGAGGGCAGGACGGGCGTGTGTCGGGGGGGTCGGGGGAAGAGGGCAGGACGGGCGTGTGTCGGGGGGGTCGGGGGAAGAGGGCAGGACGGGTGTGTGTCGGGGGGGGGGTCAGGGGAAGAGGGCAGGACGGGTGTGTGTCGGGGGGGTCGGGGGAGAAGGGCAGGACAGGTGTGTGTGGGGTGGGGGATGAGGGCAGGATGGGGAGAGAGTGATACAGGAAAAGAGCAGTGTAGGGAAAGAACGATACAGGGAAGGAACAGTATAGGGAGAGTAGAAGTAAACCAACGTAAATGAGCTTCAAGAGCCCATGGAGTCTTTAGACAAGGAGCGCTGAAAAAGCAGCAGAGCTGCGAGGGCTGGGGCCCCGTGGTCGCCAAGCACGTACTCACCCTAGATCAGTTTGGCCCCCGGAGGGGTGGGGTGGGGGGCGCAGAACTATTACGCAGTGGTGGTATGAATGCCACCGCAATTCCCTTGATGTTGGGGATCTTCTTTCTGGATTTCTCACTGATCCTTGGGTTTCTCTGGCTGGGAGGGCTTCACTGGTTCAGTCTCTGGGACTGAGGATGATTATGAAGCCCTACAATGAGTTACTTTTCAGTACTTCGGCCAATGGCGTGTGTCATCTTTCCAACTAGCAGAAACCTGGGAAGGGAGTGACCCTAGGGACACCTTCCTAGCGAGAGGAGCCAAAGAAGACTTGTGCTTTTCCGACTGAAGTGGGAAATAGTGTCCCCGATGGTTGGGGGAGGGGCGGGGGACAGTGTTCCTGAGGTAAGTGGTGGGGGAGCAACAGGGAGGGAGGTGCCCCCACCATCAAGGGGGCAGGTGTAGTCTTCCAGCTCAGAGCCGACTGGAACTCGCGCAACTGATGGGGCTCCAACTGTTCTCTTAGCGGGGGCATAAGAGGTGGTCATAGCTACAGGATGTAGGCACTCACATTTCCTCTTTGCCTCAGTGAAGGGCAGTCTGTCCCAGGGTCTAGTATTCCATGATTTTCCTGTCTCACTGTAAAATTCTGCTGTCTGGTGAGCAAGGTGAATGGTACTTTCAGCAGCTGACACAGATGGGAGGCAGGGCACATGGAGTATTGGGATGGGATGGATGTCCACTATCTCATGTTATGCTGGAAGTACAGCAGGAAGATATATGCCCAAATTTCCAGAACTAAGCACCACATTGGGGGACGGATATATGGCTTGACGTCACAGTGGTAGACCATCACCTTGACATTCTCGGGTAATGTGTCACACCCAAAGCCCAAGATGAGTGCACTGGTGGCAACCTGCTTATCCCTCAGACCCCGATGGACGCGCCACATGAAATTAACATATCACCGCTCTAAGCTGATGTGCAGCTCGTCATCAGGCTGCAAAAGAAGGTCACTGTGGAATATAATACCCTGGACCATATTTAGGCTAAACATCCCCCAGCTAGTCACAAGTGAGTAATGCCCGTGACTGGGCAGAAGATATCGTTTTTATGAAGACTGACCCTGACCGCATTTTGGACGAGCCCTCCACCTTTTCAAATTTTTCCTCTAAATGCTCTACAAAAACCTTAGGCTTCATTGAGGCAATGAAGTCTCCATCAGTTCTCGTACATATGAGGTACCGGGATGAGTAAGGTCCGCTGCCATCCTTAGCCTGGTGTTCCTCCCATGCTGTGCCCAGGGAGGGGACTGATTTAGGATCATATTTCGTTGCATTGTACTGAGACTTCGAATGCTTAGAGACTGCTGGCATTTGATCATTTGCAAGTGATGATGTGGTACACTTCATCGTGCGTCATCCTCCCTGATGTCACCCACTCTGATTAGGGGCCCTCCCCACAGGTGCCACCCAGCCTCATCAAGGGCCACCTGGCAGGGTGGCCATTGCCAGGCGTCCCAATGCCCCCGGGAGATGGGTATCTACTCCATGGCATATGTAGGGAGTTTACGGTGCAGACATCAGCAGAGCAACCCCTGTGCAGTCAGGAGGCTACAACCAACAGGGTACATGGCAGCCCCACCTCAATGGACTGGCTACCGTGCTGGATTTGAGGTGCAAAGAATTCCATGGTCATCGATGGCGCACAAAATGACACTGCATAGCGGGTGGAAGAAAATGCACCCAGGAAGGTGTCCTCACTCAAGAGATGGACAATGAGCAAGACTGCAATGCCAAGACAAGAAAATGGGCTAAAGATCTCAATGCACGATGAACATGATGCACCATGTAAGGCATCCTTCCCCAATTGGCTCGTTCTTCGGGAAAATTTAGAAAAATGGAGGTCAAACCATACAGGGGACCATAACAAAGGAAGTAGTCTGTCACAGAAGTAGTAGTGTTGTGATTTGTGTGAGGAAGGAAGGAAGGAAGGAAGGAAGGAAGGAAGGAAGAAGGATAGGGGAGTAAGCAAAAAGATCAATGGCAGAGAAAGTGCCATAGGCAGCAGTAAAATGCCAAGGGAAACCATTGCTAAGAAGACAAAAAGTTGGTCACTGACGAGCCTCCAACTAGACGAGGAAGCACTGCTGGGTGGATGGATGGGCGGGCATGTGATCAATGGGAATACTGCACAAGTATTGTGCTGGTCACTAAATAACAAGCCACCAGCTGATAGTCACTTGTCTATTTGATGCATTGTCATCAACATCATTGTTATCACGTATATAAAGACTGTACATTACAAAGCTGTCAGAGCAGTGTTGACTGTTACATACTCCTTTACACATCTGATCAATATGTTCATGACAATCTAAGGACAGATTCTACTCTAAATGCATAAAATAAATTCATTGGTTTAACAGCTGGTGGCTTCTTATTTAGTGGCCAATACACCAATCATGTAGTACTATTGATTAGCAACATGGTCACATTCTTCCTGCACGACTAAGCACAATCACAAATTTAACAACAAAGAGTGGTAATCCTAAAGCCAGTATAGTCTACATCTACATGGATACTCTGCAAATCACATTTAAGTGCCTGGCAGTATGTTCATCGAACCACCTTCACAATTCTCTATTAATCCAATCTCATACAGCGTGCAGAAAGAATAATCACCTATATCTTTCCGTACGAGCTCCGATTTCCCTTATTTTATCATAGTGATTGTTCCTATGTAGGTCGGTGTCAACAAAATATTTTCTCATTTGGAGGAGAAAGTTGGTGATTGCAATTTCGTGAGAAGATTCCGTCGCAAGGAGAAACGCCTTTCTTTTAATGATTCCCAGCCCAAATTCTGTATCAATTCTGTGACACACTCCCATGTTTTGCGATAATACAAAACGTGCTGCCTTTCTTTGAACTTTTTCGATGTACTCCGGCAGTCCTATCTGGTAAGGATTCCACACAGTGCAGCAGCATTCTAAAAGGATGGACAAGTGTAGTGTAGGCAGTCTCCTTAGTAGGTCTGTTATATTTTCTAAGTGTCCTGCCAATAAAACACAGTCTTCGGTTCGCCTTCCCCACAACATTTTCTTCATTCCTTCCAATTTAAGTTGTTCGTAATTGTAATACCTAGGAATTTAGTTGAATTTACAGCTTTTAGATTAGACTGATTTATCATGTGACCGAAGTTTAACGACTTCCTTTTAGCACTAACGTGATGACCACACTTCATTATTTAGGATCAACTGCCACTTTTGCACCATTCAGATATCTTTTCTAAATCGTTTTTCAGTTTGTTTTGATCTTCTGATGAGTTTATTAGTCGATAAACAACAGCGTCATCTGCAAACAACCAAAGAAGGCTGCTCAGATTGTCTCCAAACTCATCTAATAGATAAGGAACAGCAAAAGGCCTATAACACCAGATTGGGGAACGACAAAAATCACTTCTGTTTTACTCTATGACTTTCCATCAATTACTACGAATTGTGACCCCTCTAACAGGAAATCGCAAATCCAGTCACATAACATACAATATTCCATAAGCACGCCATTTTTACTATGAGCCGCTTGTGTGGTACAGTGTCAAAAGCCTTCTGGAAATCCAGGAATACAGAATTGATCTGAAATTCTTTGTCAGTAGCACTCAGCACTTCATGTGAATAAAGAGCTAGTTGTGTTTCACAGGAATGATGTTTTCTAAACCCATGTTGGCTGAGTGTCATAGACCGTTTCCATTAAGGTAATTCATAATATCTGAACACAATATATGTTCTAAAATCCTGCTGCATATCAGCATTAACGATATGGGCCTGTAATTTAGTGGATTACTCCTACTACCTTCCTTGGAAGGTGTGACCTGTGCAACTTTCCCGTCTTTGGGTATGGATCTTTCGTCGAGTGAACGGGTGTATATGATTTAAGGATGGAGCTAATGCATCAGCATACTCTGAAAGGCACCTAATTGGTATACAGTCTGGAACAGAAGCCTTGCTTTTATTAAGTGATTTAAGTTGCTTCACTCCTCCGAGGATATTTCCTTCTACGTTACTCATGTTGGCAGCTGTTCTTTATTTGAATTCTAGAATATTTACTTCGTCTTCTTTTGTGAAGGCATTGATAGTTTCTTGCTGCTAACATACTTCACATATGACCAGAACCTCTTTTCTTTGGGTTTTCTGCCACGTTTCGAGACAAAATTTCATTGTGGAAACTGTTATAGGCATTTCACCTTTAAGTCCATGCTAAATTTCGAGCTTCTGTAAAATATCGCCCATCTTGGGGATTTTGCATCTGTTTAAATTTGGTATGTTTGTTTCATCGTTTCTGCAACAGTGTTCTAACCCGTTCTGTGTACCAAAGAGTGTCAGCTCCAGTATTTCGGATAAATCTCTCAATTTCTGCCAATACTATTTCTTTGAATTTAAGCCACATCTGGTCTACACTTATTAATTTGGAATGAGTGGAGATTGTCTCTTAGGAAGGCGTCAAGTGAATTTTTATCTGCTTTTAGAATAGGTGTATTTTTCACTTATTTTTGGACGATTTGGGGATTACAATATTAAATCTCGCTACAACTCTGTTCACTAATCCCTGAGTCAGTTTTGACACTCTCTATTAACTCAGGATTATTTGTTGCTAAGGGGTCAGGTGTGTTTTCAAAATCTTTTACTATATGTGTGGGCTCAAACTAACTGCTCGACATAATTTTCACAGAATGCGTTTAGCACAAATTCGGATGATATTTTATGCCTACCTCCGGAATTAAACATGTATTTTTACCAACATATCAAGGGTAAAAGAGTCAACTATTATAGTACAAGATGGGTATGTGTTTGAAATCAAACTCAAGTTTTTGTTGAACCTTTCAGCAACTATCATCTGAATTGGTAGGTCGGTAAAAGGATCCAATTATTTTATTCCGGTTACAAACAATGACCTCTGCCCATACTAACTCACAGGAAGTATCTACTACAATTTCATGGCAAGATGAACTACTTCTGACAACAACAAACACACCACCGCCAACGGTGTTTAGCCTATCCTTTCGGAACACCGTTGGGTTCTTCACAAAAATTTCGGCTGAGGTTATATCCTGCTTTCAGTGCCTATAACGATTTGAGCATCAGTGCTTTCTATTAGCACTTGGGCTCTGGTACTTTCCCAACACAGCTATGATAATTTACAACTGTTATACCAATGGTTCCTGCATCAGTGTTTTTTTTTTTTTAAAAAAGTTCACATATACAAGTCTAAACTAGACAACATGAAGACAGAGGAGTTTAAAAAACAATTATATGTCAGAAGACAGCTAAAAACAGGCATGTGGAGAAAGGGCTAAAAGCAACACCATATACTGATACGAAGGTCCAAATCTAAAAATTAAATCGCTTTCGTGGATAAAAAGTAAAACGCGGTCGACAGCCCGCGTGTCATTTGCTAAAACAGCCAATAACTCATACGGCAAACCCGAGCGGGACTGTTAAAAAATGGACATTCCATACGAAAGTGGTGGACAGTAAAAACTTGGGTACAATGTGTACAAAGTGGTGGGGGTAGCATCACTTAGCAAATGATGATGGCTAAACAGGCGGTGCCCAATATGCAGCCTAGTTAAAATGACCACCTCTCGGCGAGAGGGCGAAGAGGTGGTCATCCAAGCCGTTGGGAGAGGCTTCATAATCCTGACCTCATTCCCGTGAAGGGAGGGCCATTGGTGATACAAAAGGGACACAACCACCTCCTGAGAGACGGCAACACAGAGATCTGAAGAAACATAGGAAATTGCGGGCTGAGGTACGAAGACTGCAACCTTGTTGCCTGGCAGACTGACATGACCAGGAACCCACAGAAGCATCACACTGGCTCCAGCAAGAGTGAGCAAGTGACAGTTTTCCTGAACCTGCTGCACGAAGGGGTGGGCAGTGGACAAAGACTTTGAATGGTGCTGAGTGCGTCTGAATGAGGACACAATTGAAAAGGCTGTGTCGCCTGATGTACTCCGTGGCACGACACAGGACGAAGAGCTCTGCTCTAAATATTGAGCAGTTTGCCAGTAGCTGAAATCTAAAGACACGGGTGCCAATGACTAAGGCACACCCGACCCCACAATCAGTCAGAGCCATCAGTTTACACAAAGGTACTATCGCGAAGTTCCATGCGAAGGTTTTGAAACTGAAGGCAATAGATCCGAGGCTGGAGTAGTGTCCTCAGGAAGAGAATGAAGGCTGAGGTCAACATTGGCCGCTTCACGAAGCCAAGGTGGTGAAGGGTTCACACAGACCACAAAACCTGCAGGTAATGTGAAGTTAAGCTGAAGAAGACTAAGAACTCAAACACTGAAGTGGAGGCACGAGAGAAGAGAAACAAAGTTATAGGGAGCAAAAAGCAAAGGTGACACTGTTCTTACGTCAGCAACAGAATGCAGAACATCCTAATAACACCCCAGACATCCTCCCAAAGGAGGGGAAAAAGAATAGCAAGAGGATAGACATGCAGCATAGAAGGGGAGGAAAAAAAAATCCAGAGTTCAGCACCCCGTGGTAGCCAAGCACGAACCCGCCTAAGTGTGGCGAGCTGTCTTCGGGGGGGGGGGGGGGGGGGGGCGCTTTGTGCTCACAGAATATCTAACTTCATGGACCTTAGTCTCATACCAGACAGTACCTGCACTTGGTAAGAGTACTCTCCTGTTGCACTACACAATAGAGATGATGTAATGAAGTCAATCCTAATGGATATTATAAAATAATCCAGTCTTTACATTGCTAAGTGGTAGTAAGAGTATCTCAATTTACACTCAGATTAGCACCATGTATATTTAATGTACCTTTCTCAATTTCTCTATTACACAATGGACAGCTTCATGGGTGCCTGTTGCTCCCTAAGGGCACCCTGGATCCATCCTTTCAAGCTGGATTCCTACCTCAACCACTGCTCACAATTTACAAAAGTCTTTGTTGCTGCCTTTTATTTTAATACCTCAATCACCCTATCTATCTTGCCCACAGTGCCAAAATTTTACTGTTTTAATTGTGCTTTTACCTTTTTTATTCTTCCGTCTATTTTCTTATTCCATTTTAACCTCTATCCTATATCATTCAGTTTTTCCTTTCTTCTACCTATTAATCATCCTACTTATGAGATTTGTTGATTTGTCTCCCTAACACCTGTCTTTTGAAATACTGTTGCAACTTTAAATTTGAATTGTGTTCCAGCTTCATATAAATTTCTGTATGTGCATCCCAGATATTACTTTAAGCTTATTAAAACTCAAGAGGTAGGCACAAGAAAATGCTATCCCAATGAGGCTTGTAGAAATGACATCCTTTGGATGTTCTATAGCTACATACCATGCATCTTCCTTTGCATAACAAAGAATATTATTTATAAATAATGTATTCTGATAGTGCATGCAGCACATGCTATTAAGAATGTTGTACTGGGAAACCGTCCAAACAAAACCAGGCGCAGAACTAAAAATAATTTGTGCTGGTGCTTCACATGTTACAATAGGTCACGTTTATAATTTATTGAAGCTGTGGAACAAATCAACAAAAACTACTAGCTCGGATCAGTTTCATCACACACTGTTGTGTTTCTGAATGCATTGCAAGCTTGTAGCAAGTAATTTTCACCGCTTGGAAGTTCTGTTGGTTATTTAAGTTGTTCTGCTACATTGTATTACTGTTCTTGTCTTTGGTTTATCCAGCATAAAATGCACTAACTCAAAATGATCCCTGGAATAACATTTTCTTACAGCAGCTCCAATTCACCACCATTTGTACCTCTTCCCAGAGTCTTGTTAATGCACAGGGTGTATCAAAAAGAATCATCCGATTTGGCACATCTATATTTCTGAAACTAGTTAACACCAGTGCATCTTACAGTAATTCTTTGATTTAAAAAAATGCCCGCACTTACAGATGTTAGTGTGCCAGTGCCCCAATAAAGTCCTTCGACTCAGTCTTCAACTGTGAGAAAAGTAAGTTCTCAAGCATATTGAGATATGTGCTTCATGTAGTGTTCTCAGCAAAGAAAACTGGCCCATACACCTTTTCCAATGAAATTGCACAAAACCATTAAATTTTGGAGAGTCCCTCCCATGTTTTACACATTCACGTGGTCGTTCCATTTTCACATTACGACTGTTCACCTTTCCATTTAAATGGATTGTTGTCTCTTCACTAAACAAGAAGCGTGGAAGAAAACAGTCAGCCATCACCATGAACGAAATTGCAGAACTCCACACGTTGTTTGTCACCTTCAAGAAGAGCTTGCATTAGCTGAATTTCGTACGGTTTCATGTGTAAACATCGACTCAACACGCGTCAGACAGACATCGGGCATCTTGAGCTGTAAAGCGAACGGCTTTCTGCAGACTGTGTGAAACTAAGGCAGCTGCTTTCAACATCTGTGTGTGTCAGGCATGCGGGGACTGGCCGGCAATTTGCCTTTACACAAACAATCTGTTTCTTGGAATTTTTCATGCCATTATCTAATGCTACCTAGTACGAAAGTCACACTGAACAGTTATTACTGACCCACACTGTGCAAAATGTAGACCACAAAATGCTTTCTGTTTTCCTGGCACCATTTTTACTAGAACTGAAGAGGGCACACAGCTGCTACCTAATGAGAACCATGTAAAACTTGGAGGTTTGCTCTTTCCAACAGTATGCTGTTCACACATGTATCTCAAATAACTTATCACTTTTTTTTTTAATACTGATTCATTTTGATACATCCCATATTTAAAAATCAAGACCTATGGAGATTACACATAATGAAAAAATTATTCTTTGGGCTTAAAAATTAATTACACAAGAAATTTTTGGAGGTTGTGAAATTTAATTCTGCACATATGAAGAACTTTAGTAAATACACAGCATAATTATTAACAGTATAGCAGTAGGAATACAACCTTGTGTGTTAGTGAACTTAAAGGAGACAATTCACTTTCCACTTTTCAAATATTCTACTAGAAATTAAATTGTTGAACAATAACTTAGTGCATTCGTACTAACAGTAAGCTCACCAGGCTGTTTTAACAGTGAAGCAATAACAATGGAAGCTCCAGGTAGAAATATTAACATTAGGAATAAGGACTGCTACTTACCGTAAAGACACGTTAAGTTGCAGAAAGGCACATTTCAACAACACTTAAATAGAGCTTTTGGCCACAGCCTTCATCAGTAAAGATAGAGGCATCCACACATGACTGCCACTTCTAACATCTCTGGCATTCCAGCCTAAGATGCTGGAGTTTGCCATCTCATGTATGCATGAGGTGTGTGTGTGTGTGTGGGGGGGGGGGGGGGGGGTTAACTGATGGAGACTGTGGCCAAAAGCTGTGTGTCTGCAACTTAATGTGTCTTCTTTATGACAAGTAGCAATGTGTCTTTTCCTATATTGTCCATGAAGCAGTAACTTATTGATTACCTAAATTTAAAATAACTCCAAGAATTATGTAAATATACTGTTTATGTGCAATGTCTTATCTTAGCCATACAAGCACTCTTCACACTAAGTCAAAGTTTCAATGACGTCCAAGTGGAAACTAAGAAGTTACTGCAAAACTTAAGCTTTGAGTCCAGTAGATGAGGCTTTGAGGCTCAATTCAGTGGCTCAGACAGATGGCAGTAATATTTGAAATGCAAAAATCTTTGTGCAAGTAACTGTCCTATAGGTGTTGGGAAACCTACCTTGTAAAGAAGTATAATAGAAATTTAATTGTACTTTAGGTAAAAGGTATGAACTACAGGCTCAAACATTAATTTAGTGGCAATTACATTAGCTATTACCAAGGGCAAAGCAGGCACTACTACTAGTAATCCCCATACACGATAAATTCTTTTTTCCAAATGTGACTGTACACAGAACTAACCTTTTACGCGCACCATTGATTTTGCTGTCCCAGCCGTCGTCATATTATTATAATTTCCAATATTGGAAGCAATGCAATAGTAATTATTTCTATCGTCCATTGTAACTTCTTTTATGTACAGAATTGCATCAGCAATGTCACCTTTTGCTTTCAGCGTGATACGATCTGTACTTCCATTTAAAATTTCATTGCCTGAAATGAAGATATTTACACATATGATTTTAAGGAAATCAAGAAACTTGAGAAGCACACTACATGTTTATCTTTAAAACTTGTGTTGTTCTTTTCTAAAAAGGATGTATTTTTTACACTTGCCTATTTTCCATTTAATTGTTGGAGTAGGGACACCACCAGTCTGGCATTCTAATGTCAAACTCTCACCCTCTATTACTATTGTGTTGTCAGGTAGGCGCGCAAATGGACGAGCTGTAAGAAAAACATTATATAGCAGATACAGTAATTATGAGTTATGCTTAAATATCACAACTGTTAAATACAACACTTAATTTTAATAAGTAATAAACTATCTCAATACACTACAGCCAAATTCAGAACAGTATCAAATCACACATAACAAGATTTTAAAACCCACATCCTTTCGTCTTTCCCTCTTCTTCCCTCTTTCCTGATGAGGCAACAGTTTGTTGCGAAAGCTTGAATTTTGTGTGTATGTTTGTGTTTGTTTGTGTGTCTGTCGACCTGCCAGCACTTTCATTTGGTAAGTCACATCATCTTTGTTTTTTGATATATTTTTCCTACGTGGAATGTTTCCCTGTGTGTGTGTCAAAACCGTTTCTCCACAAAAAGGCTGGAAATGTAGGTAGTAGCAGTAACAGATGGAACAATGGCATAAAATGTTGTTTATGGCATTGACAGATGTTAACTTTTGACTGTTGATAAAGCAATGAAACACACTGACCATTTGGTCCAATATTTGTGGAGGTCATGTTTTACAGTAAAAAATAGAGTGTGAGAGTGAGTGGCCAGTATTTGCTTTTTTTTTTGGGGGGGGGGAGGGGGGTGTATAATTTTTAATACTACTTGTATACATACAGAAAAGGACAAGAAACAATACTAGCTTTCAGAACTAGTAGTTCCTATCTCAGAGGCAAGAGGGATAGGTTGGGGAGGATTGTCAAAGACTTAAGGGTAAGTAATTCAGACCCCAGGATGAAAGAGACCCATCGCCTCCCAGGTTATAGGAAGATTTGATAATGTAATAATACAATTTGTCTCCATACCTTAAAGCAGAATGACAACTTCTTAAACCACTGATCAACTAACATTCTACACCAGCACATGATCTGTGATTTACAGGTTTATCAGGCGGAATAACAAAAATGCAAAGACATTACTGACATGTTCATACCGGATCTCTTTCCAACAAAAAGTATTGATTCAAAATTTTACAACAGGAAATTTCATGTAACAAAAATATTTTTAGTTTCCTAGTTAGAAGTCAAAATATAAAAATTGACTTTCTGTAATTTTTTACAGTGCACAATGAAACTTACAGATAACAATGAATGGAACACTTGCATTTGAAGCAAGATCAGTACAAGTGTAATTTCCAGTCTCATCGTCTGTTGGTTTCTCTATCACCAGAGAAGTTGGTTCAAGTTTGTATTTTTCACTTTCTTTGATTACTGTGTCTCCTTTGCGCCTGAAAACAAATTCAGTTCAGCATAGAGAGTACATGTCTTTTCAGAGGTAAAAACTGAATTACACAGTGGGAGTTAAGATAAACTGCAACAAACTATGACCTACAACTGATATGCACATTTATTGTTATGGAACACATGTCTTATCCTAACAAATCCCCGTTACATATTTTCAAAACTATGACCAACTGAAATTTTCAGAAACACAAGAACTTCCGAAGTAGTATCAAGTCACTTACCTGCTACCTTACAACAAATAAAAAAGCTCCACTTCACAGGTTTAAAAAATGTTACTATACAGTCTGTCTACACTGAAGAGTGAATCACTTGTGGTGAGGAAGTGGCACTTACCAAATCAGCACCTTACCTCCTCCACAGGATGAGTAAGAATTGAGTTTCCCATCTAGCAGTGGTGTGGCAGCATGCAGTGACTTACACACATTTTGTTCACATACATTAAAAACATTATTATCAAAAGGATGGATTGCTACTCACCACTGTGGACTCTGCAGTCAGGCCACAGTGGCAATTCTGCACACGTGGGCACCAAAAGGTGAAATGTTTAATAGCCTTTCCAGTCTGCAACTCAGCACTTCTATGTGGTAACAAATATTGCTGTTCCATTACTTTCCAATGTTAAGCTACTAATTTGTTTATTCCATATCTGTTAATGCATTTAAACACACCCGAGTGAGGACTCGTTGCAACTCATTTAAAAAGGCACACTATGGTTGGTACACAGCCTGTAGGTGCTCCTTGTGATGTAATTGGGATAGTGAACGGAAACTTTTCTGCTTGCTATTCAGTTTACTGACAGGCTATTGTAACAGAACACACCTACACTGGAAAGTGAAGACAAACGAGTTTGCTTAATGTGACACACTTAACAACCAATCCCACTCTCCCTGCCTTACACAACTGTTTACATCATAGAAACTGACGATGTGTTGTTTTTAAAGAGATAGAGCTACAGTTCAGAATTTCACTCTTAAAAGTTTGGGAAATTAAGGTTCCCAGCAACCTTACTGGAATTCAGTGTTAATCACGAAGCTCATGGTTACATACACAATTCCATCAGTAATTAAGATGAACTACAACAAAAGGCTGCACTGCTTGCCCATGATGAACACTAAGGCCACCCATGATTCTTGCAAACATGCTCACAATTTTTTGAAAAATTGTATGTCGTGTGATTATCATTAAAATATATTCTGGTTTGGTTATTATTGCCACACACAAGAAATTTTTCACACACTGTGCAGAAAACAAACATTGTTTAAATGCAACAAAAAATTATGGCAAGGGTATTCATGTACATGCAACATCTCATATCTATCTTGAACAGAAGACTGCAAATTAATTTGTAGTGTATCATGCAAATTATCTTAATTTATCTTTAAAGTCACTCACTGATATAAATTACTTACCACTCCAGTTTTGCAGTCGTACTGTTAGTACATTTCAGAACCAGTTTAAGTTGCCTCCATTCCATTACCTTGTAATTCTCAAAATCATACATAGGTTGAAGTTGTGGACCTGAAAAAATAATGCATATTTTCAAGGAATTTGTGAGTAATTTTATCAGCACTTTATTGTGGGCAACTGGAAATTATACAGTCCTTAGCAACTACACTAATAGTGGCTTTCAACACATGAATATCCAATAAGAGAAGGAAGAGAAGAATTTTTTTTATTATGAGCTACATATGAATACATAATTCCCCAATTTAAACTTTACCACATAAATAAGCATTTAAAAATTGTCCATTTCCGTAGACAAAGCCACAAGTATAGCAGAATAATGTAAAATGCCAATGTGTCCGTGTCGCAAGCAATCTTCTGTGTAAAAAAAAAAGAGGGAAGTTGCATTACTATGATCACAAACTAGTAACAACAGTCCTTTTGTAAGTGAAAATACTCATACAAATGATGTCTGATTTAGCATGGATGTTAATCCTTACAGTTTCCCAGGCCTAAAACTTTACAGCACTCAAGTTAACCCATCTCAACAATTCACAAATTACTTTAGTATACAAGGAAATGAGAGTTCTCCGAGATTCTCAAATTTATGTTAGATTTTGCAATTGGGCACTACTTCACATTAATGTATAACTGAAACACTCCCTCAAACTCATGGTTACCACCTGACCATGCACATGCAAGAAACCTTGTACAAAATACTCTAAGGCACCTAATGATTTCTTCACACATTTTACAGTAAATAAAGAATTGTTCTTATGTATTTTGGAATAGTTTTAACACTTCATTTATAGTGTAAATTGAGGACATGTCTAGTGAAAGTAGTCATGAACGTACGTGTGTGTGTGTGTGTGTGTGTGTGTGTGTGTGTGTGTGTGTGTGAGAGAGAGAGAGAGAGAGAGAGAGAGAGAGAGAGAGAGAGAGAGAGAGAGAGTGAGGGGGGGGGGGCAGCAAGTTTCAGTCACGCCAACCCAGAGTGAAGGGGAATATACTGTTGCATTTTTTAATGAAGAAAGGAACAGCACATTTTAAAAATTACAACAGTATGTACCCATTACTCTAACAATTTAAAAACACAAAAGATATGTGATTCTTATGGCTGATGTTCAAGGTAACTAGTTACTTCACAGATCTGTTGCTATTTTAGCAGCAGTTAACAACAGATTCAAACTTTCTTCCATAATATAACAAATTTTGTCAAGTTGTATAGGAAGTAGTTTGCATATTTTTGTGTTACACTAATCATACTTTGATATTAATTCTCAAAAATTTACTTTAATAAAATGATCAGAATTTGCACAACACTACCAACATCATAAATTACATTAGTTATTACAGCTGCAGAAATGTGATTAGTGATTAATATTACTGACTTAACTGCTACGAACCAGATCATAACCTTTTTGTTATTCAACAGTAGTGTCCTGCTTTCCAGTTTTCCTCTCCACTGCACAAAGAACTCATCAAAAACTGTCTAAAAACATGTAAAGCTGTGGAACAGCACTAAGGAAAAAATTGATTGTATAAACAGAAGGACCTAGAAATACCAGATGATTTCAGACCGATTATACAGGTTTGTCAGAGTGACGAGCTTGTAAGGGTGTTACAGGGTAGACTGTACTGAGAAGTAATTGTTAAGAAAAGTGTCATTTCTGTCAGCACTGGCATTAGGACCTAATTGGCTAACTTAATCTGAAGTGGATCAATGTATGAAGTTTTTTCTTACAAGCTTTGTGGACTTTTTTGGACTGTGTCTAATGATCCTGTATAATAAGGTATCAAAACCAGATTTTAACCCACAAAACATTTCCATGACAGATGTGTACATAGACCATAATTTGTTGGTCATGAATTGCACATTAAAACTTTTGGCATAGCAAGAAAGGACATGGAGATTGGTTCTGGGCAAATTTAAAGAACCACTTAAATTCTCAAAGGGCCAAAAGCTAACAACAACCTGGAAGAAAAAGGGGAAAGGATCAGTTGATAAGAGACACTGAGGCAACAAGGAATTTTAATTTGTTAATGGGAGGAGTGCAGGCTGGGGCTGGGGGTATGGGTAGACTGAGGAAAGGGGGAGGGTTAAATTGTCATTAGAGGGAAGGCTTGCACAGGGGTTAGTGTGGAGAGCTGCATCAACTCAATCTTCCAACTGAAGACCATCAGAAAACTTTTTATTTTGCTTGCTTCCTTAACACTGTTCAATTTGGAGGGGGTGGGGGTGCTCTGGACATTCCCTCATTCTTCCCTAGTCCATTAGTGACAGCAGTTAGAAATTCGATCTAATTGTGATAGTATGTAGGTGTGGTAAAAATCACAGCACCGAAAGCCATATTTATACCAGAGATGAAAAATCTAATTAGTAAAAAATATTCACAGGGCCAAAAAAGGCAGAGTTCATTTTTCACAAGCTACATACCGTATTTACTCGAATCTAAGCCGCACTCGAATCTAAGCCGCACCTGAAAAATGAGACTCGAAATCAAGGAAAAAAAATTTTCCCGAATCTAAGCCGCACCTGAAATTTGAGACTCGAAATTCAAGGGGAGAGACAAGTTTTAGGTCGCACCTCCAAATCGAAACAAAGTTCGTCTAATTGTAATATGAGACACAATTTAGGTCGAATGAATGACGATACAGCTGCAGTAGTTTGGTTCGAGTCGTAAGCTTAGCAGTTACGGTTTACCAGGTAGCCATTGCTACGCGTCACGCGCTCCGTCCGTATTTATACGGATATCCTTCCTTTTTCACGTGCTTCGTCTGGTTTGAATTGATTGCTTATTTTTCTTTGATCTGATAAGTGGCGTTCTCTTTGTTATAGGTGTTTACGTCAGTCTAAGTTGAAAATGCATTACTATACTATCATGCATTGTTTGTCGCATTCTGATAGGTGCGTGTTTACGACCTGTCGCCGCTCGCGGCGTGGCTTGCTTTTGTGCGCGCTACCGCCGCTTACAAATAAAAAATAGAGAGGAATCGTTTCATTAGTGAAACATTTGTTGTTACTTACACTACTGCTTTCTTTGATAATGATCAACAAGAACCAAATAATAGACTGCGTATGATAGATGATGTTCTGAACGAGAGTTTAGCGAAAATTTTTCTCCGTTTGAAAATCTTTGCAGGTGCCTCTTTAGTTCATTACGTTCTGCACAGAAATTAGAGTCATCTTAAATTTAAAAATCTAGTCAGTTGCCGTGCTTCATTTCTGACTGTATCACTATCAGGCATAAGAATAATACGAATATAAACATGACATGATATGTATATTCTTCCGCGTTTGCTGTTGTCTCACTCTAGTTTCGTAGTTTATTAGGCAGACAGGATTTAAATGAGATAGTAGCAAACACGAAACAATACATGGCAAAATGTTTATATTCGTATTAATCTTATGGCGAAGAGAATACTACATGTGATTCACAATACATAAAAGCTCCTATTAGCAACCATCTCTTCTCACAGGTAGGAAAAAAATTCAGAACGTAGAGTTGGCCATATTGACAAACATCCCAAACAGTCTTGCCAGTCGGATTTTCGTAGTACATTGAAATGCTGCTACATCCAAAGATCAACAATACAGAATTTGTATTTACTTCGTTGGATAATGTACCAAAATTCAGTGGTCGAATCTCTGGGCGGAGGAAAAAGGCTCGTCTTCCACTTTTTTTTTTTAATTTATTTACTGACGCAGAGATTTTGGTGCCAGTATTTATCTTTGTGCCTACAAAGCATGCCTGTGTGGCGCTACATATATTCGACGGCAGAAGTTAGTTGTGGCGGCACCCACCAACATTTTTCAGAACTCCCGCTTGCTTTGCACTCGATTCTAAGCCGCAGGCGGTTTTTTGGATTACAAAAACCGGAAAAAAAGTGCGGCTTAGATTCGAGTAAATACGGTAGCTCATTCTCTTTCCATGCACTTTGAGTCCTAGGGTTCAAAAGTGCTCAGAGAAAAACCTATAGAGGTGACTACTGATGTAATGGTGATGACAGTTCATATCTGTTATTAGTTTTAACATTTTTGGTTCACTGACAATTGTGCATTTCAAATGTGACACACATCCTACAACCAAACAAGGTCACAATGGAATAAAGACTGCTTCCAATAATTCAGAAGCATATTTATTATCTCTGTTACCCATTTCCTGTTTATGTACATATTTGTGACAGTTCTCTACAGTTTTTGATTTGTCATGATGCTGCAGTGATGGATTATTAAATTCCTGAGGCAATGATCTGACTACCAAATTTATGATTGTGAAGAATGAGAAGTTGATACTAAACATGACATACAACAGGGAACTGAATGAAATGTTTACTAGTCAATACCACCAATTACTCCCATGAACTTTCTGACAACATTTTCCTTGAACTGACAGTATACTCTTGATGATATTGAGTCTTCTGAGCCCACCAGTTACAAAGGGGCTCCACCAGATTTAATCCCACTGTCAAAGGCCAAAGCAGTTGCCTCTGCTAAAAAGCTCCAAAATACATTAAATCACTTCACAGGAATGGATTCTCTCGGTTGAAAAAAAGAATTCAAAGACAATGAAAGAACATCTACAAGAAAGGAACAAGACTGGAGGAACTCTGTAGTACTGGGCCATCCAATTTCTCATATTTATTGGAAAATTTCTTTTTGAAAGCTAGTGCAAACTGACTGAAAAATTTCAAGAGAAATACCAAATATGACAAGCTATTAAATGCACTGGCAAAAACCAAAGAAGCAGAATTTGAGCCTGAAAGCAGCAGAAGGTGCAATTGCAAACTGACACTTTATAATTACAAACAGCAATTGTGATTACATACATTTTCTGGCGTAATGAATGTTTATGCACTTCACCGGTATGAAGCTGGATTAGTCATTCAGACGACAACATTTTGACAATCCAACTGGCCACCATCTTCAGGTAAGATTACAGGTGCGCAATCATGCCGGAAGCAAGCAATGGCCAATATTAATTTTCTGATATAAACACATTTTCCTTAAACTGACAGTGTAGTAATGAAGATCCCGTTGATGAAAAAGGTATATCAAAAAATTTGTGGCTATCATCCACTAGTTCTGGCTTGACTGCACCTGCAATCTCACCTGAAAATGGCAGCCAGTTGGGCCATCCAAATACTGTGTCATCAGGACAAAGCCCAGCTTCATACCAATGAAGACTATTAACAAACAAATTTATTACTGTAAGTGGCAAATGGGATGTATTTTTGATGCTAGGTAAGCTCACCAGATGTTCCAAGTCACATGTTCCAAGCAGGAAAAATTAATGGAGCTTGCTAAAGAAAATTGCACCACATGTTATGTGACAACTTCATTACTGGTTGACTCAGAGTCATGTCTTTGATGAGATTTTTTGTAACAACTTTAGAACAGCTACATGCACAATCATCATACCCCAATGTTTAAATCTGGGTGATGTATATGCCCTTTGACGGGTCAAAAACTAATTGGCAGTGCACCTTCACCAAAGAAGTGTGCAATTTTTTAAATGGAAGGATGCAATTAAAATTAGCCAACTGTTCATAGGTTTTAAGCATACCTATGTTTCATGGCACATTATGATTCAAAATTAACAAAGGGGATTACAAATTATAGCACCAAAAATATTTCTCGTAGTCCTTTAGTGATGGCAAAAGGGACAGGTTACCTTAGGGTGTTCAGATTTCCAAAATCATAATATGGGACACAAATTACAAGTTGAAATGAATGGACATTTTATAGAAACTTTGCATTTTGTTAAACTACAACATACACAAAAATACTTTCCGTTAATAATCAAGTAAATATTTCATTGCTGCGACATGCAAAAACAGTATATGACTTTCGTGTAACGAAGTCTTTAACTAGGGTAGTAAATGATTATTATTTACGTAGGGTACCAATTTTCCACTCTCAATTGAGCGCGCAAGTTTAGCCGTGGTTAGTTTCTGAAAAATTTTTTCGATACATTTTGCGTAAGTTTGATACTTTGAAACGGAACGTTAGAAAAATTATGTTAAGTATTCAGAAAAATCAATCTTGGTTATAAGCACTTCCTCAACGGTCTGCACACTAAACCACCTCTTTTCAGCAATTCATAAATCATTTGTGATCGAGAATACCCATTCTGCAGTAACATTAGTGCCAGGTATAGTATCACAAATGCAGAAAAGAGCTACAATTTTTTTTCATCTGTTCTCTTGAGATGAAGGAAGCTGAAAATGGTAGACATAGTTCCAGTTGGTTTAGTCAAATAGTGTTATATTTACTCTTTGGGTATGACCACTTTGTTCTCCATCTGGTTATGCAACACATTAAAGACAGACTGTTGCAAAATACACGGGAAGGATAATGGAAAACGCTGACAATACACGGTCCTATTTATTTTGTCGGGGCAACAGGAAACAATAAGACACGATCACGAAAAATACGGAACGTCGGGTCACCCTAGTTTAACTTCCTTTTGGGAAGTACAATTTCTTAACATTTGTTAACCACGCTTAAAAAGAAAAGAAAAAATGTCAGGCTGTGAGCTAACAATGTTCATTGCCTACGTGAAGCACTAATGGCTGTAGAATTGCAAGATCAGAATCAAATATAAGGCATGTAGGAACGAGATAGATAAGTACAGATCGTCAACTTATTAGTCTGCATTAACTAAGTGACGCATAACTTGGCTTACGTGCGGCGAGAGATTACATCACTGTTAGTCCAGTAAACATGCGCCTTTGCGATAATAATTGCTGACGTTAACCTTATCAGTAAGCACACAGTGATTAATTACATTCTTAATTACCGCTACCTGAATGCCGTGGCATTGTCAGCAGATACCAGGTTCCATGAAAAAATCAATTCCTTCTATTACATGAACGAAATGATGCTTTGGGAAAGTAGCCATTAATGTACTCACCCCAGGTAACAAGAGTCGGCGCGGTAGTAATGCTTTGCAGAACACCAGGCGCCATTGTAAAAAGGATGCATTATAAAAAATGGAAATGCCGTGTGGCTAGGGCCTCCCGTCGGGTATACCGTTCGCCTGGTGCAAGTCTTTAGAGTTGACGCCACTTCGGCGACTTGCGTGTCGATGGGGACGAAATGATGATGAAAGACACACAACACCCAGTCATCACGAGGCAGAGAAAAATCCCTGGCCCCGCCGGGAATCGAGCCCGGGACCCCGTGCGTGGGAAGCAATAACGCTACCGCAAGACCACGGGCTGCGGACGGATGCATTATAATTCACAGTGACTCAAAATTGTTACACGAATGGTCGACATTCACCCACCTTATACATCGATGTTTAGTGGGGCAACATCGATATTTATATTAAACATTTTGATCTAATAAAACTGTCCAGTACACTCTTTTGTTCTAAACAGTCATTTTACCATTAATTTGCTTATTATTTCTTGTTTCTTTTTGAAGTTATGATGTGAGGAAACTACTTGAATCGCCCAAGAGTAAATACACTCTTGTTTTGCGTCACAGTAAGGGCTTGTTTTCGGTGTACACGGCTTTCGATGCAGGTGAATTTAATGCTAAACGCCTTTTGTATTGCACTGTTATGAAATATTGTCTAAAACAGTTAATTTGTTTCATGCGATGGTAAATAACTGTAGCGAATAATTTTTAATTTATTAGCTTTTAAAGATGCCATCGAAAAGTCGGGACTACTGAAGAACGGGATACAACCCGTCTGCTTTGACGAATTACGTCAGAATTTGTTAGACGATTTGTTACACAAATTTAACATCAAAGACGGGTGTTCGTAAACAAAGGAACGCAGGAGAGAGAGAAAGATGGTAGACATACTTCACGTGCATTAAGATTTCGAACATAACGTTAAGGATATCGCTTGTTGGAGTCCTAGTTCTTGTGCAAAAAAGAAAACGATGGAAGCAACGTTAGCATGGAATACCTCCGTCAACATATTAGCTGTATCCTTAACTTCCGTCGATCTGTATGGATTAGCTGCAGTACGGGATACAAATTTAACGTACGTCGATTTCTTCGTTTTCATTAGCATCATTGTTCATTCCTATTGGTAACATTGGATACTGTACCTAAGTTGAACGTCGCGAAGGCGGAAAAAAGACAAATTTGTATCCCATATTTCAATTGAGCTCTATGGGTAAAATGAAGTATGGGATGCAATTTTTTGCCTTCGATACCAATACTATTGAATGAAAATTATGATAGTCTTGTGACGCCAAAAACAGACTACAGTAAATTTTGTATCCCATTCTTCAGTTGAGCTATGTAGGTCAACTGAAGAATAGGATACTAGTGCTAGGTTAGGCGAAAAATAGCGACATAACATTTGTATCCTTTTCTTCAGTTGACCTATATAGGTAAATGATACCAATGTTACGTACGTAGCTTTTTTCATCAAGCTAGCACGAGTATCCCGTACTTGAGTTGGCTTGTATACGTCGACTGAAGTTCGGGATACAGATTTTAATATCTCAGTCTTTTTCGCCTTCAGTAGCGCTAGAATTGACTTTAAAAAATCGTAGTGATACTAGTACCAGGAAAGGGAAAAAGTGCAACAACTGCAAAATTTGTATTCCCTACTGCAGCTAACAGCAGCTAAGGCAGAACAATATAATACGACAAAGAAATAGCTCAAAGTAGACGGATTCAATATAACATAAAAATAAGACTAAATTTACCATACACAAAATCCTTCGCAAAAAATCAAAGCTTGTGTTGAAAGACTTCAAGAAAAATAACATCCACATACACAAGAAACATCACAAAAAACACACATACATATAAATATATAAACCCAGAAGTTTACATCAACGAAATAAAGTAAAATAATTAAAAAATATTCACAGAAGTAAATGACGAATGATGGATTAATCCCAAAAAATCCAAATCAATATTTTAACGATCCCGACCAAACCCACCTTTTTCTTTTATCAGTTACCCCCTCCCCAAACCCTATCCCAACCTGAAATTAACAAATTTTGGCACTTAAACGGGGATATGTATCGGGTACTCCACGCCTCCATAAATATTCATCTAAATAGCTCTGTCATGTCTAAGTATGTCGTTTCCCCCTCCTCAAAACAGAATTTATGGCTGACCAACAACCTTCTATACTATTGGTACAAGCCCCAGTTGATGAAGATTTGAATGCAATATTATGACTGAAGAAAAACCGTCGGAAATAACTACCCTCTGCAAAATGACCCATTATTTTCACCAACACTTTCTTCGTTGATTAGGAACTACTTTAAAAACTGCATCACATTATGGACCTGAAATTACAGCCCCCCAAACCCATAATCTCACCGCAGGTTCCCCTGTTGTACTTGGTTTTGCCGAAATGAGACACCGATTTCGACTGTAACACCCCTTCGAAAGGCCTCCTGCACTGCATATACCCCTACAAACTTCCCTACAAAACAAACACCAGTCTAAAACGGTACGCTCACTTACGACATTCAGGCACACACAACCACACACAAGATGCATACTGTTGCTGTTTGAGGTAATTTTTATTACAGCCCTCACGGCCAGCTTTGATTTCTGAAACCATGTTCCTCGTCTAATTGAGCGCCAAAGTCAATCCTTGCTATACATACATATGAATAAATCTTGAGTACGACGAGCAGATACACTCATCAGGCGCATATGTTCGCCGCACTCACGATATAGTACGTAATCAGCAAGAAGAGCAGACATTTACAAAAATCGAATGGTTGCCATTATGTCCACGCCCAAAGCCTGCTTTAAGTCTTACATATTCATGGGAATAGATAAATCCATACCTACAAAAGAAAATAGACTAAAAATACTTCTAAATGAACTATTCTTCCCAATTATCTCTGAACTCACAAAGAATGTAATTAAGTACAGAATGAATTGGAAAGAACAACTTATTTAAATCAATCCAAAAGAAAAAACCTTACGCAATGTCTAACGGAAGATCCGAATCGGCGAGTGATTTGTGATTGGGAAAGAAGGGATACACGCAGTGCCAGAAACCTCTTACTCAACCCCACGCCCTAGTTGTCGAAACACGTCCGAATACGCTGATACGGGATCACAAAGGATTCGGATGATTAACAGTATTTTGCACATGATTTGGAAGGTCTTACAACAATTTCAAATGTTAGAAAACGAAGGTTTTCTGGATTTAATCAAAACAAATACCTGATTTAACTAAAGTGTGAGATATTACATAAACTGAGATAATTACTCGCGAAGTTTGTGGTGAAAAGTTTGTAACCTATAACCACAGAAATTAAAAAAACGAATGCTACATGCTGAAAAAGTTAATCTCTTTGCTGTAGCCACTCTTGGATACTCTATTCAGGATCATACATCTTGCAAGAGGCACTAACCTGTTCAAGAGCCATTAAGAATGTCACAGAGTTTATTTAGGAATTGAGGTGCACGAATGAAGTGATAATTACCTATTGTCTACAAATTCCACAACATAAGAAGCCACATTTGTCTGGAGTGAGCTATATAAACATGTTAAGAAGACTGCCTACGAACGCAATTTAAAAATTAGTCCTAGGATCCATCTGTCCGCAGCAGAAGAAAGTATCTATCCAACACTAGTGCCGCACAGCGACTGACAGCTTCTGAAAGACTTTCAAACGCTGGTCAACACGTGTATCAACGACTCGCAGGAAAACTTTGGTCAATGCCACTTTATTGCAGAGTGTACCGAAACTAGGGTTTTCCTCTTTCTCTCCCGTGTTGTACGTAACGAACATATACTGTGAACAATGAAACGACTGACAATGAAGTCTACTGGCATTGTAATAGACCACAGAAAGTTTGCAGACGGCCTTCTGCAGGGTTACTTCATACTAAATACCACGGTAACAACCCGAAACAACTGATTTCAGTGAAGGCTGTGCTTAAATTCTGTATGTCACAAGCAGCGACTTCGCCAGATCTCAGAAGCGAAAGTTGTAAATAAGCTTAGTTCAAAGCTTTCCCGCCCGGCGTACTGATTGTTCCATAAAAACACGGGAGAACTGCCGGATATCAGTAACTTTTGGCAGGAAGTTACTGATATCCGGCAGTTCTCCCGTGTTTTTATGGAACAAGCTTAGTTCAGTTTACCTTACACACACACACACACACACACACACACACACACAAAACCTTCCGGATTTCGCAGATGATTTGCTGTTAACTTCCGTCCCTCTCAGACTGTCTGTTCAACAAACGCCACGAGATCGATTTACTGATATAGATCTGCGTAGCAGTTGTTTAACCTATTAGCATCCAGCGTTAACGGTACATGCGACAACATTAGGTATTTCCTGACTGTTGAACAATGAGCTCAATCTTGTAATGCATACTTAAGGATTGTTAAACATTTGTTCTTTGGTTCCTCTGTTCGTTGCTGCGAGAAGCAGTCTTACTAGAGACAATTGGAAATTGAATTGATACATGTTCCTACGGCTTGAATACCAAGAGTCATGACACCATGAATATAGAGGAGGTACAACAAATTTTTTTTCGTAATTCAGGTTTAAGAACTGTAAATAGCTCCTTAATACAACAATTATATGCCGTTTATTTAAATTTACGCAACACTTATACCACAGGGACATGATACGTTTATGTAATATCAGGGTTACGTAAAAGTAATGCTAAGCACTAAAGACAGCACTGTTTTAATTTTTACGCCGGATTCTAGTATATCTATTGCTTTTTAATTTGCTGTCATTCTGGTGAACTGGAACTGTGAGAAAGTAGTTTCACCCAAAATTGCCCCTATCCTAACGTGGCAGAAGGTTGGAAGAGGTACTAATTTTGCCACACAAAAAGAAAACTATCTTTGTGTAAATGGTGAAATAATCTCAGTTCTTTCTGCATCATGAGAGCTGGTTAGAATCTAGTGTCTAATGTTGACTGATAGCCTCAGCAGTCAAGAAGACTGGACCAGTCAAGAAGACTGGACGCTTCATTTCTTTATTACAACAAGCACATGAATGGAACTTATCGAATGGCTATACATGTGAATCAGTACAGGATAAATATCTGTAACAGGCAATGGTAATGGCCTCTTTCTAGCTGGTTATTAGACTAACTTTATACAATGCCTGGCTGCAATACCGCACAAATTTAAATTTTCGAAGAGAAATTATGCCGGTTACCTGAGACCCCCCCCCCCCCCCCCACACACACACACACAGTCCATTGTACCAGATGAGCTCCACTTTCATGGAATGAAGCACCTAATTGTAAACTACAGGAGCTCAAAAGAATACATGGTATAGACATCAAACATCCACTCCGTAATATGGGACTAAGTGTTAATTCTTCGCTACTTAAACCAAACTGTTTTGGATTTGTAATTTTTATTCGTTTCTTTCGGTAAAATGTGTAACCTTTTCGAATAAATGTATTTTTCCCCCCTTCAACGGTGCTTGGCTTTACATATATAGTACACTCGATTACAACGAAACTAGAAAGGTAAAAACTGGTTTTTCCCTTCAAATGTTTCTCCAACGTAATCAATGAGAAGCTAATAAATGTAAAGATCAACAAAAAGTAACTGGGCACTATCCCGAAAATGCACTGTTACTGCAAGATAACTACAAGTTATGAAATTAGGTTCAGCGAGCCAGCTTTTTTACAGTGTTTTTCTCCGAAGAGCGCTTACCTGGCACTCATTTTCATATGCCACAGTACACAGGGACTGAAGACACGGTGACATCATTGCATAAGCGTCATGAAGGTCGGGGTAACTTATCGCTCCGTTCCGCTCCCCTCCCCACTCCTAGAATATGGTGTACACAGTTTCTATTCATTGCAGAATCATCATGCACTGATCACCCCCGTGATTCTGCTAAACCTCTCTTTTAGCAAATAGTGGCATTACGTCGCTGTTTGCAAGGAGTCAATATTACGGCGTCTCGCAACTCATTTATAAAGAAAACTATTCTTTTATTCCCCTCCTGTAAAAATTTTTGCGGACACCATTGCCACGATCGTTACTCTATTCCATCATCCGCACAAAATTACAACAGTTCAGACGTAGTATATCAGATAAGCAGTCATTAGCATGGATATCATTTTATTTCTATGCGATGGTTGGTTGGTTTGTTTTGAGGTTTTATGGGGGGCTAAACATCGAGGTCATTAGTCCCCTGTTCCAAACAGACATACTTCTAAGAGACCTATATAGTAAAAGCGAAACCTCTGCACCCAGGCAAGAGCGCACCTCTGACAGGTTCTGGGAGAACCCCAAAGGGGATGATGTGCGTTGACGTCATGAAGCAGCAGAAACAGGTGAGGGAGTTGCCCAATAAGGTGGAAGAACTCTGTACCATTTACATCCCTACATTTGATGTCACAAGGGCAAAGGGAAAATGCAGTGTGGAAGGAAAATGCGGACGGGAACAGCTTGAAGCTGGGTAGTCAGGGAGATGGCTTAACTCATGATCCCAGATGAGTAGTACAGCTCCCTCATGAGATGGATTGGCGACATCAGGGGAAGATCAAAGCAGACCGGGAAGAAATGCAAGGGCTCAAAGCTGTTAGGACGCAATTTTGTTCCCTGGGGCAGAGAGCAAGCTGATGGAGCAATTCTAAGAGCAGCCGTAAGACCTCTTTGTTGGATCAAATGCTAGGAAAGCTCCACTGTAGGAGAGTCGTGACGAGAAAAGGGGAGGAGGGAAAAAATGAAGGGGTGTCCACTTGGCGGCTGCCAAATGCCAGCCTTCGAAGACTAGACTCATTGTTACACAGTGCAGAGATTGGAGGATCCTGCTCCAAGAGGTCTACAGAAGCATGGGCATTCTGCTCCTATCAGTCTTCAGAGTCAAGGGCAGAAAAGCAGTTGGCGGTGCCCAACAGCAACATGGAGGTCGGCCGGGTGAGAGTATCACATGGCGACAAAGTCTAAGAGTATCTCCAAGTCGGCAAAGGAGAAGACCGTTTGCCTTTGTCTTCTCTGAGCCTTTCCAGTTGGTGGAGGAAGACTCATTTGTTGGCTGGAGAGATGTTGGCAGTCTTCCTGGAGTACTCCTGTCCATTGTGGCCTGCCAGTTGTGTAGAATGTGACTGCCCCAAGAGGGGAAAATTTGGTGGCTTCTTGCACAGCTGGAGGAGGAGACGGGAATGCTACCATGAGCCCAGGTGATTTCAGGACCATGGTACTGAATTTGAGGCCACATGTATGCGTGGCCATGTCCCTCATGGAGCAAGGTGCAGCACGAATAATACTGTAAGTATCAGATGGTAGAACTCAGAGTTTCCTAGTATCCAACAACTTGTGAGCCACTGGGTAAGGCACTTTCTCCTTCACCCATATCTCCTGCAAAGCCTGCTCATCGAGATACACAGGACACTCAGAAGGCGGCAGCATGGTCACCATTGTAGTAGACACAGCAGGGAGACTTAGGTGGACAATCACCTTCGTGAGCATCCCTACCATAGGTTACACATTTGGCCAGGTGTCAAGACATTACGAGTGTTATAACAATGGAACTGGTAGCAGCACATCAGGTTCACAATGTATGGTCGGACTTTGATAAGTTCATACCTCGCTTTGATCTTTGACAGAAGCACCACTATCAGAAGTGATAAGAGTGTGTGGAGACACTAAGGATGCAACTACCTTTTTCATCATCCAATGGACCGGAGTGACAGTTGTCAGCAAGGTATGTTTGGATGTCCGCCTCAGTCAACCAGCCTAGTGTAAATATCACCGTGCAAAGAATACAGTGTTTGATGAGCCTCAACACGAACAGGATAGCCATGGAGGAGCAAAGCTGCAAGCAGTGGTTGTGCTTGAGAATCAGAAGTAGTCTCAAAAAGCAAAGTGCCATTCTGTAAATGAGAGCAGAACTTCACAGGGGCAGCAGTTGCTTCAACACCCTTCTCAATAATAAACGGATTTACCATAGCAAAGGTCTGACCACCTTCAGTACATGAAACCATGAGGAACCATGGTACAGCTGGGAGGGTCTTAATCGTTAGCCTCATTCCGTTTCGTAAACGTTGACTGAAGATAATTGGCTCATTGCGAGAAAATCCCTCATGAATGCCAGCACCCTCGATGGCATGTTCCTTCCAACTGTAGGCCACCCCTCAGAAGGAGCACACACACCTTAGGTGGTTGTTCACCCCTCAGGTCAAACGTACCTAACACATGACTGAGGGACCAATCCGCAATTTGGGAAGGTAGCAGCTCAGGCAATCACTCCTCCCTGGGCCTAGCCTGTACCAGTGAGTGTGTGAATGTTACCTGTCACTTGTCATGTGTCAGACATGTGGGCTGGCCTGCAAGAAGAGCACACGGGGAGAAAGAAGAGAGACACCTAACGTCAAAGCGGAGGCAGACAGGAGAAGAGGAACGGAGAAAGAAGAAAGGGACAAGAAACTGGAGAGGCTGTTCTGATATTGGCTACTGAATATTCATAACATTTCCAAAAACATCCCAGACATGTTCCCGAGGGAGGGTAAAAATAGGAGGATAGGCATGCAGCACAGAAGGGAAAAGATCCTGCAAAGGCTGGTGCCCTCTGGCAGCCATGCAGAAAACTGCCAACGAGCAGAGAACCCCCCCCCCCCCCCCCCCGGAGGGGAATGGGTAATGTTTGTTAGGAATTGTTACCACTATCTTTGCTCTCTCTAATAACTTGGCGACATTTAGCCCTTGACACACTAAAGGCAGTGAGGTTCTCTGCATCAGCTGGCACTTTAACCTACACAGAGCCATCTGCCTAATACTGATTGCACAGCAGCAGTAGGCACTCCAAGGGACAGGCAGCTTTTCACTTGTCCAGGAAACTGCAGAATGATCCACCTGGACAGTTACATGATTTTCAAACTCAGAATGGCTACTGTAAAGTGTCTTATCTGCTCTACTGAGCATGCATTGCAGTGGTTTTCTGTTGGGAACCACAATAGATGAAAGGTGAATCCAGATGTGAAAATTACCACCACCATGCAAATCATCATCAACTACTTCCAACTGAAAAGTGTGGGCAAGAGCTGGACAGCAAAGTGGGAGACTGACAGCAAAGAACAACCCTGTTGCAGTGCAGAAGTGCTTACCTGGCAAATTTAAAATTTAGCAAATATGTACATAAAGACAAGTGCAGTCTCTCAATGGTTCTACTGCTTGGACAGGTAGTTGCAGGTCCCCAAACCATTAAAATTAGGCATGGGGGAGCTGAGTAAGAAGGCGACACAGCCATTTTTTAAAATGCGTTGTGGGTGCACGTGGAGGGAACATAGTGTCAACTGATTACACATGTGCACAGACACTGCTTTTGTGGGGACAGGGAAAGTGTGGTAGGCGATGTTGACGAAAATCTCTACTCCTTTAGCTCACTCTAACATCATCCATTTTGTGGGTAACAGGCACATAGCACAGAGGCACCTGAAGATTTGAAATGAGTCTCCTGAAGACATGAGGTACGTGAGAAAAGTAATGAGACTGACTGACAACACTGTTATAAGAGTTTCAGCTCCACACAGCCGCCACATGTATCTAACGGCAACATTAGTAAAGTTGTATTTTTGTTGTGCATTACAAAAATGGAATAGCATGATTTAAAACACTATGCCATAAAGTTTAGAGCTGAACTTGGCGAATCCAAAAGTGTCACCTTTGAAAGTTGAAAACACGTATGGGGACACTCCTTATCAAGAGCAAAGTTTTTCATGGGAACAAATCATTTTTGGAAGGCTGAGAACATCTTTAAGATGATCACTCAGGGATGCCTTCTACTTCAAAAACCAATGAAAATGGCGAAAGTATGAGTGTTGTAGTGAGATCAGACTGATGTTTAACAATAAGGATGATGGGAGACTAGTTTAACATACTCACTGTAGAACAAATATTGACCAAAGATGTTTATGTTGCAGGTAAGTGGATGCTGTATCCTAACACCCAATGTCACACAGCCAGTTTCATCATCAGGGAATTTACCTTAAAAGGCACTCCCGTTGCTCCACAGCACCCCTATTCATCTGATCCGAGTCAGATTTTTCTATTGCCAAAGCTGAAAAATGTCTTCAAAAGACATTTCTGACTCTTGAGTGCAGTCAAAAGAATTTGACCAACATGTTAAAGGCCCTACCAGTTAAAGCCATTCACTACCGTTACCAATACGGAACAACAACACTGGTGTATAGCTGCTTAAGAGAACTTCTTCAAATGTTACAATACTGTTGCTAAAAGAATTTGGCAGATTAAAAGATCTGTGTCATTACTTTTCTCAGACCTCATATACACAATGGTTCACCCTGAGCCAGGAGATGTTACTCTAAAGGCATCTTGAACCAGTATTAAGTTCCAATGAAGTACAGAAGCAACATTACGATGGTGACGTATGCTCAAGCCATTCCTCCATTATACCCCCAAGGTAAGGAAATTGCAGAAGTGGGTGGGGGGGTTTGCTGGTTCACTTTAGGGACTCACTGGTTCCCTGAGGCAAACACTAACATACATATTGTCAATGTTCTTGTCTGATCCACTGGACAGGAACAAGGTTGCATGGTCCAATTTTCTTCAGTGAAGATAGCACAGTCCCTGCTCCAAACTGGATGGGCCTGGGAGCAATTAAAACACATGGGCAATCAGGATGTTGAAAACGCATTTCCTGGGTCATGGTGCCACGTCTTCCACATGTAGCTCAACTGTTAGAACCCTTCATGGTGTGACTGAAGTGTAGACAACAGTACATTGGTGGAGAAAGCCTGCTGAAATATACTCTTACAACTTTGGCAGAAATTGTCAGGGTAAGATGCTGATTTTTGAAGCTCACCATCGACCATTTCCATAACACTGTAGACTTGTCACCTATGTTCCTGTTGCACCTCATTTGTATTTGTACCCATAATGTGCCAACATGTTTAAATTTTATTTTAATCCAGCGTGCAGCTCACTGTTTATGGGCTCCAAGTAGCTTGGTATTCACAGCTTGTTTGCTTGTGGAGACTTCAGCCTCAAGCAAGAGAAGACTTGTGTACCCTCTTTATAGCTTTGAGATGCCCTACAAATGTCCCCCCAGAACTTTACCGACAAAGAAGGGTGACAATTTTTCAAAAGAAGGGCATGCACACATTTCATCACAAAGACATGTGGTAAGTCACTTAATACTTTCTGTAACATTCAGAGATGACCCAAGTGGACCAGCCATGTGAGGCCTCTAGGACTGGGTGTTAATACCACCCAATGGACACCTGACCACTGGGAGTAGAAGTGTAAGGTCTGCACTTCTTGCAGATCCTGTGATGAGTTAGGGAAGGAAGTCCACCCGGAGCTCCACTTGCCTAGATAAGTCTTATACAACTGAGGTGTAGAAGGTCTCCCAGAGGTTGCACACTGCCGCCCGATCCTCCACAAAAGCCACACAGTGCAGCACGAGGAGCTTTTCATAGAGGTTTTTCCATCCTTGCAACTCCAGCAGTTAAACCAAGATTACTGGTCTCTGTGAAACACCATGGCACCACTGTGCCACACAGTGGTCACTAAGCATGCCAAGAGCTTATGGTGACAGGACTGGCAACACTAGTCCCAAGGTCAGGAATCCTGCTGTCACCAAGCACTTACTCAGAAAACTAATGCTGACCCTGAGGGTTCACACTTCAAGAAAATCTTTCCTGAAGCTGTACTTCAGTGCTGTCTTTTGGAAACAGCATTGCGCACAAAGTTATACTCCGACTTGGCTGCCACAATGTTAAGGACAGGAAAGGCCCCACCTAATTTGATAATAGAAGTTTGAGAAAATAAGGTGGTTGAGCCAGAACTGCATACAGGCTGTATTAGAAGAAATTTGAGTGTCTAAAGAGCTATGTGCAACAACAGTTTCCACTGTTGTGTGTTAGCAAAAGATATTTCTGAGGTTCCACAAAAAGTCTGACCCTGAACTCAAAACATCACAGTGGCTCCATAAACAGTGAGCAAGTGAAAGTTTTCCTGGATCCACTGCACAAAGGTGCACAGAGGCTTTGATGGGTTCTGAGAGAATCTGAGCAGATGACAACTGAAACGCCTGTGTTGCCAGATGTACTGCACGGCCTGATACAGGGTGCTCTGCTGCAAATACTGAGCAGTGCACCGGAAGCCGAAACAAACAAACAAACAAACAAACAAACAAACATCGGCACCAATGACGAAGGCACACCCATCACCATGGTCAGCCCGAAGTTCCATGCAAAGGTAGTGAAACTGAAGGCAACAAGAGGCTGGTGTAGCATCCTTAAAAAGCGAATGAAGGCAAAGGTGAACACTGGCCACCACAGAAAGCCAAAGTGGTGAAGGGTTCACACCCACTGGGAAAAGTTGAAGGGAGTGTGAAGCTAATCTGCCAGAGCAAGAGCCAAAAGCAAACTCTAGAAGGTAACAGAAGAGGGACGTGCTTCATACTGATGATAGAGGAGTTGAAGGAGGCATATGATTGATGGCCATGCATGGCAAACAGACAGCATGCCTATCTGCTGATGAGAAAGTCATCACATTGGGACAGCAGTAGTTTAGCAGCTTCTGCCTACAGACTCTCCACTGGGCTGTTGTGAAAGGCATCAGTGGCCAAATGGATGTCACGATGGTAGATGGTATAGAGATGATTTAAGAGGGACAGACATGCTGATGCATGAACATAGCATTCATGGTTACTTTTGAACAGGCAAGGGAACGGTACAAATGGAGGAGGGTGGTTTGATCTACACAGCAGGAAATACTATTGAGGACACGTAGGACATTGAGGGACCATTTATTTGGTTTGGTTTTGGTTTTTTGCTTTAGGGCACAGACAACTGGGATCATGCGTGCCCAAGTCAAAATTAGAGAACACAAAGTCAGAGAGAAATTGAAAACTACTACACGTCAGTCCCGTGCAACATACTGATGATCAAAGGAATCAAAGGAGGCGTAAGACAGGTGGCCACACATGGCAGACAAATTGCATGCATACCTACTGAGGAGAAAGTCATGGCAGTAGGACAGTGAGTTCAGCAGCTTCAGCGCACAGACACAATGGGACTAGTGTAAAAGGAGCCCGCGGTCAAACAGATGCCACAATGGTGGCTAGTACTGAGGCAGCATAAGAGATGGACGTGCAGATGCATAAACAAAGCACCCATAGTAGAGTCTTGTACAGACAAGAGACTAGTAAAAACAGAGGGTGGTTTCATCAGCACCCCAGGAAGTACCATTCAGGAAACTGACATTGAGGGACTGTATACAGCAGGCTGCCAGGTAAGACACGTGGGAGGACCAAGAAAGTTTCTTATCGAACAGGAATCTCAGGTATTTCGTAGTTTCAATGAACGGAAGAGCAACAGGTCCAAGATGTAAAGATGCCGGAAGAAACCAATTGCACCACCAGAAATTCATACAAACAGTTTTGTCAGTGGAAAAAAGAAAGCCACTGTATGTTCCATGAGTAAAGACAAGACATCACTGAAAATGCTGCTCAACGAGACAGGTCCATGAGGAACTGCAACAGATGGCAAAATAGTCAACAAAAAGGGAGCTGAGATGCCAGGCAGGAGATAGGCAATATAGGATTAATGGCAATAGCAAAGATGATGAAACTCAGGACAGAACCATGAAGGCACACTGTTTTCTTGGGTAAAGGTGTCCAACAAGGCAGAACCCACACACACCCCTTGAAAACTGTCTTAAAATACCTGAAGGAAACAGGGCATACAGCCACGGAAGCACCATTTGTAAAGAGTACAGAGGATACCAATTCTCCAACAGGTGTCTTAAGCCTTCTCCAAATCGAGGGGGAAAAAATGGTCAGTCTGGGATTTCTGTGGAAAACCATTCATGACATGGGTTGACAAAGTAAGGAGATGGTCAACTACAGAACACCACACTCTAAATCCACACTGTGCATTCGTCAGTAAATTGCGAGACTAGTGACCATACCAGCTGGGCATGAATCATGTTTCCTCACCTTGCAAATGCAGCTGGTAAGAGATGGGGTGGTAGCTAGAAAGAACATTTTTGACCTTACCAGACTTAGTATGGGTATGATAGTGGCTTCATGCCAATGTCTGGGAAATGTGCCCACTGCCCAGATGCAGTTGTATGTATTAAGCAGAAAGTGCTTGCCCACAAGAGAAAGTTGCTGCAACATCTTAATATTAACAGCATCTGGCCCTAGGGTGGTAGATCAGGCTGAAGTGAGAGCATGATCTAGCTTCTTCATAGTGAAGACAGCATTGTATCAATTCTGCGAAGAGAAGGGTATCGCCTGAACCACCTCCACTTGTGTCTGATGGAGGCAGGCAGGTTGACAATGGGAGCAGCTCAAAATTTCTGCAGACAATCCACAATAACCATCTGCTACTAGCAGGCCAGAAATTGGGGAATGGAACTTGGTCCAAGAGAGCTGTCTGAAGTTGGTCCACAAGAGTGAAGAGGGAGTGGAATTGTTAAAATAACTAGTGAATAATATCCAGCTAGCTTTTTTGCTATCCTGAAGAACGCGATTACACTCTGCACCCATTTGTTTATAATGAATGCAGTTTGCCATCGTAGGATGACAGTTAAAAATGCTGAGAACATGTCCTTGGGTGCGAATTGCACTGTGGCATGCTTCACTCCACCAAGGTACCGGTATACGATGTGGTAAGGATGAAGGTCAAGGAAGGGAACATTTTGCAGCAGTAAGAATAATGTTTGTAAGATAGTCCATCTCATCATCACACCAGGGACAATCCTGTTCTCCGAAGGTCACCAGGGAGGAGTATAGCCTCCAGTTCGTCTTAGTAAGCTGCCATTTGGGTGTGCACACAGACGGGGTAGGAGTCAGGAAACTGATAGCACACGGGAAATGGATGCTCAAGTAGGTGTTAGAACAGACCACTAGAGACGATGGGCAAGTTGGGTAGCGCACAAGGAAGGTCCAAATGGGAATAGGTGTGCAGAGAGCCTGGAAGGATCGTGGGTGCTCCCGTGTTAAGGCAGAAGAGGTTTAGGTGATTAAGGTCAGGGCACCTGTGACAGGTTCTGGGAGAACCCCAAATGGATGGTGCACAGTAAAGTCACCGAGCAGCAGGAATAGGTGAGGTAGCTACCCAATAAGCTGGAGGAAGTCAACCCTGGTGACAATGGAGGGATGTGAATGGTAAAAAGTGAAAAGGCCAAATGAGGGAGGGAAAGGAACTTCAAAAACTTGAAGGTGGGTGGTCAGGGAGATGGGTTTACTATTAATGTCATCCCGTATGAGCAGCATGATTCCCCCAGGAGATGGAATGCTGACCTCAGGCAGGAGGTCAAAACAGACTAGGGAGAAATGCAAAAGCTCAAAGCGGCCGTAAAGATGCAGTTTTGTTTCCTGAAGGAAGAGTACACGTGGACACTGATTCTAAAAGCAGCCATAAATCCTCTGTTTCATCTAAGGCTGTAAACGTTCCATTGGAGGAGAGTAATGACAAAAAATGAAAGGGGGTGTTACCTTGGCGGCTGCAGAGTGCCAGCCTTCGAAGACTTGCTGCAGCAGAACAGAGACAGCAGGATCCTGCTGATGAGGTCCGCAGAAGCATCTGCTTCCTCCTGTTGTCAGCCTGAGGAGCCCAACACTGAAAAACGCTTAGTGGTGGGCACCAGTGACACGGAGGCCAGCCAGGCGAAGGTAACTTATGGCAACACCATAAAAGAGGATCTTCGAGTTTGTGAAGGAGAAGACCATTTGCCTTTGTTGGACTTCTTCGAGCCTCTCCGGTTAGCAGAGGACTCAGGTGTTTGTTGGCTGGAGAGATTTAGGAAGTCTTCACAGGAGTATTCCTTCTGTTCTTTCCGGCCTGCCAGTTGTATAGCTAGTGACTTTGCCCTGTGACGGCCAAGTGTGATGGTTTGCTGCACAGCTGGAGGGGGCACCAGGGATGCTACCTTGACACTGGGTGATTTCAGAACCTCAAATCTGAATTTGAGGTGGAATGTCTGCATGTAAATTTTCTTCACAGAGCAAGCTGTAGCAAGAAAAGTGCTGCAAGCGGCAGACTAGAACGCAGGGTCTGCGGCTGGGCAGTAACTTGTGAGCGAACAGATAAGGAACTTTTTCCTTTATCCACATCACCTGGACATCCCGCTCAAGATACACAGGACACATTCGAGATGAGGGAGCATGGTCACCATTGCAATTGATATATCGGAGAGAAGGAAGTGGACAATCGCCCTCGTGCACATCCCTACCACAGATTACACAGTTGGCTGGGTGTCAACACGACATTCAAGAGTGGTTGTAACAATGACACTGGTAGCAGTGAATCCCCAGGTTCGGAACGCACAATCTGACTGTCATAACTTCATAATCTGCTTTGATATTTGACAGCATCACTACTATCAAATGTGAGAAAAATAGTGTGGGTGGGCACTAAGGAGGCATCTGTGTTGCTCATCACCTGATACACAACAATGAGACTGATCAGAGAGTTATGTTTGGATTTCTGTCTGTCAGACCGTCGAGCAGCCTAGTGTAATTAACACTATGGGAAGAATTTAGAGTTCTATGGGCCTTGACACAAACAGGTTAGCTGTGAGGAAGCAAAGCGGCAAGCAGTAGTTGTGCTTGAGAATCAGAAATAGTCTCCAAAAGCAAAGTGCCATTCCATGAATGCGCACACAGTATTTCACAGGGCCAGCAATTTCATCACCTTTCTGAATAAAACTGATTTACCACTGCGAAGGACTGACCTTTTTCAGTATGGGAAACCACGATGAACCGTGGTGCAGCTGGGAGGGTCTTTGAATCATTAGTCTCATTCCGTTTAAGTTTTGTAGAGACGGATTTTGAAGATGATTGGCTCATTGTGAGAAAATTCCTGTGATTACCAGTGTCTCCAATGGCATGTTCCTTCCAACTGGGGGGGACCTCCTTCACAAGGAGACGCTCCCGCCTTATGTGATTGTTCAAGGTCGCACATTTGAACACCTGACAAATGGACTAATCGGCAATTTGGGAATGTAGCAACTCAGGCTATAACCCCTCCCTGGACCTGGCCTGCTGTACCAGGGGACAAGTGTGAGCCCTACCTGTCGACCAGGGCTGGGAATTACATTACCTAGTCACCTATTACACATCAGACAGGAGGGCCAGCCTTCAAGAGTGCAGAAGGAGGAAGAAAAGGAGAAGCCTCAAATGCCAAAGTGGAGGAAGGATAGGAGAAGATGAACAAAGAAGGGGAAAAGGAATGAAACAGTGGTGAGGCATAAAAAGTCAGCTACAGACAGTGCCGAACATTCCCACAAACACAATGTATGTTTCCAAGGTGGGGAAAGAAAATAGCAAGAGCACGGAAGGGAAAAGATGCCGCAAAGGCTGGAGCCACGTGGTAGCCAAGCACAAACCCACCAAAGATCAGTGAGTGCCCTGGAAAGGGGCGGGGAGGGGGGGGGGGGCAGGACAGTGGATTCTCTGCAAGAAGTGTGGTCGTGGTCACCTTTATGGCCCTCTTTTGGGTGAGTACAAGGTGAACGAGTCTTATTTCCAGACCAACAATTGATGGTATAGAGCTGACTGAAGGTCCCATTTGTGGACCTGCATTTCCAAAATCAGCATTCAGGTAGCCAACTTTGCCCACCGGTTAGCATGTTCCTTCCCTGAGGACCCAACATGTCCAGGGTTCCACACAAATGGCCAGTCATCCAGCTTGGAGGTCAGGAAGATCCTGGATGGTCATGACTAATGGTTGGTTGGTTGGTTTGGGGAATTAAAGGGACCAGACTGCTACGGTCATCGGTCCCTTTGTCCAAGTACTAAAAACACCCACAGAGAATAAAAAACGAGTAACAGAATAGAGCACAGACGACACAGAACCAGAGAAACTGAGACAAAGACCAGACAAAACGAACTAAAAGCACACAGAGTGTGACGGTGGTTGGCCGACCAGAGAAATTAAAAAAGGAAAAGCCAACCACTTGAAACACATTAAAAAATCAGTTTAAAACTGGAGGCCAAAGGCCAGAATCAACACAAAACAATAACATAAAACAGAAACACTCAGATTTTTTTTTTTTTTTTTTTTTTTTTTTGTGGTTTTAGGGCGCACAACGTCAACGGTCATTAGCGCCCAGACTACTTTAGGAATGCACCGAGAGTCACAAGTTTAAAACAGCAACAAAACGGAGAACACGATGAAAGACATACTGACAGGCATAGGATTAAAAAAGAAAACAGCATAATCAAATGTCCTTTGAGAGGGTTGTCAAATTGATAAAATGAAGAACGCGAGCAGCTGCTCGTGGGTCATCCGCTAAAATGGCTTCTACAGTACATGGCAGGCCAATATCGAGACGTAGGGTGTTACAATTCGGACACGACGTTAAAATGTGGCGGACCGTCAGCAATTGCCCACATGGGCAGAACGGCGCCGGCACAGCCGTCAGCAGATGGCGATGGCTGAACCGGCAGTGGCCAATTCGCAACCGGGCCAAAACTACCTCCTCCCGCCGAGAAGTGCGTGAGGAGGATGTCCAAGCCACGGGTAGAGCTTTCAAGGCCCGAAGCTTGTTGTCGGGAAGTGCAGCCCAATCGGCATGCCACAGCGAGACAATGCGCCGACAAATTACCCTGCTACAATCTGACGAAGGGACACCACAAGAAGCTGTCCGAGGTTGGAGGACCGCAGCCTTGGCCGCGGCATCTGCAGCTTCGTTCCCAGGGATACCGACATGGCCAGGAATCCACATAAAGCTAACCGGAGAACCGGCGTCCACCAGCTGCTGAAGAGAGCGTTGGATCCGGTGCACGAAAGGGTGAACCGGGTACGGATCACCGAGGCTCTGGATAGCGCTCAGGGAATCGGAGCAGATGACATATGCAGAATGTCGGTGGCGGCAGATGTAAAGGACAGCCTGGTAGAGGGCAAAGAGCTCAGCTGTGAAGACCGAACAATGGCCATGGAGCCGATATTGGAAACTTTGTGCCCCGACAATAAAAGAACACCCGACCCCGTCATTGGTCTTAGAGCCATCTGTATAAATGAAGGTCGTATTAATGAACTTCGAACGAAGTTCGACAAAACGGGAGTGGTAGACTGAATCGGGGGTAACCTCCTTCGGGAGCGAGCAGAGGTCAAGGTGGACGCGAACCTGAGCCTGGAGCCAAGGTGGCGTGTGGCTCTCGCCCACTCGAAAGGTGGCAGGGAGTGAAAAATGAAGGTGTTGAAGGAGGCGACGAAAGCGAACTCCAGGGGGTAGCAGGGCGGAGACATACAACCCGTATTGACTGTCGAGAGAGTCATCAAAAAAGGAACGATAAGATGGGTGGTCAGGCATTGCCAGTAGCCGACAGGCATACCGACAAAGCAGTATATCGCGCCGGTAGGTGAGTGGCAACTCACCAGCGTCAGCATGAAGACTCTCGACGGGACTAGTATAAAACGCTCCGATCGCAAGTCGTAAACCCCGATGTTGTATGGAGTTGAGGCGGCGTAAGATGGATGGCCGTGCAGAGGAGTATACGAAGCTCCCATAATCCAGCTTGGAGCGGACGATCGACCGATATAGGCGAAGGAGGACGGTTCGATCCGCTCCCCACGACATACCACTGAGAACACGGAGGACATTGAGAGAACGGGTACAACGGGCAGCCAAGTAAGACACATGTGGAGACCAACTAAGTTTCCTGTCAAATGTAAGACCTAAAAATTTTGTTGTCTCCACGAATGGGAGAGCAACGGGACCAAGTCGTAAAGACGGTGGGAGAAATTCTTTGTAGCGCCAGAAGTTAATACAGACCGTCTTCTCGGCAGAAAAACGGAAGCCATTGGCGACACTCCACGAGTAAAGACGGTCAAGAGAACGCTGAAGACAGCGCTCCAGGAAACACGTACGCTGCGCGCTGCAATAGATGGTAAAATCGTCCACGAAAAGGGAGCCTGATACATCAGCTGGGAGGCAATCCATTATTGGATTGATCGCTATGGCGAAGAGAGCGACGCTCAAAACTGAGCCCTGTGGTACCCCATTCTCCTGGCGAAAGGTGTCTGACAGGACAGAACCCACACGTACCCTGAACTGTCGATCCATTAAAAAGGAACGAATAAAAAGAGGGAGGCGACCGCGAAGACCCCATGTATGCATGGTGCGGAGAATGCCCGCCCTCCAACAGGTGTCGTAAGCCTTCTCCAAATCAAAGAACACAGCCGCGGTCGGGCGCTTCCGCAAGAAGTTATTCATAATGAAGGTCGACAAGGTAACCAGATGGTCAACAGCAGACCGGCGCCTACGAAATCCACATTGTACATTGGTAAGTAGGCGTCGAGACTCGAGCAGCCAAACCAATCGAGAGTTAACCATTCGCTCCATCACTTTACAGACACAGCTGGTAAGCGAGATGGGTCGATAACTGGAGGGCAAGTGCTTGTCCTTCCCCGGCTTAGGAATCGGGACAACAATAGACTCGCGCCAGCATGCGGGAACATGTCCCTCAATCCAGATGCGATTGTAAGTACGAAGAAGAAAACCTTTACCCGCAGGAGAAAGGGTCTTCAGCATCTGAATATGAATAGAATCAGGCCCTGGAGCGGAGGACCGTGATCGGCCAAGTGCGGTTTCGAGTTCCCGCATGGTGAATGGGGCATTATAACTTTCACGATTCGAGGAGCGGAAGTTAGGTGGCCTAGCCTCCTCTGCCTGTTTGCGGGGGAGGAAGGCAGGGTGGTAATGAGCGGAGCTCGAAACCTCTGCGAAAAAGCGGCCGAAGGCATTGGAGACAGCCTCAGGGGCCACAAGGACGTTATTCGCGACCGTCAAGCCAGAAACTGGTGAGTGGACCTTAGTGCCAGATAGCCGGCGCAGGCTACCCCAGACAACAGAAGAAGGAGTAAAACTGTTGAAGGTGCTTGTGAAAGCAGCCCAGCTGGCTTTCTTGCTTTCTTTAATAATACGACGACACTGTGCACGTAGTCGTTTATAATTGACACAATTCGCCACTGTAGGGTGGCGTTTAAAGGCGCGTAAAGCACGTCGACGAGCACGTAGAGCGTCTCTACATGCTGCGGTCCACCAGGGGACCGGTACGCGACGTGGAGAAGAAGTAGGGTGAGGGATGGAATATTCAGCAGCAGAGAGAATGACTTCCGTGAGGTGTGCGACCTGACTATCGCAGCTTGGGAATGTTTGATCCTGAAAGGTCGCCCTTGAAGAGAAGAGCCCCCAGTCTGCTTTGGAGATGTTCCAACTAGATGAGCACGGAGAGGGGGTATGCTGCAGGAGATGGATAACACACGGGAAGTGGTCGCTCGAATATGTATCAGAAAGAGCATACCACTCGAACCGGCGTGCAAGTTGGGGAGTACATATAGAGAGATCTAAATGGGAATAGGTGTGAGATGTATCCAAAAGAAAAGTAGGGGCGCCAGTATTGAGGCAGACGAGATTGAGCTGGTTGAAAAGGTCTGCTAACAGGGAGCCCCTCGGGCACGATGCTGGAGAGCCCCAAAGGGGATGGTGGGCATTGAAGTCTCCAGTTAACAAAAATGGTGCAGGTAGCTGAGCAATAAGTTGCATCATGTCTGCCCTGGTAACGGCAGACGACGATGGAGTGTAAACGGTACAAATGGAAAATGTAAAAGTGGGGAGAGTAATGCGGATGGCAACTGCCTGCAGGCCGGTGTGCAACGTGATGGGATCGTAGTAAATATCATCCCGGACCAGCAACATAACCCCTCCATGAGCTGGGATACCTACCACACGGGGTAGGTCAAAACGCACAGAGGTGTAGTGTGCCAAGGCAATTTGATCGCATGGGCGTAGCTTCGTTTCCTGGAGGGCTACGACAAGCGGACGGTGCAAGCGAAGCAGCAACTTCAAGTCCTCTCGGTTGGAGCGAATGCTGCGAATATTCCAGTGAATAAGTGCCATCATAAGAAAAAAGGAAGACGAAAGAAGGGGTCACCTCGAAGGCCGCTGAGGGCCTGGCTTCGAGCGAGCACTGCCGCCGCTATCAGTAGGCGGACAGTCATCGTCCATTGGTTCTACAGGTTCATCGGCCATCTTGGGAAGATGGCCGGGAGGGGGAGCTTCCTCCGCCGGTGAACGGCCAGATGTTCGGCTACCAGCAGTGCGGCCAGGCGAAAGGGATGACGGCCTGGGGCGGCAACCGCTGGGTGGCGCAGGAGAAGAAATGCGCCGTGGCGGAGAAGGAGAACTGTGCTTCCTATTAGCCTTCTTGGATGGTCGTTTGGTGGAAGTACCGGACGAAGGCTGGGAGGTCGAGGTACGAAGTCTGCACGGGACGGTTCCTTCTTGAAGGCCCGTGCATCTGACTTCTGGGTCTTCGTCTTAGCAGAAGCTGATGAAGGGGCTGGTGTCTGTGGGGTGATGGGACGAAGAGGAGACGTCGACCGCGCGATCTTAGCACTGGCCGAACGGACGACCGTGGTGCTGAAGGTCAGATCGCAGGTCTGGGTTGCCACCTCCCTGGTAGTCCGAGGAGAGGCGAGGACAGTACTGTATTTCCCCGCTGGGAGCAGCGTGGGCTTCCTACTAGCCAATAGCTTGCGAGCAGCCGAGGTGGACACTTTCTCTTTGACCCGAATTTCTTGGATACAGCGTTCTTCCTTATAGACAGGACAGTCGCGGGAGGATGCAGCATGGTCACCCTGACAGTTCACACAACGAGGAGACGGAGGTGGACAGTCACCCTCATGGGCATCCCTGCCACAAGTGACACATTTAGCCGCATTGGAACAAGATTGGCGAGTGTGACTGAAACGCTGACACTGGTAGCAGCGCGTAGGTGTCGGGACATAGGGGCGAACAGAAATAACCTCGTAGCCCGCTTTGATGCGCGATGGCAGCTTAACACTATCGAAGGTCAAAAAAAGTGTCCGGGTCGGTACAAGGTCATTGTTGACCTTTTTCATGACCCTATGGACAGCCGTCACGCCCTGCTCAGCGAGGAAAGATTGAATCTCCTCGTCAGTCAAACCGTCGAGGGATCTAGTGTAGACCACACCACGAGACGAATTCAAAGTTCGGTGAGCCTCCACCCGGACAGGGAATGTGTACAGGAGTGTGGCCCGAAGCAGTTTTTGTGCCTGAAAGGCGCTCTCAGTTTCGAGTAATAAGGTACCGTTACGCAACCTGGTACAGGATTTGACAGATCCGGCTATGGCATCGACGCCCTTCTGGATAACGAAAGGGTTGACAGAGGAAAAATCCTTTCCGTCCTCAGATCGAGAAACGACGAGGAACTGTGGGGCAGGCGGTAGTACTTTTGTCACTGGTAGCTGGTCACGTTTCCGTTTTTGGGCAGAGGTCGAGAGAGATGGAGTGAAATCCATTGCGGAGAAATCCCCCATGATTGCCAGCGTCTCCGATGGCGCGCTCCTTCCTTGTGGGGACCCTCTCAGAGGGCACTCCCGCCTTAGGTGAATGTTTACACCTCAGGTCACACCTCCCGAGAAACAGACGGAGGGACCAATCGGCATGGTCAGAAGGTATCAGCTCAGGCAATCACCCCTCCCCGGGCCTGGCCTTTACCAGGGGGTACGCGCGTGCCTTACATGTCTACCCAGGGCGGGGAATTACGCGTTACCCCGTCACCGGCTACGCGTGCGAACGCGTGGGTCGGCCTTCAGGCGCGCACAGGGAGGAAGGAAGAAGAGGAAAAAGGAGAGAGAGAGAGAGAGAGAGAGAGAGAGAGAGAGAGAGAGAGAGGACAGTGTCTCAAACGCCGAGGCGGAGACCAGAGAAGGCAAGGAGAAGAAGGCAGTGAGAAGGCAAGGAGAAGAAGGCAATGAGAAGGCAAGGAGAAGAAGGCAATGAGAAGGCAAGGAGAAGAAGGCAATGAGAAGGCAATGAGAAGGCAAGGAGATTATGCAGGGGAAAGAGTAAGGAAGACAGTGAGGTGGAGAAGAGCAAAGAAAGGAACCAACCAAAGAAAGGAAGAAACGAGAAGTGAAAAAGCAAAATGACCGCAAATAGAGGTCGTGGAACCGTCCGTCTCCGGACGCAGGCGCTAACTACCCCCTTGAGGGGGAGGGACTCCTTTTAGTCGCCTCTTACAACAGGCAGGAATACCTCGGGCCTATTCTTACCCCGGACCCGCAGGGGGAGCACTCAGATTAAAGAATAAAAACCCCCTGCCCGAATAAAACTTAAAACTAAGTCAGCCATAGCCGAGTCATCTGTTAAAAGGGCAGGAAGCGAGTCAGGCAGTGCGAACGACTGCCTGAGCGCAGCTAAAAACGGACACTCCAATAAAATATGAACCACTGATAAAACGGAGCCGCAGCGACATAGAGGCGCGTCCTCACGGCGCAATAAGTGGCCGTGCGTAAGCCGAGTGTGCCCAATGCGCAGCCGGCAGAGGACAACAGACTCCTTGCGGGAGACCCGAAGGACGACCGCAACACAGTCGTCGTCACCTTGATTGGACGGAGTTTGTTTGGGCGTGGGCAGATTGCGCCATTCAGCGTCCCAAACCGAAAGAACTTCACGGCGTAAGACTGCCCGCAAATCAGTCTCTGGGAGGCCAATCCCCACAGACAATTTACTAGTGGCCTCTTTCACCAGGCGGTCAACATTCTCATTGCCAGGTATCCCAACATGGCCTGGGGTCCACACGAAGACCACAGAGCGGCCGCAACGCGCAAGAGCATGCAGGGACTCATGGATAGCCATCACCAGAAGAGAACGAGGAAAACACTGGTCGAGAGCTCGTAAACCGCTCAGGGAATCGCTACAGATAATGAAGGACTCACCTGAGCAGGAGCGGATATACTCTAGGGCATGAAAGATGGCGACCAGCTCAGCAGTGTAAACGCTGCAACCATCTGGCAAGGACCATTGTTCAGAATGGTCCCCTAGAGTTAGCGCATACCCGACACGACCAGCAACCATCGAACCGTCGGTGTAAACAATGCCAGAGCCCTGATACGTGGCCAGGATGGAATAAAAGCGGCGGCGGAAGGCCTCAGGAGGGACTGAGTCCTTCGAGCCCTGTGCCAAGTCAAACCGAAGGCGAGGAACACACCATGGGGGTGTACACAGAGGTGCCCGGAAAGGAGCTGGAACAGGGAAAACCCAAGCCCGGAGAGAAGCTCCTTGACACGTACGGTGATCGGACAACCCTATCGGGGCCGACGGTCCGGCAGATGGACGACTGACTGCGGGAACAGGACACGGTAATTTGGATGCCCGGGCAAGCTAAAAACATGGGCTGCATAAGCAGCCAGTAATTGTTGGCGTCTTATCCACAGTGGAGGGACACCTGCCTCCACTAGTATGCTGTTCACAGGGCTGGTGCGGAAAGCACCAGTGGCAAGGCGTATCCCGCTATGGAGGATTGGGTCCAGCACCCGCAACGCAGATGGGGAAGCTGAGCCATAAGCCAGGCTCCCATAATCCAGACGAGACTGGATTAACGCCTGGTAGAGCCGGAACAGGGTAGATCGGTCGGCGCCCCAGCGGGTGTGGCTCAAACATCGCAGAGCATTGAGATGCCACAAACACGCCTGTTTGAGCTGCCGGATATGAGGCAGCCAAGTCAACCGGGCATCAAAAACCACCCCCAAAAACCTGTGCGATTCCACCACTGAAAGACGTTCGCCGTTAAGAGAAAGCTGCGACTCCGGGTGGACAGTACGTCGCCGGCAGAAATGCATAACGCAGGTCTTGGCTGCCGAAAACTGGAACCCATGAGCTACAGCCCAAGACTGCGCCTTGCGGATAGCGCCCTGTAGCTGACGTTCAACAGCTGCAATGCCAGTAGAGCTGTAGTAAAGGCAGAAGTCGTCAGCATACAGGGAAGCGGAGACTGAATTTCCCACGGCCGCAGCGAGCCCGTTAATGGCTATTAAAAACAGGCAGACGCTTAAAACAGAACCCTGTGGCACACCGTTCTCCTGGACGTGGGAGGAACTATACGAGGCCGCGACTTGCACGCGGAAGGTACGATACGACAGAAAATTGCGGATAAAAATCGGCAGAGGACCCCGAAGACCCCATCCATGAAGCGTAGAAAGGATGTGATGACGCCATGTCGTATCGTACGCCTTTCGCATGTCGAAAAAGACAGCGACCAGGTGCTGACGGCGGGCAAAGGCAGTACGGATGGCCGACTCCAGGCTCACCAGATTGTCGGTGGCGGAGCGGCCTTTACGGAACCCACCCTGAGACGGAGCCAGAAGGCCCCGAGACTCCAGTACCAATTTATGCGCCGGCTCACCATCCGTTCAAGCAACTTGCAAAGAACGTTGGTGAGGCTAATGGGACGGTAGCTGTCCACCTCCAGACGGTTCTTTCCAGGTTTCAAAACGGGGATGACAATGCCTTCCTGCCATTGCGACGGAAACTCCCCCTCGACCCAAAGACGGTTGTAAAGATCGAGGAGGCGCCGCTGGCAGTCCACTGAAAGGTGTTTCAGCATCTGACAGTGGATGCCATCTGGCCCAGGAGCGGTGTCAGGGCAAGCGTCTAGGGCACAGCGAAATTCCCACTCACTGAATGGAGCATTATAAGATTCTGGGTGGTTGGTGCGAAACGAAAGGCTCCGACGTTCCATGCGCTCTTTAATGGAGCGGAAGGCCTGGGGGTAATTCGCAGAAGCGGAACTCATAGCAAAATGCTCTGCTAAGCGATTTGCAATGACGTTGGAGTCAGTACAAACTGCTCCAGTCAGTGAGAGCGCAGGGACGCTGACAGGGGTCCGATAGCCGTAGACGCGGCGGATCTTGGCCCAGACCTGCGATGGAGTGACATGGAGGCCAATGGTGGATACATACCGCTCCCAGCACTCCTCCTTGCCTTGGCGGATAAGGAGGCGGGACCGCGCACGCAGCCGTTTGAAGGCGATAAGGTGGTCTATGGAGGGATGTCGCTTGTGACGCTGGAGCGCCCGCCGGCGATGTTTAACCGCTTCAGCGATCTCAGGCGACCACCAAGGCACAGCTCTCCACCGAGGGGACCCAGAAGAACGGGGAATGGCAGATTCGGCAGCAGTTACGATGCCGGTGGTGACCGATTGAACCACCGCATCAATGTCACCATTAGAGAGAGGCTCAATAGCGGCAGTGGAGGAGAACAAGTCCCAGTCAGCCTTATTCATAGCCCATCTGCTAGGGCGCCAAGAAGAGTGACGCTGTGGTAGTGACAGAAAGATCTGAAAGTGGTCACTACCACACAGGTCGTCATGCACACTCCATTGGACAGATTGAAAGGTCAATGGCGGAGTATGTGCCATGCGCCACACTGAAGTGTGTGAAGGCACCATCATTTAACAGCGAGAGATCGAGCTGCGACAATAAATGCTCAACGATGGCGCCTCGACCTGTTGTCACTGACCCACCCCACAGAGGGTTATGGGCGTTGAAGTCGCCCAACAGCAAGAATGGTGGCGACAATTGGGCTACCAGTGCAGCCAGGACATGCTGCGAGACATCACCATCCGGTGGAAGGTAAAGACTGCAGACAGTAACAGCCTGTGGCGTCCACACCCGAACAGCAACAGCCTCTAAAGGTGTTTGGAGAGGGACAGACTCGCTGTGCAGAGTGTGAAGGACATATATGCAGACGCCACCAGACACCCTTTCATAAGCTGCTCGGTTCTTATAATAACCCCGATAGCCATGGAGGGCGGGGGTTCGCATTGCTGGAAACCAAGTTTCCTGAAGAGCAATGCAGAAGAAAGGGTGAAGGCTGATAAGTTGGCGGAGCTCAGCTAGATGGTGGAAGACACCGCTGCAGTTCCACTGGAGGATGGTATTGTCCATTGTGGAGAAAGGCGTGACGTGACTGGGAAGGCAGATTACGCCGCTGGGTCACCTGCTGCCTCCGATTGAGCACCCGTGCAAGCGCTATCCATTGCGTCTGAGGGATCGGCGGGATCGAGGTCCTCAGCGGACGCAAGGATCTCCACCTCATCCTCAGACGCAGAGCTTTTAGGTAGCGGTGGAGTAGGTGCCACTGCAGGTGTCTTGGACTTACGGGTCTTCAAAGTCGTTTTCTCTCGCTGTTCCTTTGGTTGCCGTTGTTGAGAGGGCTTAGTGGAGTCAGTCTCTGGGACCGAAGAGGATCGCGAAGCCCGTCGACCAGCGAGCTGTGGCTTCTTCAGCCACTGGTTGGTGTCTGCTGTGCCGCTGGTAGGAACCTGGGAAGGGAGTGACCCAAGGGATCCCTTCCGAGCGAGAGGAGCCGAAGAAGACTTACGCTTCTCCGGCTTAGAAGTGGGGACTGGTGTCCCCAGTGGTTTAGTGGGTGCTGCTCCCGAGGTAGATGATGTGGGAGCAACAGCGAGAGAAGGGGCCCCCATCGTCAAGGGGGCAGGTGAGGTCCTCTGACTGAGAGCTGACTGTATATCTTGCAGTTGAAGGAGCTGGAGCAGGAGTGACAGTGGAGGCATAAGATGACATCATGCGCACGGGATGTAACCGTTCAAATTTCCACTTAGCCTCAGTGTAAGTCTTATATTCCATGATTTTGCGTTCCTTCTGTAAGATACTGCAGTCCGGTGAGCAAGGGGAATGAGGCTCTGCACAGTTGACACAGACAGGAGGCGGAACACATGGAGTATCGGGATGAGATGGGCGTCCACAATCTCGACATGTGAGGCTAGAAGTACAGTGAGAGGACATGTGACCGAACTTCCAGCACTTAAAGCACCGCATCGGGGGAGGGATGTAGGGTTTGATGTCACACCGGTAGACCATCACCTTGACCTTCTCTGGTAAGGTATCACCTTCAAAGGCCAAGATGAAGGCACCATGTAAGACGCCCTTCCCCAATTGGCTCGCTCTTCGGAATAATTTAGAAAGATGGAGGTCAAACCCGAGAGGGGACCTTCACATAAGGCCGAAACAGTGGAGACTCCTTTTAGTCGCCTCTTACGACAGGCAGGAATACCGCGGGCCTATTCTAACCCCCGAACCCGCAGGGGGGTGGGATGTGATGGGCATCTGCAATCTCGGTGTATGACACTGGAAGTACAGCGGTAAGACATATGGCTGAACTACTAGCATTTAAAGCACCGCATTGGGGAGGAATATAGGGCTTTACATCACAGTGGTAGACCATCACCTTGACCTTCTTGGGCAATGTATCACCCTCAAAGGCCAAGATGAAGGCACTGGTGGCAACTTTATTGTCCTTCAGACCTGGTGGACACACCGGACAAAATTTACACCTCGCCGCTTTAAATTGGCACACAGCTCATATTAGGACTGTAAAAGGTCTCTGTGAAATATGATACCCTGAAACATGCTTAAGCTCTTAAGGGGCGTGATGGTTACAGAAACATCCCCAGCTTGTCACAAGCGAGTAACTACCGTGACTGGGCAGAGGATGCTGTTTTGATCAAGACTGACCCAGATCTCATTTGGTAACAAGCCCTCCATGTCCTCTAAATACTCAACAGAAAACTAAGGATTCATCGTCAAGAAAGATTCCCCATCAGTTCTGTAACATACAAGGTACCGGGGCGAATAAAATCTGCTGCCATCCTTAGCCTGATGTTCCTCCCATGGTGTGGCCAAGAAGGGGAACGATTTGGGGTTGTACTGTGCATTGAATTGAGCTCGTGATCACTTAGAGACTGCTGGTGTTTCACCACCAGCAACAGATGACTGACTATGCTTCATCACGTGTCATCCGTCCTGATGCCACCCACTCCGACCAGGGGCCCTCCCCACGGGTACAACACAGCTGCAGCATCTACCCCTTGGCATACGTGGGTAGTTCATGGCACAGGCTTCAGCAGAGTGATCCCTGTGTGGTCAGGCGGCTACAACCAACAGGGTACATGGCAGACCCACCACAACAGACTGGGTACCATGCTGGATATCAAGTGCAAAGAAGTTCATTATCATCATCGACACAGGAATCAACCCTGCATAGTGCGTGGTGTAAAATGCACCCAGGAAGGTGTCCTCGCCCAAGAGATGGAGAATGGGCAGGACTGCAATGTGACGATGAGAAAGTGGGCTAAAGATATCAATGCACAATAGAAATGATGCACCTTGTAAGGCACCCTTCCTGTACTTCACTGTCCTGGACTGCATGTGCTTGTCACTTTACATGTAGGTCCTACATGAACATTTTGAGTATTAGGGATGATTTGCATACAATGCATTAAATGTAAGAATTTAGTTATAAGAGAAACATTACAATAATGTTTGTATACAGTATTATCTCGTCAATGACTAGTGACATAAGCCTATATCACAAACTTATTCAGACAACCTCATATTGCTCATATTTCTATTTGTTAGAAATCTAATTGCTGTTTACAGCCAGATGGTCTGCTTGTTTAATTCAGTGTTGTCTGCAATGAGAGGAAGATTTAACTTATCTTCTCCTCCCTGGGTATCATTTTACTTAAAGATAGACTACTGTATTGCAAATATTTCACTTGTTTGAGGATATTCACAAAACAGTGGACAGGAAAGTACAATAAAGGACTGTTACTGGACAGGTGGGACAAAAGGGTAATCTGAGTTCTGAAAGTTGCACATTTGTATGTCCAAAGCAAATGAAGAAAATGGTATGTCTAACATTACCATGCAAAACAAAACAGTGTTTTAGTTGGAAAACAGACAACCGATCGCTGTTGCCTCACGTTCACTAGAGGAAAATGATCAAATGAGTAAAAAGATTTCATTGCAAGAAAATACAAACTTTCACAAAAAATTTCAAGACTGAAGCTGGCCCAGTATACCACACTATATCATACTATCATCACAGGAAACAAATCGTTCTGGTCAATAATGATGTGGCCTTTGGAGGCTAGGATGCTACTGTAAGACCCAGCAGTGATTAATAATTGAGAATGATAAAATGACTAAACTTGATTTCGGAAGAGAGTTTTGACATACCATGCACTACTATAAACAGAACTCGTGTAAAATATGTGGGCCTAACAGCACTTTCCCTGAAGATCAATATTTTTGGATGGCGTAAGTTATGATCCAACTTCTTGTATCTTAGATACTGAATATATGATAACTCGTTACAAAGAAGTTTTGAATCCAGATACAAAAAACTTAATTTACACTTTTTTAGGGTTAATGGTGTGCTGCATGACATACAGGTAAAATATCTAGACAAAACGTGAACTGGAATGAGCAATGTCAATGGGCAAGAAGACGAGACTATGGTTTATTCTTAGCTTATTTAGGTTACCTTTATGGGCCTTTTCACATTGGAGGCTGACCATGCAGCTGGGTAGAGCTGCAGTGATTTCCTTTGAATTGAACACTGTGTCCTCTCACTAAAGGCAGAGAGCTTCGTCCGTCTCACTGCAGCTGGTCCAGCTTATAGCAGCTATTCAACACAGATCTTTCAGATGGGGTGCAATGAGCTGTTTGCCATCTCTTGTTTGTCACGTCTTATAGCACTTCACACACAGTTTCAGTACACACTGTCAAGTTAGCAGCTCTACATTTCTGCCCAGTGTTTACCATTTCCAGGTTGGCAACTTGCCTGGAAAATCTTTAAACTCTGGAATTTTCAGGGAAATTGAATTTACTGAAAATCCAGGAAAATATATGGGAATTCTTAAATGTCTCCAGGGAGATTTTTAATGTTTGCTGTAACTTGTTCTGAGTCATGCTTGAAAAACAATCTATTGTTAAGAGGATACAAGCATGCAAGAAATAAGCTGAGCGGCATGGCAACATTGTCTTACTTTTGAGGCATATAAAACACCTCGACAATAATAAAATTTGGAAAACTTTAGAATTAGGTACTATTACATTAACTGATGGTTCAAGAATCATAAAAGAAGGTTGTATACCGGGAAGAAACCTGGAGATACTAAAAGGTATCAGATAGATTATATAATGGTAAGACAGAGATTTAGGAACCAGGTTTTAAATTTTAAGACATTTCCAGGGGCAGATGTGGATTCTGACAACAATCTATTGGTTATGATCTGCAGATTGAAACTGAAGAAACTGCAAAAAGGTGGGAATTTAAGGAGTTGGGACCTGGATAAACTGAAAGAACCAGAGGTTGTAGAGAGTTTCAGGGAGAGCATAAGGGAACAATTGACAGGAATGGGGGAAAGAAATACAGTAGAAGAAGAATGGGTAGCTCTGAGGGATGAAGTAGTGAAGGCAGCAGACGATCAAGTAGGTAAAAAGGTGAGGGCTAGTAGAAATCCTTGGGTAACAGAAGAAATATTGAATTTAATTGATGAAAGGAGAAAATATAAAAATGCAGTGAATGAAGCAGGCAAAAAGGAATACAAACGTCTCAAAAATGAGATCGACAGGAAGTGCAAAATGGCTAAGCAGGGATGGCTAGCGGACAAATGTAAGGATGTAGAGGCTTATCTCACTAGGGGTAAGATAGATACTGCCTACAGGAAAATTAAAGAGACCTTTGGAGAGAAGAGAACCACTTGTATGAATATCAAGAGCTCAGATGGCAGCCCAGTTCTAAGCAAAGAAGGGAAGGCAGAAAGGTGGAAGGAGTATATAGAGGGTTTATACAAGGGCGAAGTACTTGAGGACAATATTATGGAAATGGAAGAGGATGTAGATGAAGACGAAATGGGAGATAAGATACTGCGTGAAGAGTTTGACAGAGCACTGAAAGACCTGAGTCAAAACAAGGCCCCGGGAGTAGACAAAATTCCATTAGAACTACTGATGGCCTTGGGAGAGCCGGTCATGACAAAACTCTACCATCTGGTGAGCAAGATGTATGAGACAGGCAAAATACCCTCAGACTTCAAGAAGAATATAATAATTCCAATCCCAAACAAAGCAGGTGTTGAAAGATGTGAAAATTACCGAACTATCAGTTTAATAAGTCACAGCTGCAAAATACTAACGCGAATTCTTTACAGACGAATGGAAAAACTGGTAGAAGCGGATCTCGGGGAAGATCAGTTTGGATTCTGTAGAAATGTTGGAACACGTGAGGCAATGCTAACCTTACGACTTATCTTAGAAGAAAGATTAAGAAAAGGCAAACCTACGTTTCTAGCATTTGTAGACTTAGAGAAAGCTTTTGACAATGTTAACTGGAATACTCTCTTTCAAATTCTGAAGGTGGCAGGGGTAAAATACAGGGAACGAAAGGCTATTTACAATTTGTACAGAAACCAGATGGCAGTTGTAAGAGTCGAGGGGCATGAAATGGAAGCAGTGGTTGGGAAAGGAGTGAGACAGGGTTGTAGCCTCTCCCCGATGTTCTTCAATATGTATATTGAGCAAGCAGTAAAGGAAACAAAAGAAAAATTCGGAGTAGATATTAAAATCCATGGAGAAGAAATAAAAAGTTTGAGGTTCGCCGATGACATTGTAATTCTGTCAGACAGCAAAAGACTTGGAAGAGCAGTTGAACGGAATGGACAGTGTCTTGAAAGGAGGATATAAGATGAACAACAAAAGCAAAACGAGGATAATGGAATGTAGTCAAATTAAGTCGGGTGATGCTGAAAGAATTAGTTTAGGAAATGTGACACTTTAAGTAGTAAAGGAGTTTTACTATTTAGGGAGCAAAATAACTGATGATGGTCGAAGTAGAGAGGATATAAAATGTAGACTGGCAATGGCAAGGAAAGCGTTTCTGAAGAAGAGAAATTTGTTAACATCGAGTATAGATTTAAGTGTCAGGAAGTCGTTTCTGAAAGTATTTGTATGGAGTGTAGCCATGTATGGAAGTGAAACATGGACGATAACTAGTGTGGACAAGAAGAGAATAGAAGCTTTCGAAATGTGGTGCTACAGCAGAATGCTGAAGATAAGGTGGGTAGATCACATAACTAATGAGGAGGTATTGAATAGGATTGGGGAGAAGAGAAGTTTGTGGCACAACTTGACTAGAAGAAGGGATCGGTTGGTAGGACATGTTTTGAGGCATCAAGGGATCACAAATTTAGCATTGGAGGGCAGCGTGGAGGGTAAAAATCGTAGAGGGAGACCAAGAGATTAATACACTAAGCAGATTCAGAAGGATGTAGGTTGCAGTAGGTACTGGGAGATGATGAAGCTTGCACAGGATAGAGTAGCATGGAGAGCTGCATCAAACCAGTCTCAGGACTGAAGACCACAACAACAACATTAACTGACCCATATTTGTAACAACTTTACAGTTTAATGTCTTCCATGTATTTCAAATGACAAATGATTTTGTTCTTGCCTGTCAGAGCTATACAGCCTCAATCACATATCTATTTGCCATGTAAAAAGTGTGCAGCAAAAATTGTCTTATGCACCTCAATTACACCCAATAAAACACTACGGAAGAAAGTGGAACTTAGCAGAATTCTAAGAGGTAATATGAAGCATCAATCTGATTATTTTACATCAATTCCTCATGTTCCTTCCAAGTTTTAAATCCAGCTGACTCAAATTTATTTCTGGCGGCCGCTAAATGAGTGATTTCAAGATTGTACACCATTCTTAAAATGAGGTCAATAACATACACTGATCATCCAGAACATCATGACCATCTACGTAATAGCCAATATGTCCACCTCTGGCATGGATAACAGCAGCAATGCATCATGGCATGGAAGCAAACAGGCCTTGGTAGGTCACTGGAGGGAGTTGAAATCATCTCCTCCACCAAGCCACAAGGAGAGGCGATGAGCTCTGATGCGACGTTCAATCACATCCGAGGTCTTCGATCATGTTCAGATCTGGCCAGTTGGGGGCAGCCAGCACATCAATGAACTCTGCATTGTGTTCCTTGAACCATTCCAATACACTCCTAGCCTTGTGACGTGGTGCATTAACTTGCTGAAAAATGCCACTGCTGTCAGGAAACATGTTCGTCATGACCATCACGATGCCTTGCACAAGCTCTGACAAACCCATGGATGCCTATGTGCATGTCCCCACAGCACAATGGAGCTGCTGCCAGCTTGTCTCCACCTCCCATCAGCATGGTTAAGGTATTGTGATTCATCAGACAATGCAACACACTGCCAACCAAACAGTGAGGTCATCGTTCCCTTGTTCACAGCAAAATAATTACACAAGGGAAAGAAAAATAGAAGATATAGAGCACAATAACAGGAGAAAGGAAGAACCAGAAGAATGACAGCAGAACAACCAACACTACAATGGACAAAACAGGAAAAGAAAACTACAGAGAGAAGCAAGGGACAGATACAGGGTGTCTACGTGGGCAAGGAAAAAAAAAAATCCCGGATTTTTCCTGTATTTCCCGGTTAAAACTACACTTTCTCCCAGGCGAAAATACACTTTCCGTGTTAAGTGACCGTATACTATTCCTTGGCACTGTAAAACTCATCAATCCTTTGAATGTTTATGGTCTTATATACCGACGTAGAATTTCCCGCCACTTTAGAGAACGAAACTCGGGGGAACAAAAACACATTTTTAAACACCTTTGATGTGCAGCAATAGGTACGCTGCATATTTTCGTATTATGGAGGTATAAATTCGAATTCCACCAAATACCGCATGTTACTTTCCGAAGCATTGAAATCGAGATGGCGATGCGCTTTTGTAAGCTACTCATCACTCATGTCATGTGATCTCGCCAGCTGAGAACGTAGGGCACGTGATGTCAGCCAATAGCAAGATCGCAAGTAGCACGAAAGCACAAATAAAAGTTAATGGTTTAAATTAATATACATAGCATTCACATATAATGTTGGTCTCCAAGATTAATAAGCTGGAAGAGAAGCTAAGTTTCTACATATAATGTTGATCTTTTCTGCCCGTGATACAATTTAAGATACATCACACAAATGTGCCAGTAAAATTTTTAATAACGACGTAAATGTGTGATCTGAGTTCGAAATTCTTCTAAATGGCCGTCCTCAAGGAGTTTATTTTTAAATGAGAGTCAAACGCTTTGTTATTTACGAAATTCATCGTACAGTCTCGCACATAGTTTATCTTGCGTAAAAGAAAATTTGCTTTTAATGTATGTAACACTTTTCAAACCACGGTTCGCAATATTTTCCCGCTACCTGTTAGAAATAGGTTCGTTTCAGCAGTTGCAAGAGAGCGCCAGATAACAGTCATCACCACGCGATGGCGCAGGAAGGCCATATGTTCATACGTGTAAAACAGTAAAAGATCTTACATTAGGTCATAAAACAAACAAGACATCAAGGGGTACTTCAAGAGCATCGGAATTTCGTGAACCATACTAAAATGCATAATTCGGCTTTAAGTGCACATTCATATGTCCAGATTCGGATTTAAATTTTCTTGGAGTACTAATAATGTATTATCGCATGTTTAGTTCTTTATTATGGCATAATGTCATACGTGCACTTGAAATCAGCGAACAGTTTAAACCAGCCAACAGTATGAAATTAAACAGTTCGTTTCAAATAAACTGAATGCCTCAGCAGAAAAGATTAATAAAAGCCAAATCTCTTTAGCAAACCGACTAAGATAACTTCATTGTTCTGCAAGGCGATTAATGCTTGACTGTCAGAAAGGTGGAAATAAAATTTGAAACTAATGACATATTTTAGCCATCCGTAATTATGCGAACATATTCAATTCATTTGATATCTCCTGGTCACAAAAATCCGTTTTATCATTTAACGTGAGAGCAATGAACGAAGAGGAAACAACAAAATCACTGAATGTAAACAGGTCAGGTGGCGACGACCCACCTCCCCACTGCTACTCAGACTGCTCTGTGCATCAGGCCCGGATTTACTATATTTCCAAACCGAGGCAATATTAGGTAGTGGCGCCAAGCCACACTTCTGTAACAAGAAGCGGGAGAAGGTACTACTCATACGCAACTCAACTACGCATGCCGAAGAGCCCGCCCGCAACTGCTCAAAGGAATCTAATTTGAGCAGTTGTCACGTCTCGCTCATCGGTGGCAATTTGTTATGAAGCATGCATGGCATAGCCTTCCAAAAGTCTTTGACACATTTTGCTGTTGGCAGACGCTTGTATGAGCACTGTGTTTTGTTGTATACGGCGCATTTCCTTTGCAACGTAAGTTTATTTTACGTTCTTTTTTCTTTTCATTCATGTTTCGTTGCAGCTGTGTTATTCTGCAGCAGCGGGGTACAGTAATATCCTTTGTTAGAGTATTGGTTCTTACCACTCAAAATCACAAAAATTTAACTGAAAACTAAAACAATGAAAATTCCTGGGTTTTTCCCGGATCTCCCAATTGTCCCGGGTTCGTATACACCCTGAGATAGAAGGGGGGGGGGGGGGGGGGAAAGAAGACAGCACATGACCGTGGCTGACCGACCACAACAATAAAAAGGAAAGGCCAGCCTCTCGGCAAGACATTAAAACATCCACCATAAAAGCATTAGCATGGAGAACACAAAGGGACAAAGGACATGCGCTAAAACATATCTGATAAACCCACAGTCACATATAAAACATAAAACTAAATTAGCCGATGAGGCGTTGCCAGCTAAAATTAATGGCAACGAGTCCAGTAACTGAAAAGTCCGTCACAGGGCAGCCAAAGGAGGACAGCTCACCAAGATATGGGCCACTGTCAGCCAGGCACCACACTGACATTAAGGTGGGTCATCACGGTGCAGGAGGTAGCCATGTGTCACCCAAGTGTGGCCAATGCGGAGCCAGCAGAGGACCACAGAGTCTGTGCCAGTGGCCTGCATGGAGGTCTGCCACACATTCGTAGTCTCCTTAATGGCACGTAATTTGTTGTGCGTGCTGAGGGTTATACCATTTCATCTCCCAAAGCCACAAAACCTTGTGGCATAGTACTAAACGCAGGTCAGTTGCAGAGTAGCCTATCTCCATAAGCAGTTTCCGCATAGCCTGTTTGGCCAGCCTGTCTGCAAGTTCATTGCCTGGGATTCCAATGTGACCTGGGGTCCAGACAAACACCACTGAACAACTGGACTGTTCCAGGGCATAGATGGACTCCTGGATGGTCACTACCAAAGGATGACGAGGGTAGCACTGGCCAATAGCTCGTAGGTTGCTCAAGAAGTCAGTACACAGAAGGAACGACACCCAGGGTATGAACAGATGTGCTGAAGAGCATGAGATACAGCCTCCAGCTCTGCAGTGAAAACACTGCAGCCATCAAGCAAGGAATGCTGTTCAATGTGTCTTCCATGGACATACGCGAAGCCGATGTGACCTTCAGCCATCCAGCTGTCAATGTAAACCACTTCATGGTCTCAGTACAAGTCAAGAATCTAGATGAAGTGGCAATGGAGAGCAGCGGGGTTAACTGTCCTTAGGGCCATGGGAAAGGTCCAGGTGAAGCTGCGGCCAAGGTGTACACCATGAAGGTTTACGTGAATGGACCTCAGGTATAGGTGGTAAAGGCAAGGACTCCAGTTTAGATAGAAGTGATAGGATGAGAACTGCAGTTTTAAGCCCTGATCTGGTCTGCTGATGTGGGAGATCAACTGCTGTGGGTGGGAAAAGGAGACTAATTTGGATGTGCAGGAGAACTAAAAATGTGTGCAACATAACTGGTGAGCAGTTGTGCACTCCTAACCTTCAATGGAGGGACTCCAGCCTCAACTAAGACAATGGTCACCACACTCATCCTAAAAGGTCCTGTCACTAGGCAAATGCCAGTGGTGCAATGGGTCAAGTAAATGCAACACTGAGGGCACCACTGAACCACACCCCCATAGTCAAGGCAAGATTGAACAAGGACTCTGGACAGCTGCTGCTGCTGCTGAGTGATATGCACCCGAGTTGGTGATGCCCAGGCAGCAGAGGGCACTGAAGTGCTGCCAGCAGATCCACTGGAGTTGACAAAGCCAAGTCAATCAAGCATCTAAAACCAGTCGTAAGAATCAATGTCTTCACTACAGTGAGTGGATCGTCACCGAGTTAAAGTTCTGGTTCCAGATGAATGGTACAACACCGACAGAAGCGTATAACACATGGCTTTGCGGCCAAGAACTGGAAACCATGGGCTAGAGCCCATGACCGCCTTTTGGACGGATCCCTGTAGGTGCCACTCAGCAACAGTATTGGTGGAGCAATACGAAATGCTGAAGTCGTCTGCATACAGAGAGGGCGAGACAGATGGCCCTACAGCTACTGCTACACCATTAATGGCCACTGAAGATAGAGAGAATACACAGCCCTGTGGGACCCCATTCTCTTGGATACAGGGGGAAACTATGGGAAGTACCAACTTGGACACAGAAAGTAAGAAGCAACAGGAAAGTTTGGATAAAAATCTGGAGTGGGCCTCAGACCCAACTCTCATAATGTGGCATGGATATGATGTCAGCAGGTGGTGTCACAAGCTTTTTGTAAATCAAGATGTTGGCATCTCGAAAAAGCTGTTCGGATGGCAGACTCGAGGGACACGAGATCATCAGTGGTAGAGCAACCCTGGTGGAAGCCGCTCTGACATGGAGCCAGTAGGCCACGCGACTCCAGGACCCAACTCAACCATTGACACATACATTCCAGCAGCTTACAAAGAATGTTGGCTGCTAGCTATCCACAGCAAGCGGGTTTTTACCGGGTTTGAGCACCGGAATGATGGTGTCTTCCCGCCATTCCACCGAAGAGACGCCATCGCAAAAGATCTGGTTGAAGATGAAGATGAGATGGCGCTTGTAGTCAGATGAGAGATGTGGATCCGATCTGGCCCAGGAGCAGTGTCGGGGCAATGTGCAAGGGCACTGAGGAGCTCCCACTCTGTAAATGGGGTGTTATAGGATTCATTGTAGCACCTAGTGAACGAGAGGACTTTCCCTTCCAGCCGCCGTTTGAAAGTGCGAAAGGCTTTGGGGGGGGGGGTATTCTACGATCTCCCAACACTCCCGCTTCTGTCATTTGGTAAGTTGGCAAATGTGGGCACAGAGCTGTTTAAAGGCTAGGACGTGCTCCAGGAAAAGGTTCCACCTATACAGCTGTAAAGCTCACCAATGCTCCTTAATTGCTTCAGCAACTTCCAGCGACAACCAAGGGACTGTCCTTGCTCCATGAAAACAGAGTTAATGGACATGAAAGATTCCCCATCAACTCTCGAACATACGAAGTACCATGGCAAATACATTTCTCTGCCAGCCTGGTGTTACTCCCATGGTGTGGCAAGGGAGGGCAACAATTTGGGGTCATATTTCTTAGCACTGAAGTTAGACTTTGCCCACTTACAGACTCCTGGTGACAACCCACCAGCAAGAGATGACTTATTACACATCATGGTATGTCATCTGTCCTGATGCCACACACTTTGACCAGGGGACCTCCCCACAGGCACCACTCAGCCTCAGGATGCCACCTGGCAGGAAGGCCATTGCCGGGAGTCCCGAAGTCCCTGTGAGATGGACTTCTAGTCCATCGCATACATGGGGAGTTAATGGTGCAGGCATCAGCAGAGTTATCCCTGTGTTGCCAGGGGGCTACAAGCAACACGGTACAGGCTGCCGTGCTGGCTATGAGGTGCAAAGAATTCCATGGTCATCGTCGGCATACAAAATGACAGTGCATAGTGGGTAGAGGATAACGCACCCATGAAGGTGTCCTTGTCCCAGAGATGGAGAGTTAGCGGGACTGCAATGCGACGACAAGAAAGTGGGCTAAAGATCTCAATGCCTGATGGACTCGATGCACCATGTAAGGTGCCCTTCCGCAATTTGTTCAATATTCAGGCAGATCTTGATAAGATTTCAAAGTGGTCCAGAGGTTGGTAACTTCCTTTGAATGTTGAGATGTGTAAACTTTTAGTCTTTACAAAATAAAAAGCAGTACCCCATGACTATAATATCAACGAGTAATTGAATTGGCCAACTCCAAATACTTGAGTAACACTTTGTAGGGATATGAAATGGAATGATCCCATAGGTTCAGTAGTTGGTAAAGCAGAAGACAGACTTTGGTTTTGGTAAGATACTGGCAAAGTGCAATCAGTCTACAAAGTAGATTGCTTACAAATCACTTGTGCGACCAGTTCCAGAGCACTGCTCCAATGTTTAGAACCTGTACCAGATAGGGCTAAATAGATGTTTAACACACAGAAAGAAGAGCAGCACGAATCGTCACAGGTTTGTTAAATCTGTGCGAATGTCACAAAGATACATAAGGAATGAAACAGACTAAGATAGACATGCACTATCATGAGAAAGTCTTGAAATAAATTATGACTGTAGGAATATATTATAATCCTCTATGTATCCCTCACATACAGATTGCGCGCGCGCGCCCACACACACACACACACACACACACACACACACACACACACACACAATCATTCTTCCCACATTCCAGACATGAACTAAACAGGAAGGAACCCTAGTAACTGGTACAATTGGACATACCCTCTGCCATACACCTCAGTGGTTTACAGAGTATATACCGGGTGATCAAAAACCACGGAATAATGTAGATAGAGAGGTAAAACTGACAAAAGTTCACAAAATGTCCGACAGATGGCGCTGGCCAGCAAAACATCAGTGACTGCCCATGACAATCTTTTATAAAAGGAGCTGTAATGAAAGAGAGAATCAGATGCACCAGCAGTCGCAGTATGTTGACGTTACATGATAAGGCGCTTTTAGTGAAGCTGTATTGTCAGAATGGGGAATGTGCTAGTTCAGCGTTACGATCCTATCGCATAGGATGAGGATTCGAACAGGTAAAGGTCCGTTGACATATGCAGCTGTGGCAAGAATGATTTCGAAGTTCGAAGCCAACGGGGTTGTTTAGACGACAGACCCCGTAGTGGCCGACCGAGCCCAAGGCGTAATGCTGCTGAGACAGTTCAGTAAGAAATGGAAACTGTAGCGGGTTTGTCTATGCACGGGGAAGTCGTCGCACTCGCACATCGCACCGGCATTCCATACACTACTGTTTGGTTGGCACTGAGGCGTACCCTCCGATGCTATCCGTACAAAATCCATTGGCATCATGAACTGTTACCTGGCGATTTAGTGAAGCGGAGGGCATTTGCCGTGCGGGCGTTTCAGAAGATGGCAGAAGATGACGATTGGTTGAGTAACGTTAGTGGACCGACGAAGCTCATTTCACGCTCCGAGGGTCTGTCAACGCCCACAACTGCAGAATTTGGGCTACCGAAAACCCTAGAACTGTCGAAACTCCATTGCACGATGGGAAAGTCACGGTATGGGTTGGATTTACCACATTTACCGTTATCGGGCCTTTTTTCTTCGAGGAAATGCGCGATTCGTTAAAATTAAAAATTGTGCACCTGCCGAGTTTTGAATCCTGCATGCGAAGCTGTTGTGCTATCCAATACACCATGCAACAGGACTATGTAGTCTAACTTTTTTGAATACGTGTAACGAAATTCCGAATTTTTTCGTTTCGTCCATTACTCGTAAATGAGGGCTCACAAGGATGAATGGCTGCAGTGTACGATATATGTGATCTTAACCTAGCTCACCATACTGATAGTTTCAAAACGTGAGTCATACAGCTGACGACTTCTTTTACGTCATACTGACGTGCAATATGAAACTAATTTGTCATTCTGGAATAAATGACGGTAATGTAATCAGTAGGAAATTGCTACATAGCCATGCTCCCAAACGTGGGTGGACGGCATCCTCGTAACCGTAAGGGAATGGATACCGGTAATTTATAAGAAAACCAACGGCGAATACGTTATCTAATGCTCGTGAGTTTAGCCTCTTAACCAACTTCTGTTTAAGGCCACTCAAAAGAATGTAATCCAAGTAGAAATGACATGAAAACCAATACGAAGTTATCAAACACCCAAGGAAACATTTGCCGAACTTTAATACCAAAAAAATACTATACAGTAGTTTGCCAATTCTATCAAATAGCTAAGATTTCAGAAATAGGCATGCACTCGCTAACTTGCTATTTGTTTCGATTCTCTCGTCACTCAAAATCGGTCACAAATTATCAACGGGCGCAAAATTTCTTTAAGTCTTACTATCTAGATTCCCCAAACTCTTTCCAAAAAGGGAATGCTGTATAGGAATATTTCTCCGTGTTGGTACTTAACTAGGGAGCTGTACAAGAACTGAGGTCCACGACTGACCAATAAAACATTACTCCACTAACATTCAGCATTTTATTTTTCATTTTGGTAAAAATCATACGTTACCCTGAACGATTTTTATTAGTCCACAGACCATTTCACAATGCACGGATTTATAATCACATTTCTTACAATGATGAACATCGTATTTTGCTTCTATGTTGGTAGAGCTTGTAGGAACGCATAACTGCTTTGACAGGCAATAAATTTCACAAAGTGTTAAGGTTTGTGGGATATGCATACTTTCAGTCACTTGCGAGGAGAATTAGACGTTTGCTTCAACCTGCTGAGATGTCACCAGAGTGATTATCCACAGTAAATTATTTGAAAAATGGATGACGCAATCAAGCACTTTGCAAGTATTTTTACTATGGTAGTTGGATTGTTGTTCAAAAATGGCTCTGAGCACTATGGGACTTAACATCTATGGTCATCAGTCCCCTACAACTTAGAACTACTTAAACCTAACTAACCTAAGGACATCACACAACACCCAGTCATCACGAGGCAGAGAAAATCCCTGACCCCGCCGGGAATCGAACCCGGGAACGGGAAGCAAGAACGCTACCGCGCGACCACGAGGTGCGGACAATTGTTGTTCATCGGTGAAACTGTGTAGTAACAAATACACTGACACGTGCTGGCGTTATGCTGAGTTTGACAAATTGGGTCACTCCGTTGTTAATACTTTTGTGATAAAAGTTCTTACAGTGATCAGATCCACGTAAGCAAGGAGATATAAAAGCTGTCACCAAACAGTACTGACTTGAGGGGAAAAAAATACTTCGACACTTGCACAATACAACTATGTACCCATTTTCCGACAATTTTCATCATACATGATCTGAATGATCCTAATGAATGTCGCACATCACCTTCACAGCAAGGATGGCTGAGAGATCTTTTGATAATCTAATACAATTTTACGTAGCAGAGTTCGGCGAAATCCACCAACCGTGGAGAGTCACTGTTCGAAATTCAGCTGAAGGCTACATTTTACGAGTACTGTTAAAGGTAGCTGACTTAACATGGGCATCCATTATAATGTTAGGAAATGACAGTTCAGTCCATGCACAGTTTGTGACGTACATGCAAATGCCTTTAAGTTTAGATTCCGTCAACTCAAGCCAACTTCCTGTTAAAATTGGTAAAAACCGGTAGCATCCAGCTGACTCTTCGCGCCGGCGCAGTACGATCAATTTAATCTTTTCGTTACGTGCCACAAAAACAATACCCCGGTAACAGACACGAGAATACTGTATTCTTAAGCTGAACGCGCAATGCGTAGGTAACACGTAACAGAACCTTTCACTCCTGCTGCATTATTAATCCACTAGCATAAGTTTTCTCCCACAAACCGCAGTTTTGACACATTTGTTGTGTTCTCTACTGCCGCAACGCCTCTGCTACGCGACAACCCACAGTAAAAGTGGGTAAGCACTAAAGAACATTACAAAGCATGTATACCACAATGTTGCTAGCGTAGTGTAAGTGGGTGGATATAACTTCTAATTTCAACTGTCAAGATTTCACTTTTTTTTGAAAATTCCGGGGAACCTAGAAGGTTACAGCGATAAATGAAATTGTTTTGACCGCTAAAATGACACAAACATGCAGTTAACTGGCACTAGCAAAACAGTCAATAATTAGTTTCGTTTTAAGCTGAATGAAGAGTTCAAAGGTACATGTTCAATACAAACGTTAAACTGTGGCAAGTCCGATTAATTTGTTAAGGCACTGCAAAGTGGAAATGTTGGATTCAAAAGTCTTACCACTCAAAACAGTGAGGTTGTGAGAATTATTATGAAAAGTACTGCATCTGTAAGTTCCAGAGTGAAATGCACGTGCATGCGTTACATTAAGGTGAAAGAAAATCCTTCCATTTGCTTCTTTTTTGTACATAGTGTAATTCTTGTCCGAATCGATGACGACTTTCACACCATTGACCGTAGATATATGGTCAAATTTGATAGTGTAGCCATCTTTTTGCCATTTTATTGCATCAAATACTGAAGCTTCACACACTATCGTGAATGGGCAGTCTTCAAAGACGTGATGATTACCCTGATATTTAACTGGCGGGTAGCCTGAATAAAACATTAACAAACTAACTGCAAACAGTTACACGAATATCAAATGTTCATTATCAGGACTTTATATCGAAAGCACGATTCTTAGTAAATCGCAGGATTACAGTAATTTATCAAACAATTTCATATTTGAAAATACCACAACATAACTGCATTCACAAAGCCTTACGATTTTGCAATCCAAACCCGATTACTTACACACAAACACTTGCATCTCTCTGATGAAAAGGGCTCCCCATGTTTTAGTAATAGGGAAAAGTCATCGAAAAAACTGCAGCCTTGTTTGTATTGTATTATATACACAATGGAATTTTCATTTAACTCAGGATTTTCATACGAACATTAGACCAATAACTATCAGAAAAAATATTAAAAAATAGCACAGCTTTAATGTGAAAACCAAATCGGAAACTTAGCACTACTCTGAACGACGAGAATCAAATTACCATCTAAATTTAATCAATTCCTTCGCGGTCTTTAGTTCGGAAACTGACACCAAGCATTCAACGACAGAAGACCATACTGTGTGTTCTGAAACTAGTCTCTTAGTGTTCGGTGTCAGTCTATTAGAAACTGAACTGAACACAATCATACAAAAGGGAATTGGCACAGATGCCTGTATCTCTGCATATCAGACCAAGGCATCCAAATGAAGCAGGCAACTAACACATGCCACAAACGAGAAAGTATACCCAAATTTAAAAATCTTTACCATTATAAGTGTTTACCTCAGATTACAAACCCTACGTGTAACAGTTTAGCATTGATATTTTCATAATTCCCACTGTGTCTAACGAACTTCAGGAGCTACATTCTAACGACACCAGACAGTGACGTCTGTATGTGTCAAGAATAGGCTACTTTCTTGGCACCGACACCCAAATGGTAGCTAATCAATCCACTGCAGAGAAAGTTGTCATAGTGGCTGATCCTATCATTAAAATCGTAATTTCTAGACCGAGTTTGCGCTTAACATTAGGGTGATGGAAGGAAGAGACGAGAAGGGAATTCTCTGCCATATTATGGTAATGAGAACTGACTCACGTAACACTTAAAAATAACCTTCAAATCGAGGACGACTACGCGTAGAGACTGCTCCTCACAACAGAGCTGTCACAGCCTACTTTTAACACTGTACTATCACCACATACAATTAAAACATTTAAAAACACATTTATTAATATTAACCCATTACACTTAAGAGTCTCAAAAGACTTACCTGCTGCTCTTGTAGACACTATATTGGATACAAAAATTAGTAGAAGGCTTAGGAAACTGTACCTAAGTATACAGTTCCTGTACTTTAACGTTAATATCATGATAATATTGCTATAACTAACTCCAACGTGACTACACTTCACAAACCCAGCCCACAACAATTTTACACTCTACCGCAAGATGGCGTTGAGAGACACTAACTATCTAATCGGGCACAGAGTACAAGGCAAAAATAGACCAAAACCAGAGATTTTATAACACAGCAATACTGTCAAAGATATCGCAGACGCATACAGTATCAAAGACGCCACACGGCCACAGTAGTTTATCGTTTGGAAGGATAATAGTTAAGTTCTTGAGTTGTTAGATGTTGTGAAAGATGAGTTGATCTGTTAATGGATACACAAATGGAACTGTGGATGTGTGAACGGATACATATTTTTTTTGCATTGTACAGTCGCTGTATTCGGTGAACGCAAAACGAATGTGTGGAATGGTTCACTTCTTTTTAAGTGTGGAAACTGGTCAATTATAGTATTGTGATGTAGATAGCTCCATCGGATGTGTACACAATGTTACTCTATTGTACTCCAGAGTTTGAGATTGTTGACCAACAGAAATTAAGTGAGCATTTTTCTTATAGTTTGCTATTGGAGAAGGCTTACTTGAGATACTACAGTATTAGGTTTCGATTTTCGTGGTGAAGCAGCGAGGCTCGAAATATACTCAAGTTATGTACGTCGAACGTCATGAGGTATGTAGTTACATTAAAACTGAATCATGGAAATATACAGGAATGGATATGAGTGTAAGTATGGGGGCAGCTTTTTAACAATAGCGTCGTTAACGATCTACAGGCTTATTATTGTCGCTCATTGGGCAGTGGTACACTTTTTTTTTTTTTTTTTTTTTTTTTTTTTTTACTTTTGCTATAAAATATGGCAGGTAGATGGTGTGGTAACATGTATAAAGTCTATCTTAAAATGTATTTGTTGCAGTACATGCAAATAAATTAATAATTGTTAGTCTCATGTAGTATGTGCACACATTGAAATGGTTTTGCCACAAGTACCAAATAAATAAATGATTGACCCCTTAATTTCTGATATTCAGAACTACGGCCGTTTTGCTTAGCAAATTAAAAGTGCTAAAAATTATGCTTCCTGATAACAAGATCTACAGTGAATGAAGCCAAGGATAAGAATGAAATACGCGAGGTTTATATTTCTGCAGGTGATAGTAAAGCATTGTTTCAATAGATTTCTACTGCACAAAGCAAAGTGATTGACAACTTAGTGTGGAAAGGGGGAATATTTTCAGTTTGCAGCAGCAGCAGCAGAACAGTTCCGTACTGATAACATTCATACGTACCCCACTAACATGTAATATTGAGTTCTCTTTGCAGGCTCATAATAGTCTTACCGTTTTCCTGTGGAGTTTCACACATTATCTAAAAGAAACATATCGATAGAGCAACAAAGCATATAGTTACAGGCCACAGTTGTCATTCAGGTAGAAGAGTGACATGATAACTGTGTACAGGACAGAATGAGCGACCAAACACTAGCGTTTATTAATTGAAACTTTCTGACAGATTAAAACTCTGTGCTGGACCGAGACTCGGACTCGGGACCTTTGCCTTTCACGGGCAAGTGCTCTACCAACTGGGCTACCCAAGCTCGACTCAGAACTAGCACTCCTGGAAGAAAGGATATTGCAGAGACATGGCTCAGCCACAACCTAGGGGCTGTTTCCAGAATGAGATTTTCAATCTGCAGCGGAATGTGCACCGATATGAAACTTCGTGACAGATTAAAACTGTGCGCCGCAATATTCTTTCTTCCATGAGTGCTAGTTCTGCAAGGTTCGCAGAAGAGCTTCTGTGAAGTTAGGAAGGTAGGAGACGAGGTACTGGCAGAATATAAGCTGTGAGGACGAGTCATGCTTGATTAGCTCAGTTGGTAGAGCACTTGCCCACGAAAGGCAAAGGTCCCGAGTTCGAGTCTTGGTCCAGTACACAGTTTTAATCTGTCAGGATGTTTCATATCAGCGCACACAGCTCTGCAGAGTGAAGATCTCATTCCGCTTATTAGTTGTTGCTAAGGCAGCTGCCCTGTAAGTAAACAGATGTGAATGGCTTCGTATTCTGACTCTGTTCTAATATTTCCTTTTTAAATTTGTTTATAAATGCAATTTTAAAAGGAACATGTAATATTATTTGAATAACTTTATTCACAGACTTGACCTCAAGCATGGGAGTGAAATGGACTGGGACTACATTTAGTACTATAAGAAATTCTTAATTCAAACTCATTTGCTTGGCTATGGAAGATTACTGTAAGTTACGATTATCCAACCATTTTACTACTGTAGTGTCGGCAGACTTGCCAACACTACGCACACTAATTGAAAGAGGCGGCCAAGATGCACGCGCTAACTCAAGAAGGATGGAGTGAGGTCTGAAACAGGAGACTTAATGAATGTGATAAAGAAAATACGTATCTTTGGAATATACTTAACTTTTAATACATCCTTGTATACATCATTCATGATGAGACATCTGGAGATTGTGGCGATACAAGTGACTCTTTATATACAAGCTATTTAAGGCTAATGGCACCTTGCTAAGTCGTAGCCATTAACTTAGCTGAAGGCTATTCTAACTGTCTCTCGGCAAATGAGAGAAATGGCTTCGTCCGTATAGTCGCTAGCAACGTCGTCGTACAACTGGGGCGAGTTCTCGTACGTCTCTCGAGACCTGCCGTGTGGTGGCGCTCGGTCTGCGATCACACAGTGGCAACACGCGGGTCCGACATGTACTAATGGACCGCGGCCGATTTAAGCTACCACCTAGCAAGTGTGGTGTCTGGCAGTGACACCACAACTACCTCGTGCACCAGTTTTTTTTTTTTTTTTTTTATTTTTTTTTTTTTTTTATTTTTTTTTTTTTAATATAAAAAGTCTCCATGGTTTGAGAATTGGTAATATGCTTTTGATCTCACATTCAGATACACTGACATTAAAATAGCATGTTGAAAAACAATCTGAATATATATACCAGGGCAGTGCACTGATCAAAATTTCATGCAACTACAGTCACCCTCGGCAAACCACTATGAAGTGCAGGCAGAAGGTACTTCCCATTGTACGAGTTATTAGGGCTTCATCCATTTACATTCAGATATGGAGCATGGGAAGAATAACTGTTTAAATGCCTCAGCATTCTGTAATTAGTGTAATCTTGTCTGTGCGATCCCCTTTCTTAGGGTTATTTGCGTCTATCTAAAAGTGTGTAACAGTTCAGTGTCTCTGTTGACACTTCCCAACAGATCACACAAATTTGTATATACACTCAGTGTCCCCCATTAGTTGTGTTTGGTAATTGTTCTGTTTGAATTCTCAGGATAACGGAAGTGTCAGATTCCACCCGTTGGCTTTAACCTGTGACATAGGGCTGTTGTTGTGAGACGTCACAACAGCGCGGAGTTTAGTTTGTGAGAGTGGCGTGTTTGTAGGTGTCGTTTGATGTTATTGGTTTGCTGTTTCTCCACGGTAAGTCATTTAATTCTATTTGTGACTTCTAAGTTTAATAGTGCGCATCTGCAGGCTGCAATGGGGGACGACATGTTGTCTGTCATTAAGTTTCTGCAACTTTTTTGGGCTTGTGACAGAGATAATGTAATGCGGTGTTTATGAAATTTGGGAGTTAGTGTGTACCGCCGGAACTTTTTTATGGTAAGTAGTCCTTTTTTGGGTCTATTGTTCGTGTGTTATGATGTTCAGTGCGATTTTTGTGTGTTATTCGGTTGGTGTTATTTACTGCATGTGGTTGATGTTTTAGTATTGGCACTTGTGGTTGATTTATGTATCTTAGAGGGAAGTATTTGATTTCAATTTTCTTGGTATCATCAGTTGTATTTGAGCTGCATGGGTCATGGGAAGTAACCAATTGCCATTTGTCGTCGTAGCTGTGTATGTTTTGGTATCATGAGCTGTTGTGGGCCTATATAGATCAAGGGAAGTGTTCGATACCAATGCGTTGTCGTAGCTGTGTGTGTTTTGGTATCTTGAGTTGCTGTTTACCTATATAGGTCAAGGGAAGTGTATGATTCCAATGTGTCATACCTCTGTGTTCTGGTATCATGAGTTGCTGATGACCTATATAGTCAAGGGAACTGTCTGATACCCATGTGTAGGGTCGACCAAAGCGTCCGATCCCACCCGTCGGCTTTGACCCGTGACGTAAGGCTGTTGTGGTGTGTGACCTCACGACGGCGAGGAATTTAGTTTGTGAGAGTGGCGTGTTTGTAGGTGTCGTTTTGATGTGATCGGTGATGCTCTCTGGTGGTGTGTTAGGTGCTCTCTGGTGGTGTGTTAGGTGATGTTTTTTGGTTTAGTTTGCGAGTGTGGCGTCGTGTGTGAATTTTGGTAAATTGCTTTTTTTATGTCTTTGGTAGGTATGGATATGACTGACAGGGTCAAAAGTTTTCGGTTGTCGGCTATGATGGGGGACAGTGCGTTGTCTCTAATAAAATTTCTTCAACTATTCGGATTTTTGGATGAAGTCGTGAAGAAATGAGGCTTACTTAAAGTTCCGGCGTCTCAGACCAGGGACGGCTGTATGTGGAGATGTTGTAAGGATAACAGGTCAAGGGTAGTGTTCGATCCCAATGTGTGGCTGTGAATGTTGGTTTCGGTATCGGGAGATGTTTTTGGGCTATGTAGGTCAAGGAAAGTGTTAGGTCCTAATTTATGGGATTGGGAGCTGCTGTTGAGCTATATAGGTCAAGGGAAGTGTTCGATTCCAGAAGATATTGTGTTTAGTGGTATTTGGGGAGTTTTGTGATGTCGGTTTTTTTCATCATTTTGTGTGGTTTCGTATGGGGGTGGGTGTTTAAATTTGTTTATATTTAGTTTGTCCCCACCCAAAAACTCCCTATTTCCCGTGCTTGTCCCTTTAGTGTCATTAGGCTTTTCGTGGGGCGTGTGTATGTTTGTTTTTTGATGTATTTTTGTCCTCGTAATGTGTACGTAACGACTTTATATGTGCCATATTGGAATTGTGGTTTATTGTTGTTTCCGCCATATTTGTGACGTCATGAGTCAAAGCAGATGGGTGGGATCGGACGCTTCTGTATTTCCCATGTGTATCATTGTAGCTTTGTGTCTTTGTATCATGAGCTGCTGTTGACCTATATAGATCAAGGGAAGTGTCTGATTCCAATTTTTGTTGTTTTGGGTGTTGGTTTTGTGGTATCGATAGTTGCAGTGTATAATTTTTGGAGTAGGTGGTTTTTATTTTGTGGTATCGACAATTGCGGTTGAGCTATGTAGGTGAAGGGAAGCGACAGATTCCTGTATATATTGTAAGTGTAGCAGAACTTGGGAATTTTGTGGTGTGTTTATGTTGTCATTTTGTGTGGTTTGTGATCATGGTGTGTGTCTGTATGTGTTTATATTTAGTTTGTCCCCACCCAAAAACCCCCAATTTCCCGTACTGGTCCCGTTAGTTTGATTATATTTTTGAAGAGAGGTGTGTGTGTGTGTGTGTGTTTATATGTATTTTCTGTTTGTTGTCGTTTATGTAATGACGTCATAGGCACCATATTGGAGACGTTGAGAATGGTCATTTCCGCCATATTGGTGACGCCATGCAGACGGGTGAAATCGTAAGCTTTTGTATTCCTGCATTCTCCAAAGTATGCTGTTGGCTTTACCTACAATTGAGCCTATTTCAACATTCCATTTCATAACCCTACCTAGGTATATGCAGAAGTTGACAGATTCCAAATGTGACTCATTGTTACTGTAGTAGAGTGATACTGGTACTGTGTGTTTTTCATTTTGTGAAACGCACAGTTTTACATATTTGAACATTTAATGCAAGTTACCAATGTTTGCACCACTTTGAAAGCTTATCATGATCTAACTGAATGTTTGTGCAGCTTTGTTCAGACAGTACTTAATTACAGATAACTGCATTACCTATGAAAAGTCTGAGATTGCTATTAATATTGTTTGCAAGGTCATTAATGTACAACTGCGCACAAGAATGATGTCAAAACTCTTCCCTGGGGCACACTCTTTTATACCTGTTAACGATGCTTCATCCACAATAATGTGCTGCTTCCTCCACAACAAAAAATCCATAGTCCAGTCTCAAATTGTGCTTGATACCTCATATGATTCTACTTTTGTTTAAGAAGCACAGATGTGCTACTAAGTGAAATGTTTTTGTAAATTGAGAAATATTGCATCTTTTTGACTGCCTTAATTAAAAACAACTTAAGGATGTGAGAAAAGTGAGAGATGAGTTTCATATGACCATTGTTTTCAGAAACCATGCAGGCTGGCATGCAGATGGTCATTGTGTTAGAGATACCTCATTAAGATTGAGCTCAGAGTATGTTCTAAGATTGTACAACAAAAAGGTAAAGGTATCAAACTTCAATTACTATTAATTAATTCTGATACTCTCTAGCTTCACTAAAGCTTCCAGGCATATTGGTGCTTCTGATTTCTACAAGGAAAATGTGGCTCAGAATTTGCATTGTAGCTATTGTAATTTGTGGCATGGTTTTGTGACTATATTATGACGGTGTGATGTTGAATGATCATTATTTATTTTAAAAAAAATACTGATACTCATAATTTAGAGGATCCTTCCAAAAATAGTCTATTTTTGATGCAATGCACTTTTTGTCCCAGAGTTTGTACCTGTTTGCAAAGACGTCCAGGAAACCATTTTTTTAAAAGTCCTTCAGAATTTCCTTTGCAGCTTTGGCTACTGTTTCTGATGAATGAAAATGCCTCCCACAGAGGTGTTTATTCAGATTAGGGAATAGAGAAAAGTCACACAGGCCACAATCCGGACTATTGGGAGGGTGAGGGTGATTTTCACATTGACTTTTGCAAGATCTTCAATAAGAACATTTGCAGTACGCGGCTGTGCACTGTCATTGTTCAGCATCCAGACTGTTTCACAGATACGTGGTCTTTTGCATCTGATATGGGCTTGCAAAGTTTTTGGAACATTCCTGTAGTTTTGTCCAATTATTCATGTGTTTGCCGCTACAACGTGGCAATAAAATATTTCATGACTATCAAAACTTGAGATGAGCATAACTTTCTGGGTAAAAACACTCACTTCTACATGTACACTCTGCAAACCATTCTGAAGTGAAGTGCATGGCGGAAGGCACGTTCCATTGTACCAGTTATCAGGGTTTCTTCCTGTTCCACTGACATATGGATCATGGGAACAATTATTGTTTGATCACTCCATGCATGCAATAGTTATTCCAGTCTTATTTTTATGAGCCCTATGTGAGTGATATGTAGGGGCTTGTGATATATTCTTAAAGTAATCATTTAAAGACGGTTCTTGAAACTTTATTAATAGGCTATCTCAGGATAGTTTACATCTGTCTTCTAGAGTCTTCCAGTTTGGTTCCTTCAGGAGGTCTGTGACTCTCTCCCATGGATTAACCAAACCTGTAACCATTCATGTTGCCCTTCTCTGTACATATTCAGTATCCCCCCTTAGGTCTATGTGGTACAGATCCCACACACTTGAGCAATATTCTAGAGCTGGTCATGAAAGTGATTTGTACGCAGTCTCCTTTGTACAATGATTGCACTTCCACAGTATTGTACGAGTAAACCAAAATGTACCACCTGCTTTACCCATAACTAAGCCTATATGATCATTCCATTTCATATCCATATAAAGTGTTACACCTGGGTATTCGTATGAGTTGGCCGATTCCAACAGTGACTCATTGATAGTATAGTCATATGATACGATAGGATGTTGTTGTTGTTGTTGTTGTTGTTTTTTTAAAAAAGTGCAAAATTTTATATTTCTGAACTTTTAAAGCATGTTCTCAATCTCTGCACCACTTTAAAATTTTATTAAGAACTGACTGAATATTTATGCTGCTGCTTTCAGATAATACTTCATTCTAGATAACTGGATCATCTGCAAAAATCTTGAGTTTACTATTAATGTTGTGTGCTAGGTCATTAATATAAATGGACAGCAAGGGTCCCAACACACTTCCCTGGGGCACACCCGAATTTACTTTTACATGTGACAATGACTCTCCATCCAAGATAACATGTTGCGTTCTCCCTGCTAAAGACTATTCAATCAAGTCACAAAAGTGCGAATTCGGTTTCACATGATCGATGTTTTCGAAATTTTTGCTGTTTGGCATTGAGGAGGTCATTCTGTTCAAGATACTCATTATGTGTGAGTTCAGAATATGTTCTGAGATTTTACAACAAATCAATGTCCAGAGTACTCGACAGAAGTTCGTGGATCGCTTCTTCTACCCGTCCTGTAGATGGGTTGACCTGTGCCTTTTCCCAAGAACCGGGCCCCTCCCATTATGAACTGTTCTACTGGGTACATATCTATCCAGTGGATGGTCAACCATTCATTTAAACTTGAACCAGACTTCCTCCTGCCCTGTGTTGAAGTTCCTTTCTTGAGAAATGGTACTATTGATCTTTTATCTAGTTTACTGAACATATATATATCTTTCTGCTAGTTTTAGTTGTCCTTTGCACTTTGGTAATCATTGTTACCACAACTGTGTCATGGTCACTGGTGCCAGTTTCGATTTAGGTGTCCTCAAAGAGGTTAGGTCTATTTATTGCCATTAGATCCAGTATATTTCCATTGTGATTGGGGTTCCTAACTATATATTCTAGGTAGTTTTCAGAGGAGGCGTTTAGTAAAGTTTCAGAGGATGTCTGATCACACCCACAACTAACAGAGCTGTAATTTTCTCAATTAATTGTTGGATGATTAAAGTCTCCATCGATGGTTACAGTATGATTGGGAAACCTGCGTAATAGTGAATTGAGGTTTACTATAAAGTTTTCGGTTGCATTAGGAGACAAGTCTGGTGAGCAATAGAAGTATCCAATTATCGTTTTATGCCCACCCTTGATACTGAGTTATGCCCAAACAATCTCGTGTACAGCTTCAATTTCTATCTCGGTTGATTTGAATTTTTAGTCTGCTGCAACAAATACGCCACCTCCATTACCCATTTTCCTAGTCTTTCAATAAACACTTAAATTTTTCCCAAAAATCTCACTGCTATCAATTTCGGGTTTCAACGGACTTTCTGTACCTAGTATTATGTGAGCACTATTTAGGATTTAATACTGGGAGGCATTTGTTTCGATTTTACTCTTATACTTCTCGGTTTCCTATAGCTGTTGTTACTGGATTTGATGGAGAGTTGCGTAATCTAAAAAACCTTTGTGAGCACCCCATGCACAGACAACTACCTGAGTAGCAGCCTCTGATGTGCACACCTGAGCCATTTAGGGGAACTCTAAACACTTAGGTTTCCTGGGGAGGGGGGGATATTTCCAGGTTTCATCAGCCATGTGATTACCTTTGAAAGTTCAAATTCTCCTCTGACATCAAATCCAGTTGCATGCAGACCTGCAGGCAAATGTTCTTTGGTCAGGAATGAGCAGCCTTGAAAGCCACCAAGCACAGATTTATCTTATGTTTAAATTTTCAGTCACCCAACTTGTGGCTGGCACCAAAAGAAATTTTCAATATTTCAAAAAGTGTTCAAATGGTTATTTGTCGATCCTCTGTCACAATAACAGCAGTGGTGTTGATATTTTCTTCCGTAAGAGCAGTAACTGGAGCACGTGGTCCACCTTCCTTAAAAATAGTCAGGCACCTCTCTTTAAACAATGTAAACCATCTTTGAACTGTGCTTTGTGGAAGAATAGACTCTCCATAGGCCTCCTGTAAAGTTCCATAGGCCACAGCTGAAGATTTGTTGAGGTGAAAGCAGAATTACAGAGCCGCTTATTGTTCATCATGTATTACCTTGATTGCTGCGGAAGTAACTTGCCCAACTCTCATAAATGGCAACTAGGTTTGTCAACTATGAAACCAATATGGCATGTTACTTCATTAAGCTAACAGAATGTCATGAGTTTAAATTCTAGCCCAAGAAATTGATAGTAATAAGATTATGATCATTTTTTTTTTATTGAACAGACTCTGTAAAAAGCAAATTTGTTGGGAATTATCCTCCCTCTTTACTTGTAAGTTAGGCTATAAGCCCCAGGTCATATAGTTGAGACATGAAATTGTCAAGGAGACAGGCGACCATCATTATATTATGAGGCCCATTCAAAAACTTCCAGAAGTTTGTCCACAATATTGTGTTACACTTTCCTTTTACTTATTGTGCATGGTCTCTTTCGAAATACTCTCCTCCGCAATTGATACATCGCTCCCAATGCCATCCCACTTCGAAAAGCAGTCTTGGTGCACTTCTTCCTGGATCGCACAAAGCACCATCTGCGAATTTTATTTTGTCTTGTCTGTCATTGCAAATCTGTCCTTTTGAGGAGGTTTTCAACTTCGGAAATAAAAAAACAGTCCTCAGGGGCCAGGTCTGGAGAGTACGGAGGATGAGACAGCACAGTGACTTCATTTTTTGTGGAGTAGTCATGCACCAACAGGGATGAATGTGTGGATGCATTATCGTGATGCAAGAGCCACGAATTGTCTCACCACATTTCAGACTGTTTGCTTTTCACATTCTCTCGCAGGTGTCGCAACACTTCCCAGTAATACCATCAGTTAGCAGTTTGTTCTTGTGGCACAAATTCATGATGAACTAATCCTTCAGAATCAAGTAAAAGTATTTGCATGGCTTTGACATTTGGCCTGATCTGACAAGGTTTTTTTTGGTCTTGGATAAACTTTTCCTGACCCATTGCTAAGATTGAACCTTGCTCTCAACATCATAACTGTAGCTCCACATCTCATCACCAGTTATGATTCTCTTAAGGAACATTTTGTTCTCATTTGCACGATCCAAAAGTTTGTGACAGATTTCAAGTTGAAGGTCTTTCTGGTCTGGCTCGTGAGCCTGTGAGGTAACGGGCGAGTTGTGGCGCCCTGGAAATATTCAAAGTTTGGAGGTGGTGTGGCCGCGAGGGGGCTTCTCAGGGGGCCGCGGCCTGGCAGCAACCACGTGGTATCGAACGTTAGCTGAGCATGAGGGATAGCCCCAGCGCATGGTCCAGCCGCGTGGCTGGGAATTCCACGGTGATGTTGTGTCGATGAAGGAGACACGCCGTGAGTGCCAAAGATGGTGGACTTTGTGAAACCTTAATGGCAGACATTTCACAGTTCGTATAGAAATTAATGGAGTCTACCCGTGGTCTAGGGGTAGAGTCTTTGATTCATAATCAAAACGTGTTTGGTCTCGGGTTCGATCCCCGCCACTGCCTAAATTTTGATAAATAATCAGCATTGGCGGCCGAAGACTTCCGGCATAAGAAGTCAGCCTCATTCTGCCAACGGCCTTGTCAAAGAGGGCGGACGAGCAGATAGAGGTTCAGGGCACTCTCTTGTCCTAGGAGTGGGAAATTGCCTCTAAAGACGGAAGAATCAGCAATGATCAAAGACATGAGGATGCAGAAGGCAATGGAAACTACTGCATTAAAGACACGTAACGTGTATCCTCAGGACATGTGGCCTGTAATTGAAGAAGTGTCATGATGATCTCTCCATTGGCAAAAGATTCCGGAATAGTTCCCCATTGGGATCTCCGGGAGGGGACTGCCAAGGGGGACATTACCATGAGAAAAAGATTGAATAATCAACGAAAGGATAACGTTCTACGAGTCGGGGCGTGGAATGTCAGAAGCCTGAATGTGGTAGGGAAACTAGAAAATCTGAAAAGGGAAATGCAAAGGCTCAATCTAGGTATAGTAGGGGTCAGTGAAGTGAAGTGGAAGGAAGACAAGGATTTCTGGTCAGATGAGTATCGGGTAATATCAACAGAAGCAGAAAATGGTATAACAGGTTTAGGATTCGTTATGAATAGGCAGGTAGGGCAGAGGGTGTGTTACTGTTAACAGTTCAGTGACCGGGTTGTTCTAATCAGAATCGACAGCAGACCAACACCGACAACGATAGTTCAGGTATGCATGCCGACGTCGCAAGCTGAAGATGAACAGATAGAGAAAGTGTATGAGGATATTGAAAGGGTAATGCAGTATGTAAAGGGGGACGAAAATCTAATAGTCATGGGCGACTGGAATGCAGTTCTAAGGGAAGGAGTAGAAGAAAAGGTTCAGGAGAATATGGGCTTGGGACAAGGAATGAAAGAGGAGAAAGACTAATTGAGTTCTGTAACAAGTTTCAGCTAGTAATAGCGAATGCCCTGTTCAAGAATCACAAGAGGAGGAGATACACTTGGAAAAGGCCGGGAGATACTGGAAGATTTCAATTAGATTACATCATGGTCAGACAGAGATTCCGAAATCAGATTCTGGATTGTAAGGCGCACCCAGGAGCAGATATAGACTCAGATCACAATATAGTAGTGATGAAGAGTAGGCTGAAGTTCAAGACATTAGTCAGGAAGAATCAATACGCAAAGAAGTGGAATACGGAAGTACTAAGGAATGACGAGATAAGTTTGAAGTTCTCTAACGCTATAGATACAGCAATAAGGAATAGTGCAGTAGGCAGTACAGTTGAAGAGGAATGGACATCTCTAAAAAGGGCCATCATAGAAGTTGGGAAGGAAAACATAGGTACAAAGAAGGTAGCTGCGAAGAAACCATGGGTAACAGAAGAAATACTTCAGTTGATTGATGAAAGGAGGAAGTACAAATGTTCCGGGAAAATCAGGAATACAGAAATACAAGTCGCTGAGGAATGAAATAAATAGGAAGTGCAGGGAAGCTAAGACGAAATGGCTGCAGGAAAAATGTGAAGACATCGAAAAAGATATGATTGTCGGAAGGACAGACTCAGCATACAGGAAAGTCAAAACAACCTTTGGTGACATTAAAAGCAATGGTGGTACCATTAAGAGTGCAACGGGAATTCCACTGTTAAATGCAGAGGAGAGAGCAGATAGGTGGAAAGAATACATTGAAAGCCTCTATGAGATTTGTCTGATGTGATAGAAGAAGAAACAGGAGTCTATTTAGAAGAGATAGGGGATCCAGTATTAGAATCGGAATTTAAAAGAGCTTTGGAGGACTTACGGTCAAATAAGGCAGAAGGGATAGATAACATTCCATCAGAATTTCTAAAATCACTAGGGGAAGTGGCAACAAAACGATTATTCATGTTGGTGTGTAGAATATATGAGTCTGGCGACATACCATCTGACTTTCGGAAAAGCATCATCCACACAATTCCTCCAATAACTCACGCACTATTCAAGTTACATGCCTGTAATTCATACCAATTCAGGTACTAGTTACATGCCTGTAATTTATACCAATTTAGGTTTACACTAATAGCTTTCTAAAGACACGTCGATTGACACAATTGGATGAACCATTAAGGATTTGGAAATTTGTTTCTGAGTGTTAACTGTATAATTTACAGTCAGATACTTAACTTTAAACTAATAAAGATATTGAAAATCCGATTACACCATCAGAATCATCATGCAAATAATGGTATTGTACATGTTATTTTTGAGGTATCGTGATTCATCTGGCTACTATTATTATTATTTCTTTCTTGTCTCAGACGTTATGTCTGGTTACAAATGGAAGGTGACGCAGACCTTGATCAAGCGTGACTTCCTTTTAACTGTACGGTATATGTTACATTGCATTTAGGAACTTTCGGGTAATTGAACAAGTGTCAATAATTACAGATTTCTGTAGTTGTATATAGAAGTTTGGATGTAGCTGTATTGCATTGATGTACTGGTGGATATTGTGTGGTATGACTCCTGTAGTTGATAGTATAATTGGTATAATGTCAACTTTATCCTGATGCCACATGTCCTTGACTTCCTCAGCCAGTTGGATGTATTTTTCAATTTTTTCTCCTGTTTTCTTTTGTATATTTGTTGTATTGGATATGGATATTTCAATTAGTTGTGTTAATTTCTTCTTTTTATTGGTGAGTATGATGTCAGGTTTGTTATGTGGTGTTTTTTCATCTGTTATAATGGTTCTGTTCCAGTATAATTTGTATTCATCATTCTCCAGTACATTTTGTGGTGCATACTTGTATGTGGCAACATGTTGTTTTATAAGTTTATATTGTAAGGGAAGCTGTTGATGTATTATTTTTGCTACATTGTCATGTCTTCTGGGGTATTCTGTATTTGCTAGTATTGTACATCCACTTGTGATGTGATCTACTGTTTCTATTTGTTGTTTGCAAAGTCTGCATTTATCTGTTGTGGTATTGGGATCTTTAATAATATGCTTGCTGTAATATCTGGTGTTTATTGTTTGATCCTGTATTGCAATCATGAATCCTTCCGTCTCACTGTATATATTGCCTTTTCTTAGCCATGTGTTGGATGCGTCTTGATCGATGTGTGGCTGTGTTAGATGATACGGGTGCTTGCCATGTAGTGTTTTCTTTTTCCAATTTACTTTCTTCGTATCTGTTGATGTTATGTGATCTAAAGGGTTGTAGAAGTGGTTATGAAATTGCAGTGGTGTAGCCGATGTATTTATATGAGTGATTGCTGTGTGTATTTTGCTAGTTTCTGCTCGTTCTAGAAAGAATTTTCTTAAATTGTCTACCTGTCCATAATGTAGGTTTTTTATGTCAATAAATCCCCTTCCTCCTTCCTTTCTGCTTAATGTGAATCTTTCTGTTGCTGAATGTATGTGATGTATTCTATATTTATGGCATTTTGATCGTGTAAGTGTATTGAGTGCTTCTAGGTCTGTGTTACTCCATTTCACTACTCCAAATGAGTAGGTCAATATTGGTATAGCATAAGTATTTATAGCTTTTGTCTTGTTTCTTGCTGTCAATTCTGTTTATTATTATTATTATTATTATTATTATTCCCCCCCATCAGTCTACTGACTGGTTTGATGCGGCCCGCCACGAATTCCTTTCCTGTGCTAACCTCTTCATCTCAGAGTAGCACTTGCTATATAAATATATTTATTCATCTGTGTCTTTGTTTATATCCGATATATACTATTCATGAAGAAATTGGCCAAACATTTACTGTGTTTTAGAAAGCACAGAGACATTAGGCTACTGGCCTACTTTTGCCTGCTATTCCTTTGATATATGTTTATTTAATTTATTTATGTATTTAATAACGTATGTTAGAGCGTGTCTATGGTCCAGCCGTAGGAATATTTATTTAATTTCAAGTTATCTAAATGTAAATCCAGTATTTCGAATGTGTTTCGTTATGTTTGTGAATGTGCGTTGGCTTGAAGACATGGTGGAGCGCTCTAGCCAGTCACAGTGCTCGTGAATGGGGAGACTGGATGGAAGGGGGAGGACAATATGGGAGAGGACACTGCGGGTCCGGGAGAGTACGGCAGACAGGACGCTTGGTCACGAGAGAGACTGCGAGTGTGGAGTAGTTTGCATGTGGTCGCGAGAGATAGAAATACTTCGGAGTGCGGACTTGTGAACTTGTGAGATTTCTGAAGTTTCTACAGTGAAGACGTAGTATGCGTTTAGAATTGAATATCTCGCGAGCTATGTTGTCGTTAATAACTAATTACATGCAGTAGGTATCTATTGTTTCCCTGTTATTCAACTTAGATTTTATTTAATTGCTGGACTGTTGACACCAGTAAGTGTTTTGCATAAATATACCATATTCTCAAAAGTACTTCTACTATCGTACTCATCATTTAAAGTTGTTAAGATAGTACCTGCAGATTTTATTTATTGCAATCTTTTATTTGTAAATTTCTGTGTTACATTTGTGATTGCTGAGTGATATGAACCTTCGACCATTCGATTCATGTGTCTATTCATATTGTATACTGTTGACTCAACATTATTTGGCTTGTAATGCAGCAACTATGTATCCCAGCTCCTAGACAACGAAACTAACCAAAACTTTAAATATTTAAACTTTGAGTCTGAGGGTACATAGTTGAGGGCCACCATGTCACATCCTTTCATCATTTTATTTGAAAGCCCGCAAGCCATGGGACGAACTTGGAGACAGCATGATGCATTCCAGGATTCTGGGTCAGGATTTCATGACATGATCCAACTAAAATGTTGCACTCTTCTGCAATCTTTCAGACAGTCTGTCTTTGATTGGCACCCATAGTTTCACTGACATCTTGACATGAGTGTCGTCAATAGATGTTGAAGGGCGTTCTGAAGGAACGTCATCTGGCCATTTTTAAACTGAATTGCTCGTAACACCAAGTATAGCTTAAGCAATCATCACCATAGGCTTCCTGCATCATTTGGTGTCTCTCTGTAAAGGTTTTCTAGAATTACAAGCAAAATTTAATGCAGATGCATCGCTCCTCTAACTTTGCCATTTCAAAATTCGCAAACCATGCGACTCAGCGTACTACTCGATACAGTACTGGTGAAGAATAACAAAGGCAGTGTAATCATTGAAATGAATCGGTCAGACTAAACATTTCCTGTGAGAGGTGAAGGTAATTTGGGGCATGGCATGCAGGTAAAAAAATACAGAGTCATGAGACTAAGAACGGGAGGGAGGGGCGATGGGAGGAGATTGGTTCAGTGAGTGTTGACAAAAATATAGTATAAAGGATAGAAAGAGTAGCAGTAAAATGTATATATACTGTATGTATTACTGTGTCCTATAAAATGAACAACCAGTACAGATTTCTTTTTAACCAGTTCGAATTTTTCTTTATTTTTAAAATTTTTCTTACTTGTTAAAGTTCTTGTTTATTTTTTATAATTCTTCTTTATTTTGTAATTACAATAAATTAAAGCTGTCGTGGTCCAAAGTGATTGGGGGGGGGGGGGGGGGGGGAACCATTGGGCAATAGAGGAGGGGTGTAAGGGTAGACAGGGAGGAAGGCTGGAGTGGTGCAGTACAAAAACATACGGATGACAGAATAGCGTAAGGTCGTAGTATATAGTAATAAGCTATGCTACATGCATGAAACCACCTGACAGAAGACATAATTGAAAACTGTTGGAATAACAGGTGAACAGTCGACGGAATAAAACATAAACCTCATCAGAGAAAAAAACCTAAAGAATGAATTACAGAGTGCCTATGTTATTTGTCCTGTCACTTGATTAATCTCCTGCTGTTACATACTGTTTTACAAGCACTTACACCATTCTATTTCTTACATTCCTCCAGCCCCATCCCAGTTCCACCTCGTGCCGTCTCTTGGTGCCCTACTTCTAAGCCAAGACCATATTTAGATAGGTTATTATTTTATGGAATTAGTCTTAATGTTTGGGTTCTGATGTAATTTCCCATCTGCTCTGGACACACAACATAAACACTTTGCAATTAATTTGTTTATCTTACTCATAGATTTTATTCTCTCTGATGAAAGTTGTATTTTATTCTGTTGTTTTATCTTCCTTACTTCTAAGCCAATATTGTTTTAAAATAGTTCACTGCTTTATGGAATTAGTTTAAATGTTTTTGTTGATCTAAATCTGTATCTGCTTTGGACAGATAACATTAGCAAGTTGGTTTAATTCTGCTGTTTGTTCACTATTTATTCCAATAATTGTCTCTGATGTGTTTTGCCAGGTAGTTTCCTGAAAAGGTGGTATAGATTATTACTATATACCACCCACTGTACGCTGTTCTATCCTGTCCGCAGCTCATGGTCTAGTGGCTAGTGCTGCAACCTATGGATCACAGGGTCCCAGGTTCGATTTCACAGCTGGGTTGGGGATTTTCACTGCCCAGGGACTGGGTTTTTGTGTTGTTGTCATCATTTCATCATCATCCTCATCATTCATGACAGTGGCTAGATTGGACTGTGAAAAAATTGGGACTTTGTATGGGCACTGATGACCGTGCAGATGAGTGCCCCACAAACCAATCATCATAATCATCATCATCATCATGTTCTCTCCTCCATATGGTTTCACACCTCCAATCTGTCCCCCCTTTTCTGCCCCCAGGTTTCTGTCTCTCGCCCCTCCCCTATTGTCCATTGGATCTCTCCCTCCCCCCCCCCCCCCCCCCCCGCCCTCTTTACTTTGTGCCAAGACAATTTTACTTTATTGTAAACAGAAAAGAGTTCAAAATTTAAGAAAATCATCCTGCTGAAAAAGAAAACTATTATAATCATGTATAACTTTTGTTTTATAGACTTGATTGAAAGTAGTATGTCCAGAAGACTTGCATTACAGTAACCTTGATTGTTTAATGTAGTACCCTTTCCAGGTGGATATGTTCGACTCAGTTTCATTACTAGTTGCCTAGATTGCAAGATTAATTTTGAATGAAAAACAAATTATTTGGTCTTTGTACAGGTTGTATACTTCATTTATTTCATAGGTATATATATATATATATATATATATATATATATATATATATATATATATATATATATATATATATATATATATATATATAATAGAGGGAAACATTCCACGTGGGAAAAATATATCTAAAAACAAATATGATGGTTTGTTTGTGTGTCTATCAACATGCCAGCACTTTTCGTAAAACAACAGCAATATGAAAGAATGACAATATTCTCCTGTACTGTTACTGAATTATTATTTTACTCTCCGTGATCTTGATTTCGGGCTATCTGCTATTTTCAAGTGATAGCTCCCTTTGAAGTGTGTCAATCCATCGTTTCTTATAAGAGAACACTGTCCTTGTCTAAAACATTCCAAGCGGGAAAAATATATCTAAAAACAAAGATGATGTAACTTACCAAACGAAAGTGTTGGCATGTTGATATACACACAAACACACACACAAAATTCAAGCTTTCGCAACAAGCTGTTGCTTCATCAGGAAAGAGGGAAGGAGAGGGAAAGACGAAAGGATGTGGGTTTTAAGGGAGAAGGTAAGGAGTCATTCCAATCCCGGGAGCGGAAAGACTTACCTTAGGGGGAAAAGACAGGTATACACTCGCGCGCGCGCACACACACACACACATATCCATCCGCACATATACAGACACAAGCAGACACTTGTAAAGGCAAAGAGTTTGGGCAGGGATGTCAGTCGAGGCGGAAGTACAGAGGCCTCTGTACTTACTTAAAAAACATGCTTCGTATCATTGCATCCCATAGCCGTCAATAACCTACGTGTAGTCCCTGAGTCGTGTCAAATGCTGAGCAAATCAGGGAGTGCTGTCAGACTTTCCAGGATTTGTCTAACCTGGTGGTGGTAGTCTGTACACCCAAGCCTGGGGTAAAATATGTCTCACTGTAACTTTGATATGTTATTAGCATTGTTAGTTAAATTATGCAACATTGGCCTTCCACATACGTTTCAACCAATTGTCCCACCTTGTAACAGTGTGTAAGTTTCCCAATCTGATACATTGCGATGTTGAGTAAAAGCCTGTCTTCTAGTGCCTTGGAAAAAAAATCCGCTGCACATGTGATAATGAAGCCACCAAGCTGTGGGAATAGATTGCAGATTTGAACCTCATAAAGAACATTGTGCTTACAAATATGAGGTAAATAATTAATCCGAGAATGAAAATCATCACATTTCAGTGTGTAATCATAATATAGATACTGAGCAAAAGGTAGATAACGATGTTTCAGAGCATGTGGGTGCACTATCTCAAGCAGCCTATATAGAAAGGATGGCCTTCTTTGACACTACCAAGATACACTTGGCCTATTTTATCAAATCTTCTGTGAGCCCTGTACTGGAGTGGAAGACCAAGACAGAAGAAAGCTAGGCCGTCTTCTGGGAGATGTGAGGAGTGTCTCAGGAAGAAGGATCGCAAAACCAAAGCTACTTGGAATAATTGCTGCACGTTCATATGTTAGGAACATTCATGTTCAGTGTGCAGAGAATGTACTGACAATGATTGTGATTAGATACGAAAGACAAACTCTCCAGAATAAACAGTCTTTGAGAGATTTAATTTTTATGATTATGGAAAGTGTTTGCATCTTAAAAATCATTAAACATTTAAGGGGGTTGTTTATGTTGTTGCCCCCGATGATAATTAGACGAAATATTTGTCAGGATTTGTAACCAGTGGGTCCTTGAGGTACGGCAATACGCAAACACCGAGAGGTAAGTTTAAACAGTTTTATTAACAAAGGCTGATTACAAAACATGCATGCTACGCGCACCCATCATCACTGTGTGTGACATCCTAATTACAGCGAATTACGGTCGTATCGAAAGGCTCCATGGAGAACTAAGAAAAGAGACATATTCGCACCTGAGGCCACGGTAGTTAATACAGCGCACTGCGGACAGCGGCCAGTCACTTACTCCCTGCGTTGCACCGCAGCCGGATACACGTGTACTGACCAAGCAAATTCTCAGCATTCCAGACAGGTTGGCTGGCGCATTTTATGTAATGTACGGCTGCATGCAACCCATAGACCCTTACAAACACATCATTAAAATACTTTGATGTCATTGCATAAGGCTTTAAAAAATAATGATAGGTGAAGATGGCAGTGAAAATATGCCCGTATTGTGCTGGTACTCAAATTAAATCTGACATTTTTAATTTCCTTTTACAGTTGTTTAACACTCTTTTGGGAAGGTAATATCAAAAATTAATTTGTGTACCAGCAAAATAAGGGTGTATTTTCACTGCACCTTCACATTAGCAATATTTTTTCAAGTCTTATATGCTGTCATTGCTAAACCAACTCTAGTTTCACTTTCCCTTTCTCAGTACAACTACTCCTGCCATCAAGCCAGTGAGGTAAGAAATCTAACATGGTGTGGTTGTCAGGTTCTCTCTAAGCTAGGCTATTCTGACACTGCCCCATAGGACGAAGACAGTGCTGAACACCCCTCAGCTTGTTTGTGGGCAAGCGCAACAAGTATAAGCTACCCACCAAGCATCCCTGTGGCACGTATATGCTAACCACATGGCCAACCTTCATGCATAGGCTCTAATTCTGCTGCCTGACTGCCCTTGTGTCAGCTTTTTTCCCATCTCTGTTCACCTGTGCCCATGAGTGCCCAGCAGCTTCCTGCCTGAGGAGCTCATGCTGGAACAGTCCTCTGACAACACATGGCTCACATTCTCATGTAAGCCAATGGAGCTCTGAGCAGTGACTGTCAACCGAAACATTCAGGATGTCAACTGTGGGAGGGGCCTTGGCTACAGTAAGTGGACTCTCGTAGATAAAAAAGCTAAAGTGGCCCCAGATAATGGCAGTGCAGGAACTCTCAGTGACTAATGTGAAGTTTAAGGTAGACTCCTGTTACACCTCACCCTTCATTTCCATAACCGCACCTTGTGATGAAAGACAGTAATCAAATAATTTGCTCAATTTCTACTTTGCAGAAAGACAGACAGTGATTGCTCCACAGTAACAAAACCTATGTTTCTTGTGGAGGGTATCAATGATAAATTTGGCAAAGTCCATCATGTAAAAATTTGGAAAGATCCTTATTGAAATTTGCTGGAAGATTAAAACTGTACGTTGGACTGGGGCTGTAGCCTGGAATCATACCTTTCGTGGGCAATGCTCCTCATGACTGAGTTGTCCAGGGAAGACTCACAACCCATCCTGACAGCTGTACTTCTGCTAACACCTACCTTCTAGACTTCACAGAAATCCTAGCTGCATGTCTCGCAGAACTCACTGTGCACCAGTTTATCCAGCGTTTGAAACTTTCTGGTAGGTTCAAACTGTGTGCAAGACTAGGACTCAAACTCAAAACATTGCCTTTCTCTGGAAACATTCTCACTGACTGTGAAACAAAAATGTTAAATTCTAGCACACTTGACATTTTTCTTTAATGCTTATGTGTTAAATCTAGCTGAATATTTTTTAGACTCTCAGAAAAAAGTGCAGACAACTGATTAACAACCACACACCTTTTTGGTACTTCACGTTCATTTCAGTATACTGTTGGTGTGTGCATTCAGAGTATGGCAGGCAAGAGCCACTTGCCTGTGAGAAACAAGCAAGAAATGCCACAAATATCTTCCTTCACTCTTCTTCCATATTTGTTTACGTTCTTCCTAATTCGACACAGGGAAGTCCTTGCATTGGTCACATTTAGCCAGTACTTGCATTTTGCACAGTCTGCACTTTCAAAATCAGCATGTGTGGAAAAATTGAAAATAGTATGGACATGGGGAGAAATTAGCTGACCACTGCGTCACCCATCACCCCTAGCCCTTACAAATAAGGTTTTACTTTCTTTCAACACCTGATAATCTCATCTAGACTTAGTATTTGTAGGGCAAAAATGTCATGAATAAGTTGTGGTGTTTTAGGCAAAAAAAGGTGCCAATGTCAATGTTCACTCAGCAAATGTTGTTAAGTATAAAAGTAACATTATACATCCACTTACATACATAAACTGACACGAGGTGGGTATTTTGTTTTTAAATAAGAATCAGTATTCTTGTTGACTTTCATGCCTTTCAAATCAGGGTTTCTGGCTAAGTTTTGCTCAAAGTTTTGGTTTTTCAGTACCTTCAAGTACATCATTTATGTCCGTCAAAACTGTTCACTGTGCTTCTTTTTCCTAAAACTGTTAGGTTGATACATAAGTTCATTGCATTTACGAATTTCTGCTGTTATGGGTTTATTTACAGATTGTCATTATTAATTGTTGATCCCTCTTGCTCTTTGAGTTTACATGTTGTGATTTGGAGATAGTGAGTGCAGCTGTGGACACTAGAAAATGGAGTGTCAAGTGGAGAAATCGGAATATTTCTGACATATTCTTCTGTTTGATTTCAATAGAGGGGTGAGAGTAGCACAAGGTAGTCAGAAACATTTGCGCCATGTATGCTGATAAAACTGTTGGACAGAGCATGGTAAGAAAATGGTTTTCTTGTTCTGAGGAGGATTGTTTTGACATTAGTGACACTCCACATTCAGGAAGACTTGGGGGTTTGATAAAGATAATTTAAATGCATTAATCTATAATGATCCATGTCAATGTACTGGAGAGCTGGCAGACATGATTAATTGTGATCATTACACCATTGCATGACCTTTGCATGCAATGGAGGAGATTCAAAAATCAGAGGTTGGGCATTATGTGCATCTCTGCTTGCATGTCATTGGGTGGCTCATGAACAGTGCCAACCACTCCCATCCAGTATCGTTACTGCTGACGAGAAATGGTATCTTTATGCCGATATGAGGAAATCAAAGGAACGATTGAGCCCAAACAAAAGATGTTATGCATCTGGTGTACTACAGATTGCTTTCCTGAAGTGTAACCATCACTGCTGACATCTGGCACACGCAATCCAATAACAAGAAGTAGGAAAACTGTTGAAGTGATCCTACTTCATGATAATGCCCACCTGCATCCTGTCAGACTGACAAAAACACTATACATGAGTTGGGTTCAGAAGTCACTCTGCGTCCACCTTATTCACCTGACCCTGCACCCTCAGATTTTTACCTTTTCTGCCCACCATCGAACAACCTTCAAGAAACTCCCTTTTCAGATGAAAATGTTCTCCAAACATGGCTCGATGAGTTCTTTGCCTCAAAACCACATCATTTCTACAATCAGGGAATTGAGAAGTTGCCCCAGTATTGGCAGGCTATTTTAAATAGTGAAGGAGAATATATTATTGGTTACTAAAGCCTTTGTTAGGTGTATTTGTTGTGTTTATTAAACTTGCAGAAAAATGTTACTGAGTTATGCAGCAACCTAATACTTCACCAGTTTTCTCATGGCTGCTGCCAGGGAAGAGAGTTGTACACAACAAAGTTCATGTTGCATGCCTAATTAACTTGATAGTTCTATAGGCATTCTTACAGCCAAAGAACCATGGCAACACATTAGAAAATCTGCACAAAGTTTGAAAATGATTGCAGACTAATGAACCGATCAGTGCTTTGCAATTGCTAAGTATGTGTGGAAATTGCATACACCTTCTAATCTGTAGATCCGTGGGAATTGTGATAGGATGCAAATTGTAGCTCCTCGTAACCTCTTTGTCATCTTTGAAAATTATGGAATTCAAAAACAGCATAAAGAACATGAATCTTAAAGATTCCTTTGTTTTCTTTTTTATTGTTTATCAGGTTTCTTAATTTTTTTGCATGGTACAATTACGAAACTTCAGAAAATACATTTTTCCTGTTTTGGACACTGTGTGGTAACAATATGATCTGGCTTTCTGAACAATCAGTCCAAAGTTAACATACCATTGGTCATGCAAGAAAATTTGTCTAATATTGTAAATGATCTGATATTGTAGTTAAAATCCACTATGAGGAAGAAATCAAAATGGCACATGTTCACAAGCACATTTATAATATTATATATATTTTTGGATGTTCCGAACTACACACAACTGATTTACAATAGAAATACATCAATTTCGGATAAACACATTTTATTGGTGATAGTTTACAGAACAGAGTGAAGAGTGTGTGTTTACAAAGCAAGTCAAGAAATAACTGTCCAGAGACCGTCAGCCTCGGAGAGATCACTCGAGTTGAAGTCCATAGTTGATCCACTTTTGATCACCGCCACAGAGGGTCCCCCCTCCCTGGTAGTTCAGAGCACATGGGAAAGGATGCACCACCAGGACTGGAGTGAGGTCGCTTAGGAGGAAGTGGCGATGGGATGGTGTCAATGAGGTGGTGAGCAAGTTTGCCTGACCAGCCATGCTACGGCTGTTTCCAAAGGCTGATGTGTCGATGTGCAGGCATGTGTGATCATTCATGTTGAAGCTGAGAGTGAGGCATGACTGGACTTTTTGTTGGGGACTGGAGGTTGTCTGGGACATGTATATCTGCCCAGATAAAATCCTGTCTCCAAATGAGATGGGTGTAAACGTAGGCCCATGTGAGAGCTTGGGAGGTCCATCAAAGTACCTCATGTCTGTGCAGTTGTCTGTGATGGGACAGTAACATGAAGGTGGCCATTATAAGTGATGTGAGCTGCGTTATCTTTTTCCATGTTGGTAGGAAGCTGGTGAGAGTGCAGCAGGCAGTTCCAATGAGATAATACATCCTCCATTGCAGTAGGAGAGTCAGCAAAGCACCAGGTGTATGCCATCACTTAGCTGCAGCCCGATGTGCTCAGGACAGAAATCTGTTATGTCAACTGTGTAGGTCATAGCAGTGTAGGGGGAAGTGGTTGTAAGGCACTCACGCAGTTGCAAATACTTTTGTGGGTTAAGTGTATCACACATAGGGCCAATCTAAACTGGTGTACTGGAAGGTGTATCACTAGAAAAATATGGAGCCACATATAAGTTCACATTGTCATCAGCCGTCCCCTCTGGAGCAGTGACTGTATCCAAAACTGATCTGAGACAGTTTGATACTTCCCCTTTGGAAGAATGTTTAATATGTTTACCAAATGGATGCGAACCTTGTAGGGACCTGCGTTCGGAGGTTGAAGAGCTGACTGGACAGTATCATTGCATAGCATGTCATTGACAATTTGACTCAAAATGAGTGGCAGATCACTCAATTAAACTACGGTAAAGGCGTTGAGACCTAGTGGATATCCTCAAAGACGACCTGAAAGTTGAATGGTCCCAAGAAGGCGTTGTAGATATGCAGAATATTATGAAAAGGGTGGAATGTGACCTGATTAAATCTGACTTGTTCATCCTCACTTTTAGTAACACACAACTCCCAGAACAAAGGCAGGTTTTCTTTGCTTAACTGTGCAGCCCTATGTCCCCAATCCAATGTGCTGTTTTAAATGCCAGCTAGTTGGACACACCACACTTGGATGTAAGGGAGAAGCCACTAGTGGCAAATGTTGTAAGGATGCCCATGAAGAAGTCAGATGTTCATTTCCTCCCAAGTGTGTGAACTGCTCTGGGGCTCACCCTATCTGGAGTAAGGACTCCTGTGTCTTCGTGAAGAATGGAAGATACTCTGTGAAGAATGGGTGATACAGGAGACTAAAACCACATGATAGATCCCCTATGGTAGGGCCCAGCAGAAAATTTATAACGTCATGCAGACCCCAACATTTGCTACCTCTTTTGTGTCGGTTATTAAGCACCCAGAACAGAAAAGTGGTGCTGCTACACAGACAAAGGCAGCTAGTGGTAGCACTAGTATCTGCGATTGTCAATGTACTTCTGCTGCTGCAGTTAATTTGCAGCCTACACTTCCTCCCAAAATGTGGAAAAAGTCTGTGGTCACTGATGTTGCAGAGCTCCCTGTTCCCCTATGGTTCAGTCTGGTACACCATCCAGTGCTCCATCTATCTCCAGTGTGGTTGTGGCTCCAAAATCTGCCAAGAGCAAAAATCAAAGGCCAAGCATCCCCCCTGATGGAGTTGGGAAGTGAACAGTTTGATGACGTTGATATCATACTACCTGATGTGTTGTTCAGGCAGAGCTAATGGAGTTTGATGGCAGACTGGGGCAGTCAGCTTGCCCCAAGACAGCTCCCACCCACTATGGGCTCCCCTCTCTAGGCGGAAAGACAGGGTGAAAGCACAACTCCCATGATAGATAGCTTCCAAATTACAGTGGAACATTAATGGGTTTAGGACACTTGTGAAGGATCTGAAACTACTAGTGCGAGAACACCCCCTGTGCCTGTGTTTACAAGGAACCCATTTTAAAGCAGCTGACAATCCTGTGCTAAGGGGCTATACCCTTCAGTGAAAGGATGACCTGATTGGGGACAGAGTCAAGGGAGAGGTTCCTGTGTTCGTCAGTAATGCCAGTAATGCATATCTCCTTTTCTGTCCATGGCTACTGACCTGCAAGCAGTTGCTATCAAAATTCATGGGTGTTGGAAGATGACTGTTGCTTGCTGTGTCTACCTCTGCCAGATGCAATAGACTCTGAGGCTCTCGTACATCTTGTGGAACAACTACTATGACCATTTCTTTTACTGGGAGACTTCAATGCCCATCATGTGTAGTGGGACTCGACCTCCACTTGCTCTCCTGGGTCAGGTTTTGGAGAGCCTGGTGCCATCTCATGAGCTGTGCCTGCTCAACACAGGTATTCTCACTCATTTCCCCTCTGTTACTGGGTTACTCTCAGCCATCAATCTCTTTTTATCCACTTCCAGCACATGCAGATTCTGTTCAGTGGCAGGTAATTGACAACTTTCATTTCAGTGACCACTTCCCATTCTGCATTCACCTGCTAGATTGAGCACTACCTGAAGAGAAGCCACCAACATAGATGGTCAGCAGGGCTAACTGGATGCTGTTAGCCAGCTGGCTGTATTTGAACACTGTGACTGTCCAGGGATGGATGGACCACATCACACGATGATCCATTATGTCATTGACTTATCCTTCCCAAAGTTCTGAAGTCATCTTAAATGTTGAATTGTGTGTTGGTAGACAGAAGAGTGCCACTCAGCAATCCGGGTCAGGCGTGCTGAACTTTGACAGTTCAAGTACTGTCTGACAACAGAGAATGTCACAGCATTTTGTGTCACAAGGGCCAAGGCTCAATATATCCCCCTGCGGGTCCGGGGTAAGAATAGGCCCGAGGTATTCCTGCCTGTCGTAAGAGGCGACTCAAAGGAGTTTCAACCGTTTCGGCCTTCCATGTGATGGTCCCCCTTGGGGTTTGACCTCCATTTTTCAAAATTCTACAGAGGTACGAGCCTTTTGGGGAAGGACACCTTACGAGGTGTACCACTGGTCCTAAGTGCACTAAGACCTTGGCACTCAGCATTGTACCGGCGTTGTCACCATACCCATTATTCCTCAGATTGGGCCTAAACGCCTGATGGGTTGTACAAGTTACGCCCATAGTGCGTCCCCATCTGCACCTACGATCCTGATGGACTTTCCATGGCACCAGAAATCCAGCACGGTAGCCAGCCCGTTGTGGTGGGGTCGTCATGTACCCTCTAGGTTGTAGCCCCCTGACAACACAGGGATCGTACTGCCAATACCTGAGCTGCACCCTCCCCACGTCGGCCAAGGAGTAGATGCCCGTCTCCTTGGGGCATCAGGACTCCCGGCAACGGTCATCCTGCCAGGTGGCCCTTGCTGAGGCTGGGTGGCGCCCGTGGGGAGAGCCCCTGGTCGGAGTGGGTGGTATCGGGGCGGACGTTTCGCAGATGAAACGTCAACACGTATCAGGTCGCTCTGCGGCCGAGTCTTTCAAAAGAAAAGGTACCGTTTCTAGTTCTCCTGCCCTTTCCCCCTTGGCCACTCCCTGGGAGGAGGGACAGGCCCGCCGGCTTGGGGCGAAGTACTTCCCCCGCTATACGGTCTGTTCTCGAACCGATGGGGGGACGTTGGCCACCTCCAAGCCCATGTTCTTTGTTCAGCACATTGACGACATCTTCAGGGAAATCGAGGCTCTCAGCAAAATGCGTTCAGGGTCCGTTCTTATCAAGACCACCTCCGCCACACAGTCGACGGCGCTCCAGGTGTGCAACCGTCTAGGGGACATCCCAGTGTCCATTGTCCTGCATCTGGCACTAAATAGGACGCAGGGGGTTATTTTTCATCGTGACCTCGTGCTACAATCTGATGAGGAGCTCAGGGCCAACCTGGAGCGCTGAGGCGTGCATTTCGTCCGGCAAGTCCAGCGCGGCCCCAAAGACCGTCGCATCGACACTGGGGCCTTTATCCTCGCCTTCGAGGGGGACGTTCTCCCGGAGAAGGTAAAGGTGATGTGCTACCGGTGCGACGTGCGACCTTACGTCCCGCCTCCTATGCGCTGTTTTCGGTGTTTGCGCTTTGGGCACATCTCGTCACGGTGTGAGCTGAGCCCCTTTGTGGCGATTGTGGACGTCCTCTTCGTGAGGAACATACATGCACCCCACCACCTCGGTGCATTAATTGTCCTGGCATCCACTAGCCCAGATCCTCAGACTGCCCCGCATATCAGAAGGAGAAGAAGATACGAGAACTCAAAACTTTGGATCGGCTCTCTTATTCTGAGGCCAGGAAGAAGTATGACCGCCTCCATCCCGTGCCATTGACCACTTCGTTTGCCTCAGTTGTGTCCACTCCTTCCGCGGTATCCTCACCCCTATCCTGTCCCCTTTCCGCTTCCTCCGCCCATCAGGGGGCTCTGCCTCCGCCTCGAAAATCCCTCCCTTCCAAATCCTCCTCCCCCGTGGCCCCCGCCCCCTCTGCCCCAGAGGCCACCCTTACTCCTCCTCCTCTCCCCCCGCCACCTGAGAAGCGATCCTCTTCTCAGGCATCCATCGGGGAAACGTTCCGGACCCCAGCTTCCGAGGTCCGGCGTTCCAAAACGGACCCCGCGCGTGAGGACCTTCTTCGGGTCCAGCCCACCATCCCTGTGCCTCCTTGGCCTTCCAAGAAGGTCTCTAAGAAGAAGTCTCCATCCCCCTCTCCACCCCGGCGCATTTCGTCTGACGCTCCATCGGTGAGTCGCTGCTCCCGGCCGTCTTCAGTTTCGCCGGGACGCTCTGCTGCCAGGCGCTCAGCTGGCATCTCGTCGGCAAATGATGCTGCCCCTCCTACACAACCAGGGACAGCGGCCGCAGCTGGCGACGACTCGATGGAACCGGATCCGCCTCCCGCCAGTTGTAGCGTTGTTCCCTCGCAACCTGGCCCTCCGCGGCCGTCGAGGTGACCAGCTCTTCCCCCGTCTCGCTCCCCCAACTTTTTGACTAGCGATGGCCTTATTACATTGGAACATAAGAGGTATTCGATCTAATCGGGAGGAATTACAACTGCTCCTCCGCCTGCACTGTCCGCTCGTCCTTGGTCTCCAGGAAACCAAGTTGCGCCCGACTGACCGTATTGCCTTTACCCACTATACCTAGGAGCGGTATGACCTCACCCCTGTGGACAGTATCCCAGCTCATGGTGGGGTCATGTTGCTCGTTCGGGACGATGTCTATTACTATCCCATCCCATTGACCACCCCACTCCAAGCAATAGCTGTCCGTATTACTCTTTCTGCTTTTACTTTTTCAGTTTGTACCATCTACACTCCAACGTCATCTGCTGTTAGTCGGGCTGATATGATGCACCTGATCGTTCAGCTTCCCCCGCCGTTTTTATTGTTTGGCGACTTCAATGCCCATCATCCCCTTTGGGGCTCTCCTGCATCCTGTCAAAGAGGCTCACTCTTGGCGGATGTCTTCAACCATCTCAATCTTGTCTGCCTCAACACCGGCGCCCCGACTTTCCTCTCGGACTCTACTCATACCTACTCCCACTTGGACCTCTCGATCTGTTCTACCACTCTTGCCCGTCGGTTCGAGTGGTATGTCCTTTCTGACACCTATTCTAGCGACCACTTCCCCTGTGTCGTTTGTCTCCTGCACCACACCCCATCCCCACGTCCTTCGCGCTGGAACATACCGAAAGCTGACTGGGGACTTTACTCCTCCCTGGCGACCTTTCCGGACCATGATTTTCTCAGTTGTGACAGTCAGGTCGAATACCTCACGGCTGTTATCATCAATGCTGCCGAACGTTCCATTCCTTGTACTACCTCTTCTTCACGTCGCGTTTCCGTCCCCTGGTGGAACGAGGCTTGTAGGGACGCTATCCGTGCTCGACGACGTGCTTTACGCACCTTTCGCCACCATCCTACGTTGGCGAATTGTATTGAATACAAACGACTCCGAGCGCAATGCCGTAGAGTCATCAAAGACAGCAAAAAAGCTTGTTGCGCCTCTTTCACCAGCTCCTTTAACAGTTTTACTCCCTCTTCCGTCGTTTGGGGTGGCCTGCGCCGGCTGTCGGGCATTAAGGCCCACTCCTCGGTACCTGGCCTGACCCCAGGTAATGAGGTCCTTGTTGATCCTGTGGATGTCTCAAACGCCTTTGGCCGCTTTTTCGCGGAGGTTTCAAGCTCCGCCCATTACCACCCTGCCTTCCTTCCCAGGAAAGAGGCAGAAGAGGCTCGGCGACCTTCCTTCCACTCGCTGAATCTGGAAACTTACAATGCCCCCTTTACTATGCGGGAACTCGAACGTGCGCTTGCACTGTCCCGGTCCTCTGCTCCGGGGCCAGATGCCATTCACATTCAGATGCTGGCACACCTTCCTCCGGCGGGCAGAAGCTTCCTTCTTCGTACCTACAATCGCGTCTGGACCGAAGGTTAGGTCCCCATGCGTTGGCGTGACGCCGTCGTTGTTCCTATACCCAAACCCGGGAAGGATAGACACCTTCCTTCTAGTTACCGCCCCATTTCTCTTACAAGCTGTGTCTGTAAGGTGATGGAGCTCATGGTTAATGCTCGGTTAGTCTGGATTCTTGAATCTCGACGGCTACTTACTAATGTCCAATGCGGCTTTCGTCGCCGCCGCTCCGCTGTTGACCACCTTGTGACCTTGTCGACATTCATCATGAACAACTTTTTGCGACGGTGCCAAACGGTAGCCGTGTTCTTCGATTTGGAGAAGGCTTATGATACCTGTTGGAGAGGAGGTATCCTCCGCACTATGCACAGGTGGGGCCTACGCGGTCGCCTGCCCCTTTTTATTGATTCCTTTTTAACGGATCGCAAGTTTAGGGTACGTGTGGGTTCCGTATTGTCCGACGTCTTCCTCCAGGAGAACGGAGTGCCTCAGGGCTCCGTCTTGAGCGTAGCCCTTTTTGCCATCGCGATCAATCCAATTATGGATTGTATTCCACCTAATGTCTCAGTCTCTCTCTTTGTTGATGACTTCGCGATCTACTGCAGTGACCAGAGAACATGCCTCCTGGAGCGCTGCCTTCAGCGTTGTCTAGACAGCCTCTACTCATGGAGCGTGGCAAATGGTTTCCGGTTCTTTGAAGAGAAGACGGTTTGTATCTACTTTCGGCGATATAAAGTGTTCCTTCCGCCATCCTTACATCTCGGTCCCGTTGTTCTCCCATTCGTGGAAACAACTAAGTTTCTAGGGCTCACGTTGGACAGGAAACTGTGTTGGTCTCCACATGTCTCTTATTTGGCGGCCCGTTGTACACGTTCCCTTAATGTCCTCAGAGTTCTTAGCGGTTCATCTTGGGGAGCGGATCGCACTGTCCTGCTTCGCTTGTATCGGTCCATTGTCCGATCGAAGCTGGATTATGGGAGCTTCGTCTACTCGTCCGCTCGGCCATTCCTCTTACGCCGGCTCAACTCTATCCACCATCGGGGGATATGTCTTGTGACCGGAGCCTTCTACACTAGTCCTGTCGAGAGTCTTTATGCTGAAGCTGCCGAATTACCATTGACCTACCGGCGCGACGTACTGCTGTGTCGGTATGCCTGCCGGCTGTTGTGTATGCCCGAGCACCCCTCTTACCAGTCCTTCTTCGCTGATTCTCTCGACCGTCAGTATGGGTTGTATGTGTCTGCCCTGCTGCCCCTCGGAGTCCGCTTCCGTCGCCTGCTTCGACAATTGGATTTTGCCCTCCCTACCACCTTCAGAGAGGGTGAGAGCCCGACACCACCTTGTCTCCAGGCTCCGGTTCATATTTATCTCGACCTCAGCTCACTCCCGAAGGAGGGTACTCCGGCTGCAGTGTATTGCTCACGGTCTGTCGAACTTCGTGCTCAACTTGCTGGTCACACCTTTATTTACACCGATGGCTCCAAAACTGACGATGGTGTCGGCTGTGCCTTTGTCGTCTGGGCCACCACCCTTCAATACCGGCTCCTCGACCAATGTTTGAGCTTTACGGCCGAGCTTTTTGCTCTCCATCAGGCCGTTCAGTATGCCTGCCGCCACCGCCATTCATCGTATGTACTCTGCTCTGACTCACTCAGTGCTCTTCAGAGCCTTGGAGCTCCCTATCCGGTCCATCCCTTGATTCAACGGATACAGCATTCCCTCCATTCTTTCGCTGATAATGGTTCTCCTGTCAGCTTTCTGTGGGTTCCCGGACATGTAGGAGTGCCTGGGAATGAAGCTGCGGATGCTGCAGCCAAGGCTGCAGTCCTCCTGCCTCGGCCAGCCTCCCATTGTGTCCCGTCATCTGACGTTCGTGGGGATGTATGTAAGAGGCTTGTGTCATTGTGGTGGGATGCTTGGTCATCCCTCCAAGGAAACAAGCTCCGGGCAGTAAAACCCCTCCCAACTGCTTGGACAACCTCCTCCCGACCATCTCGGTGAGAGGAGGTCCTTCTGACCAGGTTGCGGTTTGGGCATTGCCGGTTTAGCCACCGCTACCTGCTCTCCGGTGACCCAGCCCCGCAGTGCACTTGTGGTCAGGCATTAACAGTGCGCCATGTTTTATTGTCGTGTCCCCGTTTTAGTCAATTTCGTGTTGTCCTGTCCCTGCCATCTACTTTACTGGATATTTTAGGTGATGACGCTCGAGCAGCTGCTCGTGTTCTGCGTTTTATGACTTTGACTGGCTTGTCCAAATACATCTAACCTTTTTACTTATTTTATCTGCATCTTTGTCAGGTCTTTCTGGTGTCCCCCCCTCTAGTTTTACTAGATTCCATGTGCTCTAACAACAGTGACTGGGCGCTAATGACCTCAGTAGTTGAGCGCCCTTAAACCCCACCAAAAAAAAAAAAAAAAAAAAAAAGGCTCAATATGTAATCCAGGAGGGTAATAAAAGGTCATGGCAAGCGCTCCTGGACTCCATTCATTGTTCCATTTGTCCTACAAAAGTCTGGGAAGACAGGAGGATTTCCGGTAAATGAAGCCATTTACCAATAGCAGCCGTGCAGGGATGTCACCAAACAGTGCCTGGAGAAATTGCTCAGACACCGGCAGAAAATTGTGCACAAACTACTGTCAGTGCCAGCCAGGATTCAGCACTTTGTCGTCACTGTGCAACTGTAGAGAGGGGAAAATTGGACCTCAGATCCAGCAGTTGTAAAACTTGCAACTACACTTCCTCCAAACAGGAGCTGGAATTAGCCATGTCTGATACTCATGATACTACACCTGGTCATGATCAAATCCGCTTTGATATTTGTCAGCATCGGCAAAAGGTATCCTTGAATATTTTAATCTTATATGGCAGACAGGTTACTTCCCCAACTTAGGGAGAGAGGCACTCTTGATAATTCTCCTCAAACCAGAGAAGGACCACACATGTCCCAGTAGTTGCGAGAGTACTGCCTTAATGAGCTGTGTAAGACAGACCCTGGAGTGAATGGTTATCCATCATCTGCTCTGGTTATTAGAGACCAGGCAACTACTTAGCCACTCTCATGATGGATTACGGAGATTCTGGTGTATTGTCGGCAACCTGACCCTGCTAGAGGTGGCTATTCAGCATGCTTTCCTATGTAAACATCACATTATTGGCCTGTTCTTCAATACCAGTGAGGCATGCAGTACTACTTTGAGTCACTACATTCTCGTTCAACTACATCAATAGGGCTTTCGTGACCAGCTCCCCATTGTCATATGGTCTTTCCTATCTCAGCGGTTTTTTAGGGTGCAATTAGGTAACTTGCTGTCAGGTCATTTTGAGCAGGAGTATGGTGCCCCTAAGGTCAGTGTTTTAAGTGTGACCCACTATGCCATAGCCATAAACAATATCACATCTGTGGTAAGGAGTCCTGTATAATGCTCCTTATTTGTGGACGGTTTTGCTGTTTTCTGTTCCTCCTCCTGTGTTGTAAGAGAGAGCTGGCAGTTGAAACTTAAATTGCATAGGTTGGAGGAGTGGGCTTCAGAGACAGTGTTTCAGTTTTCTGCCAATGTGTGTGAGTTTTCATTTTAATCATTATCATTGTATTTTTAATTTATCTGTTGTGCATATGAGGGACATAATCCTAAATTTCAGACATTCAGTGAGGTTTCTAGGCCTCATTTTTGTTTGCAGTTTGTTGTGGTTAGCTCACCTGAGAGACCTGAAAGCCAGAAGCCCGAAGGCACTGAACATCATAAAGTGCCTTAGCCGAAGGTGTTGGGGAGCATACAGTTTTATAGGGCCTTCATGCATTCATGGCTGGAGTATGGGTGCCTTCTTCTTATCTGTGACTTCTTATTTGAATATCATTGACACTGTCCACCATGAGGAGATTTCGCTCACCAGAGCTGATTATAGGACCAGTCCCATGCCCTGCCTGTGTGCTGAGGCTGGGGAACCGCCACTCACCATTCAGTGGCAGCTCCTCATGGTGTGTCAGGCTTTTAAGTTCCTTGTAGCTGTGACTTCGCCTGCATACTATACTGCTACTTGTCTGGCTCTGGAACGCCCTTCCTCCAAGCAGGGGGACTCCATTGGTTGCTCTGTCGTTTCCCCAGATCGTGTCCTCAAGGTGCAACTCCCTCAAGAATTTACCGTCTTTGATGCAGAGTTACATGTGATCTTGGGGGCACTGCAACAGATGAGACATTCTTCCAGTGCTAAAGTTCTTGGTTGTCCAGATTCTCTAAATGCTCTTCGCTCTCTCCAACATTTGTACCTAGCAGATAAACTCATCTGGAATGTCCAGGATGCCCTCCTCCAACTACGACGACTGGGGAAGGAGGTGTCTTTCTGCTTGGTACCAGTACGTGAGTATTGCAGGGAACAAAAGGACAGATCTAGCAGCCAAGGTGGTGTTTCGTGATCCTCAGTTTTTTTCAATGTGCCATACCCCTGCATGTTACGACCTTGCTGTTGTGGTACAAACTTAAGCGTCGGTGGGAAGACGAGTGCCTCGAAATGACTGACAATAACAGGTGTGTAGTAAAGCCCACAATGTGACTGTGACATACTTCCAGCCAGGTAGAATGTACGCAGTTCTCCTTACTTGTCTCACATAGGCCACAGCCATATGGTGCATGGTTTCTTGCTTTGGCAAGAGGGCCCTCCAACGTGTGGTGCATATGGAGTACAGATAACTGTGTGTCACATATTATTGGACTGTGTTTTATTGTCTGACCAGTGGGCCGTGGTGGATTTGCCGATGGATCTGCCCTCTATTTTAAGTGATGTTCAAATGAATGTGATTCAAGTTTTAAAGTTTTGTGAATTTTCCATTTTTAACAACAGTTTAGGGAGATGTTTTTAATGTGCACAGGGTGATTGGCTCATTCAAGTTTATTGTAAGTGGTCAGCCAGTGACATTTTCCTGTTCCTTTCTTATAGCTCCTTTGTCATTTTACTTTTGCTTTAATCTCATGTGTAGCTTCTTTTACACTTTCTCCATTGTTGTAGAATATGTAAGTTAGTTATTGCATGCTCGATTCGAGTGTATCAGTGCGGAAAAATTTTCAAGGTTTTTAGCCACATTCATTTGTTTTAATAAGTGTAAGGGTGTTGATGACCTCGCCGTTGTTTGCCCACAAGCTCCAAACACACATACACAACTCTTGCAGTAACTTCTAACAGAAAGCCGGAACACTTTTTAAAAAGGTGTATAGCTTACACCTGTCTGAATCTTTCTTACTTTAACATGTAAACAGAGATGGGCAGACTTCATTATTTCAGCTGATTAAATGTCAGTTTCTGTTAGTGTCTAATCAGTTTTCTCTCTCATTCCTCTTTTAGTTTGTTATTCATGATGGTATGACAATAGTATCCCACATTTCCAAATTATGTTTCTCTCTTTGCTCTTTGTCTAGTGTCAAAATATTTCTATAGAAATTGTAATCTGCTTTTCTACCTCTGACAGATCAACTATTGATGTGTGAGCAGATAGTTTTATAATGGAAAAAAGTCACTAGAAAGACAAGAATATTCCCGAAATTTTTCATTTTGGGCTTAAAAGTGCAAAATAGAGCATACAATGATGTTGGAGATCCTTGATAGAGTTTATAAGCATTTCAGATCAAGTAGTTAATTACACCTGATTAGATATTCGGAGTACCAGGAGGCATTGTGTCACGTGCTTGAAGAATGTACTGAAGAACAAAGATAGTTAACTGAAATGCAACTAGGGTGGGAGGGATAAGTGGATGGTTTACAATATTTTACCTAGAAGCTGTAAATAATGCATGAAAGTCAATCATTGAAACCACACAGGTATTTGTAGTTCATTAACAGTAATTAAAAATATTTACATTTGATCAGCTAATGTAAATTTTCAGAACACCTCTTCCACTCAGCAGGCCGCATTATGTACATTGGGGCATAATGTTTTTCATACATCTAAGTACTGGGGAAATTCCTGAATACATGCCTTTTGAGCAACTCATGAGGTCAACACCCAAATGGCCTAATTCCAACCTCTGCAACTAATATAAAGCATATGACAAATAGTGATTCAGAGAAATGGGAAGTTCAAGCTGCTGTCATAAGAAGCCCACATCGTTCAGTCCATCATCATGCATCTTCTTTACAGTTGAATAGTTCAAGTGTTCAAAGAATATTAGTACAGGATTTGAATTACCGCCCATAAAAGTTGTAGATTGTCCAGGAACTGAAACCCAATGATCACCTATTACAACAACAATTATGTGAATGAATGATGGAAAAGGCAGACAACAGTGAGTTTGTTAACAGACAGTGGATGTCGGACGAACCACATTTCCTTTATTGTTTTTTTAATAAAAATAACTATTTATTTGGCACAAGGAAACCCACTGCACAGCTACACAAAGTCACAGTATGAAATTAGAATGATATTAATACCTTCAGCTGCCTCGTTTTGTTTGAGGACGAAAATGACATTGTAATTATAATTGCATCGGATCGGTACATCGCCATGCTCAAAATATTTGTTACGCAAAAACTACAAACATTTTCAGAAATTTTTGACAGGCATTGCAACATGGCGCGGAGTGTAGATTTGCAGAATACTATGTCCGAACAAACGAGGAAAAGTGTACAATGTGTAATAGTATCGATGTATATCACGAGTATTTGTGTTTTTAGTGGTACGTCATCAGAAAAGTACCGGAAAAGAACAATGAAGCCAGAAGAATATATGAAGAAAACTTCACACATGGAGCATCCACATCGTCATACGACAAATCAAGTTAAATAATACGTTCGGACCCCTGCATCTGCGAGAAACGTGCAGCAAAAGGTGTAATATGCGCGGTATGTAAAACTGTGCTCCATTAGAAATGTGTAAATACAGATCCAAAACGTAAGATGTGGTTCTGCTCAAAATGTCTCGCACACGATTTAGTTAAAAAACTTTAACGGAAAAGACTTCGGTGTTCAAACCAAATTATCTCTGTGTTATTGGAGGGGAGAGAGTCTTTAAAACGCGACTGTGACAAAGACACACAACAGGACGCAAGTAAATCGTATGATAAATTTCTCTCGGATGCAAGAACTTGTATCAACACTAAAACAAGCTACAGTGTGCGTAAAAACTACGAGGTGGCAAAAATGGCGTCATATGCATTGTATGCGAAAGAGAGCTCAATTTACGGTACGAAAAACTCAGTCCGTCGCAAAAAAAAACAGCCGAAAACACAATATCGGAATGGAAATGTTATACTGGAAACAGCAGTGTTACCAAATTCACCAGTTCCTTTAAAAAATCGATATGACGTCCAAATTACAGTAAGTGACGACTCTGCATCATAAAATGCTACTGTAAACATTCTGATATCCAAACCAGACGTTTTCTGCACCCTGAAGACTCGCAAACTAAGACAACATGTACTTACATCGCAGCAAAAAATTCGTGATAGCTTGATGAAACTTTATATTCAAGCTGATAGCCATGGACGCGGAATGAGACGTGTTAATGAGACAGCAGTTGTGAAGGCCACGAGCTTTGTCAAGCCAGGAGCGCCCCTCACAGAAATAATGAATGTTATCCATTATCAAGAAATTATTGAGTTATCTTCAGGGGACTTTACAGCTCTGTTTGGCAGCTCAAACGATATATACAGAAACGAAACATCCGCAGCTTGCTCAGAATTAAGAAAACAACTAGTTCACATGTCGCACACAAATGTTCTCTTTTGTGAGCATTCCACATTGGTGTTGTGTAAACAAGATCAGAGCTGCCAACGACCTTCTTTCTGATACAGGCAAGCAATTGCAAAACGTTGATGTTGGTGATATTACCAACGTTTGGCGCAGGTTTCATACATCACATGGCCTTCACTTGAACAGTCTTGGGAATAAACTGTGATCCAGAAATTACTGGAAAAAATCAAGAAGCACCTGCAAATATCTGCAACACAAAAAGCTGGATCAGTAAAATCACCAAAGTCAGCTGTAATAAGTACAAGACACATGACTGCAGCAACAGTACCACCCCCACCACAACAATAACAACAGAAGAAACAGCAGTAACAACTAAACCTATATCAACATCAGTTACAGCAGCAGCCCCACCTCCAGCAGAAACAGCGTCAGTAAAAAAAGCAAACACAGTAATTGTACGAGAAACCATGTCACCAACAGCAGCAGCCGCTGAACTTCCAACAACAGTAGCAGATGGTCAACACTGCCTGAAGAGCCAAAGGCTAGGTACAGCTGCTTCACTTAGTGGTGATTTTTTATGGCACCAAACGAAGAAAAGGAAGAGATTGTTACAAATAAGCCTGAAAAATTGCAGAGAAGTGTCACAAATCAGAAACAAAGCAGTACTTCACCAGGTATTGTCAAAATAACGAATACTTTCAAGATAATGAGCCAAAACGTTCAGTGTCTCAAAAACAAAGTGTTAGAAGTCGCCATAAACAACTTTGTAGCTTTCTCTTGTATTTGTCTATCAGAACATTCGTGCATGGTCAGTGAATTAAATCTTACAAATTTAAGCAATTTTGAATTAGCGTCTCATTATTGCCGCATTGTTTGTAAAAATGGTGGAGTGTGCATATACACTAGAGCTGGGCTGCAGTATAAAGTTAGATCTGAAACATACCTAAATATCGAGAAACATTTTTAATCATGTGCCAATAGGGCTAAAATATGAGAAGCATAAAAATCTAATTGTCATATCAACATACAGGTCACCACTAGGCGACAAAAACATATTTTTATTTTTTTTAATTTGGAAGCAGTGCTAAACATTCTGTATAACAATCAAGTGAACTTATTACTACGTGGGGATTTTAGCATCAACCTGATAATTGAAAATGAAGAAAAAAAGACAGTACAAGTGGGAATATTAAAGGCACTTCTACCCAGAAAAGGTTAATATTTTTATGTAGTCGTTAGCAAAAGAAATCTGGGAAGATGTATACTCAAAATCAACTGCATTTTATAATACTTTCATATCCATATTTGAGATGTGTTTTCCAAAAAAATTGACAAGAATTAACGTCATGCCAAGAAACAGCAGCCAGTGGATAACATCTGTATCCAGTCAAAAGTTAAAATTTCTCAATCATCTGAGACAAGACACCTAAGATGAACACATTGCAGAATATGTTGAAACTTATAAGAAAGTAATGCAAAATGACAAAGCAATCATAGGGACAACAAACAAGTCAAAGGCAATATGGAATATAGTAAAAAAGGAAACCAAGAACAGTATTGAAAAGCAAGATTAAACTGTAATAAAAGATGATTGTGGTGTGCTACTCAAAAATGGTACTCTTGCAAATTACATAAATGACTATTTCAGAAACACTCCAGTCAATCTGAGTAAAAATTTTGCTGCTAATAGTAGTACCACAGTTGAAAGAGAGCGAAGTGGTAATTCAGTATCGCTATGTCCCACAAATAAATTAGTTCTTAAGATTATAAAAACTATGAAGAACAAGATGTCCTCTGGAATTATCAAGGTGCCAGGTTCAGTCATAATTAAATGTGCTATCGTCATAGCAGAACCACCCTCATGTATCGTAAACACATTATTAACAGAAGGAGCGTTCCCACAAAGATTAAAAATTTAAAAAATAAAACCCATTGTAAAAAAGGGTAATACATATGAAGTGGGAAACTACAGACCAATAGCTTTATTATTTGTATTTTCAAAAATAATAGAGACTGTCATGAAATATATAATTACAAACTACCTCGAAAATTTCAATATCTTCTCTGTAAACCAATGTGGTTTTCGCAAAGGCGTGAGTACAGAAACAGCAATTAATCGAAAACTTTCTGATAGGACTTGACAGAAATAACAGTACAGTAGGAATAAATTTGGACTTATCAAAGGCATTCGATACTGTTGATCATGATATATTGCTAAACAAACTAGAAGCTATAGGTATTCGAGGAGTTACATTAAAATGGTTAGTCATATCTCCACAATAGAAAACAGTATAAATTACCTCAGTAAACAATAAAAACCAATCATTGTAGACAGATCGAAAATGGAGATTGTACCAGTCAGATTAACTCAGGGCAGTGTTCTAGCGCCTCGATATCAAGATCCCAATCAGTGGTATGCATGTAAGTTTGTTTGCTGATTACACAAATATTGTTGTAACAGACAAATAGGGTATTGCCAACAACTGCAACCAGAGTTTTAGAATACATACAAAACAGATTTGAACAGGACAGGCTAACCTTAAATACTTAAAAAAACTAATGATATACATTACATGACATTCAGAATAAACAAATTGAAAGGGTAGCTGCCAAAAAATGCTTAGGTGTGCAAATTGATGAAAATTTAGACTAGAAAGCTCTCATTCTCTACCTCACTATCAAGTTAAGCTCTGCTTGCTTCGCATTATGCATAATTAGTACTATGTGTAGCAGAGAGTGTAGCTGAACTATCTACAAGGTGCATTCAAGTTCTAAGGCCTCCGATTTTTTTTCTAATAAACTACTCAACCGAAATCTATGAAACTGGCGTTACTTCTCGACGTAATCGCCCTGCAGACGTACACATTTTTCACAACGCTGACGCCATGATTCCATGGCAGCGGCGAAGGCTTCTTTAGGAGTCTGTATTGACCACTGGAAAATCGCTGAGGCAATAGCAGCACGGCTGGTGAATGTGCGGCCACGGAGAGTGTGTTTCATTGTTGGAAAAAGTCACTAGGAGCCAGGTCAGGTGAGTAGGGAGCATGAGGAATCACTTCAAAGTTGTTATCACGAAGAAACTGTTGCATAACGTTAGCTCGATTTGCGGGTGTGTTGTCTTGGTGAAACAGCACACGCGCAGCCCTTCCCGGACGTTTTTGTTGCAGTGCACGAAGGTATTTGTTCTTCAAAACATTTTCGTAGGATCCACCTGTTACCGTAGTGCCCTTTGGAACGCAATGGGTAAGGATTACGCCCTCGTGTCCCAGAACATGGACACCATCATTTTTTCAGCACTGGCGGTTACCCGAAATTTTTTTGGTGGCGGTGAATCTGTGCGCTTCCATTGAGCTGACTGGCACTTTGTTTCTGGATTGAAAAATGGCATCCATGTCTCATCCATTGTCACAACCGACGAAAAGAAAGTCCCATTCATGCTGTCATTGCGTGTCAACATTGCTTGGCAACATGCCACACGGGCAGCCATGTGGTCGTCCGTCAGCATTCGTGGCACCCACCTGGATGACACTTCGCATTTTCAGGTCGTCATGCAGCATTGTGTGCACAGAACCCACAGAAATGCTAACTCTGCCACTTCCTCGATCATGTCGTCAGACCGGCTTCTGCGAGCCCAAGGTTGTTTCTGCCTTCATTTAACTGTCGCACCCACGAACGCACATTCGACACATCCATAACTCCATCACCACATGTCTTTTTCAACTGTCGATGAATTTCAATTGGTTTCACACCACGCAAATTCAGAAAACGAATGACTGCATGCTGTTCAAGTAAGGAAAACGTCGCCATTTTAAGTATTTAAAACAGTTCTCATTCTCGCCACTGGCAGTAAAATTCCATCCGCCGTACGGTGCTGCCATCTCTGGGACATATTGACAGTGAATGCGGCCTCATTTTAAAACAATGCGCATGTTTCTATCTCTTTCCAGTCCGGAGAAAAAAAATTGGAGGCCTTAGAACTTGAATGCAACTCGTACTTTGCTTACATCCATTCTGCTATCACCTCTGGCCTACCCTTCTGGGGTCATAATAAGGCAAACATGAAAACCATCTTCACCTTACAAAAACGAGCTATTAGAATAATTTCAAACAGTAAAAGGCTAACGCCTTGCAAACAGTTATTTCAACACCTAAATATTCTACCCTTACCATGCCTCTATTTAAGTGTTGTTAATATAAAAATGCACATTGATAATTATAAAACTAACTCAGATCATCACTCATACAATACAAGAATGTACAATGACATCCACATAAAAAGGGTAAACAAGGCTTTAACACAAAAACAAACCAACATTCAGGTTACTATTTTGTACAACAAACTTCCAGCTCAGCTAAAAGAAATAAAAGTATTTTCTACATTCAAGGAAGCAATATTTAAATTCTTAGTGACCAACTGAGAATTTAAATATTGCTTCCTTGAATGTAGAAAACATTTGTATTTCTTTTAGCTGAGCTGGAAGTTTGTTGTACAAAATAGTAACCTGAATGACCAACTGCCCCCCCATGAACCATGGACCTTGCCGTTGATGGGGAGGCTTGCGTGCCTCAGCGATACAGGTGGCCGTACCGTAGGTGCAACCACAACGGAGGGGTATCTGTTGAGAGGCCAGACAAACATGTGGTTCCTGAAGAGGGGCAGCAGCCTTTTCAGTAGTTGCAGGGGCAACAGTCTGGATGATTGACTGATCTGGCCTTGTAACTTTAACCAAAACGGCCTTGCTGTGCTGGTACTGCAAATGGATGAAAGCAAGGGGAAACTACAGCCATAATTTTTCCCGAGGAAATGCAGCTTTACTGTATGATTAAATGATGATGGCGTCCTCTTGGGTAAAATATTCCGGAGGTAAAATAGTCCCCCATTCGGATCTCCGGGTGGGGACTACTCAAGAGGACGTCGTTATCAGGAGAAAGAAAACTGGCATTCTACGGATTGGAGCGTGGAATGTCAGATCCCTTAATCAGGCAGGTAGGTTAGAAAATTTAAAAAGGAAAATGGATAGGTTAAAGTTAGATATAGTGGGAATTAGTGAAGTTCGGTGGCAGGAGGAAGAAGACTTTTGGTCAGGTGATCACAGGGTTATAAATACAAAATCAAATAGGGGTAATGCAGGAGTAGGTTTAATAATGAATAAAAAAAATAGGAGTGCGCGTTAGCTACTACAAACAGCATAGTGAACGCATTATTGTGGCCAAGATAGACACAAAGCCCATGCCTACTACAGTAGTACAAGTTTATATGCCAACTAGCTCTGCAGATGATGAAGAAATTGATGAAATGTATCACGAGATAAAAGAAATTATTCAGGTGGTGAAGGGAGACGAAAATTTAATAGTCATGGGTGACTGGAAATCGTCAGTAGGAAAAGGGAGAGAAGGAAACATAGTAGGTGAATATGGATTGGGGGGAAGAAATGAAAGAGGAAGCCGCCTTGTAGAATTTTGCACAGAGCATAACTTAATCATAGCTAACACTTGGTTCAAGAATCATAAAAGAAGGTTGAATACCTGGAAGAATCCTGGAGATACTAAAAGGTATCAGATAGATTATATAATGGTAAGACAGAGATTTAGGAACCAGGTTTTAAATTGTAAGACATTTCCAGGGGCAGATGTGGATTCTGACCACAATCTATTGGTTATGAACTGCAGATTGAAACTGAAGAAACTGCAAACAGGTGGGAATTTAAGGAGATGGGACCTGGATAAACTGAAAGAACCAGAGGTTGTAGAGAGTTTCAGGGAGAGCATAAGGGAACAATTGACAAGAATGATGGAAAGAAATACAGTAGAAGAAGAATGGGTAGCTCTGAGGGATGAAGTAGTGAAGGCAGCAGACGATCAAGTAGGTAAAAAGGTGAGGGCTAATAGAAATCCTTGGGTAACAGAAGAAATATTGAATTTAATTGATGAAAGGAGAAAATATAAAAATGCAGTAAATGAAGCAGGCAAAAAGGAATACAAACGTCTCAAAAATGAGATCGACAGGAAGTGCAAAATGGCTAAGCAGGGATGGCTAGAGGACAAATGTAAGGATGTAGAGGCTTATCTCACTAGGGGTAAGATAGATACTCCCTACTGGAAAATTAAAGAGACCTTTGGAGAGAAGAGAACCACTTGTATGAATATCAAGAGCTCAGATGGCAGCCCAGTTCTAAGCAAAGAAGGGAAGGCAGAAAGGTGGAAGGAGTATATAGAGGGTTTATACAAGGGCGAAGTACTTGAGGACAATATTATGGAAATGGAAGAGAATGTAGATGAAGATGAAATGGGAGATAAGATACTGCGTGAAGAGTTTGACAGAGCACTGAAAGACCTGAGTCGAAACAAGGCCCCGGGAGTAGACAACATTCAATTAGAACTACTGATGGCCTTGGGAGAGCCAGTCATGACAAAACTCTACCATTTGAAGAGCAAGATCTATGAGACAGGCGAAATACCCACAGACTTCAAGAAGAATATAATAATTCCAATCCCAAACAAAGCAGGTGTTGACAGATGTGAAAATTACCGAACTATCAGTTTAATAAGTCACAGCTGCAAAATACTAATGTGAATTCTTTACAGACGAATGGAAAAACTGGTAGAAGCTTACCTCGGGGAAGATCAGTTTGGATTCCGTAGAAATGTTGGAACACGTGAGGCAATACTAACCTTACGACTTATCTTAGAAGAAAGATTAAGAAAAGGCAAACCTACGTTTCTAGCATTTGTAGACTTAGAGAAAGCTTTTGACAATGTTAACTGGAATACTCTCTTTCAAATTCTGAAGGTGACAGGGGTAAAATACAGGGAGCGAAAGGCTATTTACAATTTGTACAGAAACCAGATGGCAGTTATAAAAGTTGAGGGGCATGAAAGGGAAGCAGTGGTTGGGAAAGGAGTGAGACAGGGTTGTAGCCTCTCCCCGATGTTATTCAATCTGTATATTGAACAAGCAGTAAAGGAAACAGAAGAAAAATTCGGAGTAGGTATTAAAATTCATGGAGAAGAAGTAAAAACTTTGAGGTTTGCTGATGACATTGTGATTCTGTGAGAGACAGCAAAGGACTTGGAAGAGCAGTTGAACGGAATGGACATTGTCTTGAAAGGAGGATATAAGATGAACATCAACAAAAGCAAAATGAGGATAATGGAATGTAGTCAAATTAAATCGGGTGATGCTGAGGGGATTAGATTAGGAAATGAGACACTTAAAGTAGTAAAGAAGTTTTGGTATTTATGGAGCAAAATAACTGATGATGGTCGAAGTAGAGAGGATATAAAATGTAGACTGGCAATGGCAAGGAAAGCGTTTCTGAAGAAGAGAAATTTGTTAACATCGAGTATAGATTTAAGTGTCAGGAAGTCGTTTCTGAAAGTATTTGTATGGAGTGTAGCCATGTATGGAAGTGAAACATGGGCGATAACCAGTTTGGACAAGAACAAAATAGAAGCTTTTGAAATGTTGTGCTACAGAAGAATGCTGAAGATAAGGTGGGTAGATCACGTAACTAATGAGGAGGTATTGAATAGGATTGGGGAGAAGAGAAGTTTGTGGCACAACTTGACTAGAAGAAGGGATCGGTTGGTAGGACATGTTTGAGGCATCAAGGGATCACAAATTTAGCATTGGAGGGCAGCGTGGAGGGTAAAAATCGTAGAGGGAGACCAAGAGATAAATATACTAAGCAGATTCAGAAGGGTGTAGGTTGCAGTAGGTACTGGGAGATGAAGAGGTTTGCACAGGATAGAGTAGCATGGAGAGCTGCATCAAACCAGTCTCAGGACTGAAGACCACAACAACAACATGACCAACTGCTATTATAGTATAAAAGAATATGTGCAGTAACCTTGTAGCACGTAATTACGTTCATTTACTATGTGTTAATAGTACCATAAATCAAATGATTGCCATAGTCTCAATGTTAATTTTTGTGAACAAAAGTGTTAAATCAATTATTTACTTGTAATGTATTTCATGTTAAAGGCCTGAACAAATGTGTTAAATCAATTGTTTACTTGTAATGTATTTAATGTAAAAGATTCTTCTCATACTTTTATGTTATTACAGTAATCAAAGGTGTAATGCAAGAAAATATTGTGACGGGTACAATGAACCATTGTGTTATGTAGGAAACTGTACACCCTTAACTTATTTTTGTAACACTACGTTCTTTAACGAAATCCATACAAGGTACATTGTCGCTGGACGAATAAACTACTACTACTACTACTACTACTACTACTACTACTACTTCTACTTCTACTTCTACTCTCCTGGAAATTGAAATAAAAACACCGTGAATTCATTGTCCCAGGAAGGGGAAACTTTATTGACACATTCCTGGGGTCAGATACATCACATGATCACACTGATAGAACCACAGGCACATAGAGACAGGCAACAGAGCATGCACAATGTCGGCACTAGTACAGTGTATATCCACCTTTCGCAGCAATGCAGGCTGCTATTCTCCCATGGAGACGATCGTAGAGATGCTGGATGTAGTCCTGTGGAACGGCTTGCCATGCCATTTCCACCTGGCGCCTCAGTTGGACCAGCGTTCGTGCTGGACGTGCAGACCGTGTGAGACGACACTTCATCCAGTCCCAAACATGCTCAATGGGGGACAGATCCGGAGATCTTGCTGGCCAGGGTAGTTGACTTACACCTTCTAGAGCACGTTGGGTGGCACGGGATACATGCGGACGTGCATTGTCCTGTTGTAACAGCAAGTTCCCTTGCCGGTCTAGGAATGGTAGAACGATGGGTTCGATGACGGTTTGGATGTACCGTGCACTATTCAGTGTCCCCTCGACGATCACCAGTGGTGTACGGCCAGTGTAGGAGATGGCTCCCCACACCATGATGCCGGGTGTTGGCCCTGTGTGCCTCGGTCGTATGCAGTCCTGATTGTGGCGCTCACCTGCACGGCGCCAAACACGCATACGACCATCATTGGCACCAAGGCAGAAGCGACTCTCATCGCTGAAGACGACACGTCTCCATTCGCCCCTCCATTCACGCCTGTCGCGACACCACTGGAGGCGGGCTGCACGATGTTGGGGCGTGAGCGGAAGACGGCCTAACGGTGTGCGGGACTGTAGCCCAGCTTCGTGGAGACGGTTGCGAATGGTCCTCGCCGATACCCCAGGAGCAACAGTGTCCCTAATTTGCTGGGAAGTGGCGGTGCGGTCCCCTACGGCACTGCGTAGGATCCTACGGTCTTGGCGTGCATCCGTGCGTCGCTGCGGTCCGGTCCCAGGTCGACGGACACGTGCACCTTCCGCCGACCACTGGCGACAACATCGATGTACTGTGGAGACCTCACGCCCCACGTGTTGAGCAATTCGGTGGTACGTCCACCCAGCCTCCCGCATGCCCACTATACGCCCTCGCTCAAAGTCCGTCAACTGCACATACGGTTCACGTCCACGCTGTTGCGGCATGCTACCAGTGTTAAAGACTGCGATGGAGCTCCGTATGCCACGGCAAACTGGCTGACACTGACGGCGGCGGTGCACAAATGCTGCGCAGCTAGCGCCATTCGACGGCCAACACCGCGGTTCCTGGTGTGTCCACTGTGCCGTGCGTGTGATCATTGCTTGTACAGCCCTCTCGCAGTGTCCGGAGCAAGTATGGTGGGTCTGACACACCGGTGTCAATGTGTTCTTTTTTCCATTTCCAGGAGTGTATAATGGCTCAATTCGGCAACACGGACGTCACACAAAGCATGCATATCACTGGCTGCTGTACCCCAATTGTTGATTACTGTACAATTTGAAGAAACGGTGACATTCCACTGATGTCCAAGATCCCTGATTCGTAAGCATGCATTTTCTTTTTTAAATGCAAAATGTATTGCAGTTTATAGTCTTCAAGAATAGAATTGAAAGCTAAGATCTGAGTAGTAATTGCAAAAATTCCTGTTGTAATGTTACTAGGAACCATGCACAGTTTATCTAAGACACTGCAGGAATATTTCAGGGAAGGTAACAATGGCAGCCACATTAGGCAATCAAATAATTCGATGGTGAAAGTACAAATTTTTTTTCCAGACCGAGACTCAAAAGTGGATTGCCCATGTTTCGTGTTTGTTTTGAATACAGTCAGAGAGAGTCCCTTTAGTCAGCCACAGTGCCAGTAGTGCTAGTGTTTGTTTTGAATATAGTCCAGAGACAGGTAGTGCTATTTTCATTGTTTTCTACAAGAAGTGGCTAGCAATCACAGTTTAGTCAACAATCAGCCGTCTTTAGTGAATTAGCAGTCTAGTTAAAAGTTGATTAACTCTCTACAGTAAATTGATTCCTTAGGGTGGATAGGATGTGTGACTGCTGTGTACAGACGCAGGAGGAGCTGGCCACTGTTCGCGAACAGCTGTGCGTGTTGATGGCCGCAGTCAGCCGTCTTCAGGCTGCTACCTCGAAGTGTAGAGGCAGTGGGGAGTATGGTGCGTCGCATGGTACACCCCAGGTGTTACATGCTTCACCCACTGTCCCTGCTGTCGAGACATCTTCGCGGGTACCGGGCGCGGTTGTGCCACCCTCTCCCCAAGGGGAGTGGCGGGTTCAGCGGCGCATGAGGCGGAGGGTAAATGTGGAGGCTGGCCGTGTGGCATCGCCCGTTCTGCCTGTGAGTGGACATGTGGCTGCTTCTTCAGCAAGGTCTGAGCAGGCACACGGGGGGGGGGGGGGGGAGGGATTTATTAGTTACTGGGAGCTTCAACGTTAGGCGGGTGATGGAGCCCCTTAGGGAGATAGCGGAAAGATCAGGGAAGAAGGCCAGTGTTCACTCTGTCTGCTTGCCAGGGGGTCTCATCCGAGATGTGGAGGAGGCCCTGCCGGCGGCAATAGAGAGCACTGGGTGCACCCGACTGCAAATTGTCGCTCATGTCGTCTGGGTTCAGAGGTCATCCTCAGTTCGTACAGGCGGTTGGCGGAATTGGTGAAGGCGGAAAGCATCGCTCGCAGGGTGGAATCAGAGCTAACTATTTGTAGTATCGTTCCCACAACCGATCGCGGTCCTCTGGTTTGGAGCCGAGTGGAAGGCTTAAACCAGAGGCTCAGACGATTCTGCGGAGATCTGATGTGCAAATTTCTCGACCTCTGCTATTGGGTGGAGAAATGTAGGGTCCCCCTGAATAGGTCAGGCGTGCACTACACGCCGGAAGCAGCTACAAGGGTAGCGGAGTCTGTGTGGAGTGCATATGGGGGTTTTTTAGCTTAGAGAATTCCCTCCCTAGGCCCGACAAGACGCCTCCTGAGACGCGGCAAGGTAGGAGTAGGCAAAATGCAACAGGGAATAACTATATTAATGTGCTAATAGTAAACTGCAGGAGCGTCTATAGAAAGGTCCCAGATCTGCTCTCATTAATAAACGGTCACAACGCCCATATAGTACTAGGGACAGAAAGTTGGCTGAAACCAGACGTAAACAGTAATGAAATCCTAAACTCAGATTGGAATGTATACCGCACAGACATGCTGGACAGTGAAGGGGGAGGCGTGTTTATAGCGGTAAGAAGTGCAATAGTATCGAAGGAAATTGACAGAGATCCGAAATGTGAAATGATTTGGGTGATGGTCATGGCTAAAGCAAGCTCAGACATGGTAATTGGATGTCCCTATAGGCCCCCTGGCTCAGTGGCTGTTGTGGCTGAGGACCTGAAGGATAATTTGGAAAATATTTCGAGTAGATTTCCCCACCATGTTATAGTTGTGGGTGGAGATTTGAATTTGCCTGATATAGACTGGGAGACTCAACGTTCATAAGTGGCAGGGACAAAGAATCCAGTGAAATTTTTTTAAGTGCTTTATCTGAAAACTACCTTGAGCAGTTAAACAGAGAACCGACTCGTGGCAATAACATATTAGACCTTCTGGTGACAAACAGGCCTGAACTATTTGAAACAGTTAACGCAGAACAGGGAATCAGCGATCATAAAGCGGTTACAGCATCGATGATTTCAGCCCTAAATAGAAATATTAAAAAAGATAGGAAGATTTTTCTGTTTAGCAAAAGTGACAAAAAGCAGATTACAGAGTACCTGACGGCTCAACACAAAAGTTTTGTCTCAAGTACTGATAGTGTTGAGGATCAGTGGACAAAGTTCAAAACCATCGTACAATATGTGTTAGATGCGTATGTGCCAAGCAAGATCATAAGAGATGGAAAAGAGCCACCATGGTACAACAACCGAGTTAGAAAACTGCTGCAGAAGCAAAGGGAACTTCACAGCAAATATAAACATAGCCAAAGCCTTGCAGACAAACAAAAATTACGCGAAGCGAAAGGTAGTGTGAGGACGGCTATGCGAGAGGCGTTCAATGAATTCGAAAGTAAAGTTCTTTGTACTGACTTGGCACATAATCCTAAGAAATTTTGGTCTTATGTCAAAGCAGTAGGTGGATCAAAACAAAATGTCCAGACACTCTGTGACCAAAATGGTACTGAAACAGATGATGACAGACTAAAGGCCGAAATACTAAATGTCTTTTTCCAAAGCTGTTTCACAGAGGAAGACTGCGCTGTAGTTCCTTCTCTAGATTGTCGTACAGATGACAAAATGGTAGATATAGAAATAGACGACAGAGGTATAGAGAAACAATTAAAATCGCTCAAAAGAGGAAATGCCGCTGGACCTGATGGGATACCAGTTCTATTTTACACGGAGTATGCGAAGGAACTTGCCCCCCTTCTTGCAGCGGTGTTCCGTAGGTCTATAGAAGAGTGTAGCGTTCCAAAGGATTGGAAAAGGGCACAGGTCATCCCCGTTTTCAAGAAGAGACGTCGAACAGATGTGCAGAACTATAGACCTATATCTCTAACATCGATCAGTTGTAGAATTTTGGAACACGTATTATGTTCGAGTATAATGACTTTTCTGGAGACTAGAAATCTACTCTGTAGGAATCAGCATGGGTTTTGATAAAGATGGTCGTGTGAAACCCAGCTCGCGCTATTCGTCCACGAGACTCAGAGGGCCATAGACACGGGTTCACAGGTAGGTGCCGTGTTTCTTGACTTCCGCAAGGCGTTCGATACAGTTCCCCACAGTCGTTTAATGAACAAAGTAAGAGCATATGGACTACCAGACCAATTGTGTGATTGGATTGAAGAGTTCCTAGATAACAGAACACAGTATGTCATTCTCAATGGAGAGAAGTCGTCCGAAGTGAGAGTGATTTCAGGTGTGCTGCAGGGGAGTGTCATAGGACCGTTGCTATTCACAATATACATAAATGACCTTGTGGATGACATCGGAAGTTCACTGAGGCTTTTTGCAGATGATGCTGTGGTGTATCGAGAGGTTGTAACAATGGAAAATTGTATTGAAATACAGGAGGATCTGCAGCGAATTGACGCATGGTGCAGGGAATGGCAATTGAATCTCAATGTAGACAAGTGTAACGTGCTGCGAATACATAGAAAGATAGATCCTTTATCATTTAGCTACAAAATAGCAGGTCAGCAACTGGAAGCAGTTAATTCCATAAATTATCTGGGAGTACGCGTTAGGAGTGATTTAAAATGGAATGATCATATAAAGTTGATCGTCGGTAAAGCAGATGCCAGACTGAGATTCATTGGAAGAATCCTAAGGAAATGCAATCCGAAAACAAAGAAAGTAGGTTACAGTACGCTAGTTCGCCCACTGCTTGAATACTGCTCATCAGTGTGGGATCCGTACCAGATAGGGTTGATAGAAAAGATAGAGAAGATCCAACAGAGAGCAGCACGCTTCGTTACAGGATCATTTAGTAATCACAAAAGCGTTACGGAGATGATAGATAAACTGCAGTGGAAGACTCTGCAGGAGAGACGCTCTGTAGCTTGGTACGGGCATTTGTTAAAGTTTCGAGAACCTACCTTCACCAAAGAGTCAAGCAGTATATTGCTCCCTCCTACGTATATCTCACGAAGAAACCATGAGGATAAAATCAGAGAGATTAGAGCCCACACAGAAGCATACCGACAATCCTTCTTTCCATGAACAATACGAGACTGGAATAGAAGGGAGAAGCGATAGAGGTACTCAGGGTACCCTCCGCCACACACCGTCAGGTGGCTTGCAGAGTATGGATGTAGATGTAGATGTTACGTGAGCAGTCGCTGTATCAAGGTATATACGTCCCTGGAAAAACGTAGGAATTGTTTCAGCAAAACGGAAACCCGAGAACTTTTTAAGAATTCCAGGAATTTTTCATTGTTTGAGTTTTCAGTTAAATTTTTGTAATTTTGACTGATAAGAGCTGATACTCTTAACAGAATTTTATTGTATCCTGCTGCTACAGAATAACATTGTAGCAATAAAACGTAAGAGAGAGAGAGAGATACACCAGTATAAAACCTCAAAGAAAGTGCGCCATTTGCAGCAAAAGAACGCAGTGCACACACTAGCGTCCGCCAAAAGCAAAATTTACGTAGACTGTGCAAGATTTTGTAACAACAAACTGCTTTCGACGAGCGTGGAGTCACAATTGTGTAAATTAGAATTGTTACACAAAGAGCCTAGCATCCAGCACATGTAGGTCTATTGATTAATCATATGATTTTGAAACGCATCCCTATTTGCTATTTAACGCATTCTAAGTTGATTTCTGAACGAATCATAAGTTGATTTTTTGAATGCGTTCATAGTGTATGTGAAGTATCTGCCAGGGGAATCCCTGACACACCAAGAAGTAAAAAATTTTCCCTGCAGACAAAAGGGGATGGGGCTATTCTAAGGTTTAGATGGGTGGATCACATAACTAATGAGGAGATATTGAATAGGATTGGGGAGAAGAGAAGTTAGTGGTACAACTTGACTATAAAAGGGATCAGTTGGTAGGACATGTTCTGAGGCATCAAGGGATCACCAATTTAGTATTGGAGGGCAGCGTGCAGGGTAAAAGTCGTAGAGGGAGACCAAGAGATGAATACACTAAGCAGATTCAGAAGGATGTATGTTGCAGTAGGTACTGGGAGATGAAGAAGCTTGCACAGGATAGAGTAGCATGGAGAGCTGCATCAAACCAGTCTCAGGACTGAAGACCACAATATCAACAACAACATGCATTATATGGAGACATGCTAACTCGTAACTGACGAATAAACGTGGGTTAATTGAACTGGCGACTCTGAAGGGTTTAGTGAAGTTAACCAGGGAATATGTTTGGACAATAGGAGGAATAGTTACAGAACTAGTGATGACAAGATTGCTTATTAAGATACCTTCCCACCGAAAACCAACTCCCACAAACAAAGCCATACAAAAGTTGTAAATTTGGCAAACTTGCAACTGTTGAAAAAGGTTAACAACAGCTACAAACTCTTGCAAACACAAGTTTGGCGTTTTTATTTTTTGTTACAGAAAAGCATGTGAATGGAATCTGACTGAAGATTTGCCATTTGTTATGGTGGGAGATGATGCTTTTGCTCTTTGAGTACATGATGATACCATATGCACGATGAGAAGAGAAAGGCAGCCAGGAAAGAATGTTTAATTACCGAATACTGCGCGCTAGAAGAAGTATGGAGAATGTTTTATGGAATATTGTAAACAGTTTTCGGTGACTTACAACAACTATGCACTTAAATCCTGAAAAAGTAACATTTGTGACTTCTGCAACTGTGTCTTTGCACAGTTTTCTTAGAAGAAATAAAGAAAGTGCCACAATTTACTCCCCAGATGGCAGTTCTGATGTGGAAGATCCAGAAACAGGCAGAGTTTTGGAATGCCAGTTGCAGGATATATCCGAAAAATAAATGACTTCAGATAAAGGAAGACAACGCAAAAGAACCGCAAAGAATATAAGTGATAAATTTGCAGTCTATTTTGTATCAGATGTTTGTAAAGTGAAATGGCATTAGGAATATGAATAAATAAATATCGAGTGAAAAGGCAAATGTAATGAAAAACATCCAAACAAAACCCTTATAGCTTTACTTATTAACAATGTAAGCCATTAATTTGCAAACTACTTTATATCATATTTTGACAAAATGATATGACAAGAGAAATAGATAAATTTGCGTGAAAATACAGTTGTAATTGTTTTGAATCACGTTCACACTTTTACTTATAAAATACTTTATTAAAATATACATATGTTCACTTTACAAAAGACACATGAAGACTAACTATTGCGCCTCATCACTCACGCATATATACACAAACATAGCTGTCACCACAATCGATGCTTCTCGAACATACTCGATATAACTTATTCTAGAACGATGTTCTGGAACTTTCTCATATCCGATATAAATGTATTACATAATTCCAACACACCTCCTTACATTTATATCGCAATGTTTAACATATTCCTAATTTTAATGAATTTTCTTTACATAACGACTTTGTGAATATATCTGCAACATTTTCATTTGAATCTACTTTAGCAATATCAATGAGTCCCTGTAAATAATACTCATTCACAAAATGGTAATGCACTTCTATGTATTTTGAATTCTTTGTAAAATTACCAAACTTCGCTATATTTAATGCTCCTGAATTATCCTCATATATGACAATAGGTTTTTCAAATTTAACATTAAAAATGTCTAAAATATCATGTACAAGTTTCACCTCGCTTACAGCCTCAGACAATGCTACATATTCTGCGAAAGTTGAAGCCTTTGTAACACTCGCTTGTTTTCTTGACTTCCAAAATACAACATTACCAAATAATCTAATTACATAACCAGAAGTTGACTTTCTATCCACACTATCACCTGCCCAATCTGAATCCACAAAACAATCTAATATCTCAGCGCTTTCATTCCTACAATAGTTTAATTTCAAATCTTTAGTTAAATATAAATATTTCAAAATTCTCAAAGCATATTTAAAATGAGTACTACTGTAACAACTTTGGAATCTGCTCAAGTAATTCACACTATAGCCAATATCTGGTCTAGTACCCGAACTTACGTACAAGAGTGCACCTATCAAGTTTCTATATCTAACGTCATTACAATCTTCACACGCTGGTTCTAACTTTAAATTTACTTCCATTGGAGTTTTGTACAAGATCGAATCTTCAATTTTATATTTCGCAGCTAATGAATCAACATATTTTTCTTGACTCAAACTCATAACTCTTGTTTTACAATCATAATTAATTTCGATGCCAAGATATCTTTTTACCTCACCTAAATCTTTCATATTAAATCGTTTTGACAATAAGTTCTTAATCTTAACAATTTTTTCTTTTCTCACACAGCAAATGAGCAAATCGTCGACAAAAATAATCAAATAAATCAAGACATCTCCATCTCGCAATACATAAAAACAATAATCATATTTACTCCTTTTAAAACATAAACTTCTTAAAAACTCGTCTAGACAATTGTACCAAGCTCGTGAGCTTTCTCGCAAACCATACAATGCTTTATACAATTTACAGACTCAATCCATACCATCATCATATCCTCTTGGCTGCTTTACATAAACTTCAGATAAAACTTTACAATTTAGAAACGCAGTCTCTACATCCATTTGTTCTATAACCAAACCTTCTTGACAACAGTATGACAACAAAATCTTTAATGTTTGCATATTGGTTACTGGAGAATAAATATCCTCAACGCCTCCTTTTTGTTGAAACCCCCTGACAACTAATCTTGCTTTGTAAACACTTTCTGATTTATTTGTGAAAACCCACTTTACATCAATGGCTTCTTTATCAACTGGTTTATCTACTAATTCCCATGTTTTGTTTTTGTTCAAACAATCAATTTCCTTATTCATCGCTTTTTCCCAATAATTTGATTCGGCGCTGTTAATCGCCTCCTCAAAGCTTTCCGGACTATTGGCACTGCAAAAGTTTACATAAATAAAATGCTGTAAACATAATCATTTAATATTTTTGGTTTTCTTTCTCTAGATGATCTCCTCAACTCAAGTGCTTTCTCTGGTTCATGATTATCAGAAAGCTTTTCATTTTTCTCAATTTCCTTCTGTTTTTCTATTGGTTCAGTTTCATTTTCTATACTTTCGTGTTCAGAATCACTAGAATATTCACTTACTGAATCATAATCTTTAAACCCAATACATTTAACACCAGTTTCAACAATGTCCACATGTCGAGCAACAACTATCTTATTATTTATTAGCACTCTGTAGCCTACTTCACAATAACCCATTAAAACCCCCAAATCGGCTTTCCTATCCCATTTCGACTTCCTCAGTTGCTCAGGTACTCTTACAAAAACTCTACTCCCATACAACTTCAAATGATTAACATTAGGTCTTTTCCCTAGTAATATCTCATAAGGAGTTTTCTTTTCAATGGTGTTAGCTAAAGTTCTGTTTTTGAGGTACGCTGCTGCACAAACCTCTTCAGGCCAAAATCTCGTGTCTACTTGCGCTTCGGCTAGCAGACACCGAGACATGTCCATGATGGATCTGTTATACCTTTCAGCAGTACCATTAAGCTCATGCACATAAGGTGGACAAGCATTCAATACAATTCCTTTTTGTCTCACAAATTCATGGACATTTTCATTTAAATATTCCTTCCCATTGTCACATCTTATCTTTTTAACAGTTTTCCCAGTGAGATTCTCAACTTCATTAATATACTCTACAAAACAATTGTATACTTGATCTTTAGATTTTATGGCGTAAATACGAGCTGCCTTACTGTAATCATCAATGAAAGAAAGAAAATATCTTTCCCCATGCATTCCAGTAGTTGAGTGAGGCCCATTTAGATCTGTGTGAACAATTTCTAAGATTTCTTTTGCTTTGGTTCTATTATTTTTAAAAGGAACATTATGCATTTTGTTTTCGATACAGATTTTACATTTCATAAATTCTGATTCTAGTTCTGAAGGAACCCCATCTAACAATTGATGTTTACATAAAGTATTTAGATAATTGAAATTAACATGTCCCAAAATGCGGTGCCATTTTTCCTTTGTTTTCATATTATTGTCTTTACTCATAACATTAACATTAATTTCTCCTTTATTAATAGTACTACTCATTTTATACAACCGACTCTCTTTCCATGCAATCGCAATCAATCCATTAGCTTTATCAAAAATTTTAGCATTATTCCCTACCGATACAATTTTGTGATTATCTGTAATTTTGGCATAACTGATCAAGTTTTTGTCTATGTCTTTTACAAAGAAAACATCTTGCATATTAATTGGAACCATTTGATCATAGACAGGAAAATTACTAATTACATTACCAACTTTAGTGGCTTGCAAAATTTTTCCATCAGCAATTTTTACATTTATAGGTTGTTTTAAAGTTATACTCTTAGAAAAATATTCCTCATTACTAATAACATGATCAGTACAGCCACTGTCTAATAACCAATTGATTTGAATTTGATTGTTGTTACTTGACTCTACTGTTCTGTTTTGACCTATCATAGAATTAACCTCTGTTATAAAACTACTCACACCATGATCACTCTGATGGTAACCTTGCTTGCTGTGATGCCGACCGCTTCTAAAACCATGCTGCTCTCCTCAACCACGCTCTGCTACCATGTTTTGAATCACGTTCACACTTTTACTTATAAAATACTTTATTAAAATATACATATGTTCACTTTACAAAAGACACACGAAGACTAACTATTGCGCCTCATCACTCACGTATATATACACAAACATAGCTGTCACCACAGATTCAGATTCAGATTCAGATTCTTTATTAGTCATTCAGCATAGTTACATGCAATAGACTTCGTCAGTTCACTTAACCTATTAATTTTACAAAATAAATTTTTACATATTTAAGTTGATATTGGGCATTTCTAAAAATTCTTCTAATGAATAGAATGGATTAGTTAACAAGAACTTATTAACATTATCTTTAAATAATTTGTCAGGCTTGATTGACCCATTTTTAGACAATTTGTTATATATTTTAATTGCCGTATACTTATGACTATTGTTAGTTTTAGCTAATCTATTTTGTGGCAACAGCAGAGAAGTACACGTTCTTGTATAGTAGCCATGCCTTTCATTTGTTACACTTAAATTAGGTAGTTCAGCAAGTATGTAGTTAACACTGTCAAGAATATATAAATTAATTACTGTTAAAATTCTATATTTAATGAACAATGGTTTACAATGTGTTCTATTATCTACCTTAGCCATTACTCTGATTGCTTTCTTCTGGATCACCATAATTTCATTTATTTTTCTGCTGTTTCCCCAGAGTATTAACCCATACCTTAAAACAGATTGAAAAAAGGCGAAGTACGCTGTCCTTACGTACTCAAATGTCACAGAACACATCAGTCTCTTCAACAAATATATAACTCTTGACAACCTAACCACTATGTGATCAACATGAGAGTTCCATGTTAGACTGTTGTCAAGTACAATACCTAAAAACTTTGCCTTTTGTTTTTCTATTTTTGTAGTCTTTGATAGACTGAACCACATATTCTGGGTCTTTTCCTCATTTAATAGCAGACCATTGGCATTAAACCATGATGTTGCATTTTCTTTTGCCAATTTCATATCACTTACAAGGTTATCAAGTACATGGTTTACAGATAGAAAAGTTGTGTCATCTGCATACATATATGTCTTTACATCTATATTTCCTGGTAAGTCATTTATGTGTACAAGGAAAAGAAGTGGTCCCAATTTAGATCCCTGTGGCACTCCATGTTGAACCTCGAGTATGTTTGACAGATGACTTCCTGAACTCACCACCTGGTTCCTTTTATTGAGGTGTGATTTGATGAGTTTTAAACTTTTATCACATATTCCATAGTACTCAAGTTTAGAGAGGAGAAGTGAGTGGTCAACGCAGTCAAAAGCTTTGCTCAGATCACATAAGGTTACCTGTGCATGCGCATGGTCCTCAAATGCTGCTAGAATGTCTCTGACTAAGAGCTCTATGGCATGTATAGCTGACCTTCCTTTTCTGTAACCAAACTGTGATGCACTTAACATACCATTTAGTTCTAGGTACTCATACATCTGCTTATATATTATGCCTTCAAACACTTTTCCTAGTACTGGAATTAGTGAAATTGGTCTGTAGTTTGCAGGATCTGATTTGACACCCTTCTTAAAGACTGGAGTTACCTTGGATAGTTTGAGAGGATCAGGAAAAAACCCTTCTATGAGACACAGGTTTATAGAATATGTTAATGGTGCTGCAATGTAATGTATGATTTCTTTCAATAGATTGTTTGACATATTAAAAATATCTGTACTGTATGAATTTTTCATTTCTTTGACTATTTTAAGAACTTCATGTTGGGATACCTCTTTGAAGTGTTTCAATGATGATCTGGCCCTATTATGATTTAGGTTTGCTCTCTTCAGATAATCTATACATGTTACATCGGGTTTACTGATCAGCTTTTTGATATCATCAGCACAGCTTACAAAATATTTATTGAATGTATCTGCTGGTATTGGGACTGTCTTGTCGAAGTTTCTGACTTCACCTTTAACAGTATTAATTAATGACCAGGCTGTTTTGCATTGGTTTTTACTATTTTTTATGAAATTTGTGTTGTATCTTAGTTTCGCCAATTGCAACTCTTTCTTATACTGTTTCTTAGTGATTTTTTCGAGATCCTTAATTTCATTAGAATTGTTTACTTTGGCAAGGCGCTTCAACAGCAGTAGCTTATTTTTTAGATTCTCCAGTTCTTTGGTGTACCAAAATTTACCCTTTCTTGTTTTATGGTATTTCTTTTGAACAAGATGGGCTTTTAAAATATCTGTTAAGTAATTGTGGAATGTTTCATAAACTGTTTGGGCACTGGAATCACAGTTTTGAAATAATTTGTCCCAGTTTGTTATGCTCAGCTGGTGTGTTAGTTTTATGAGATTGTGTTTTGTTAATATTAAGGTATTAGATTTTGTTAACTTTTGTGCAGCCTTGCTCTCATCCCCTTTTATAAAATGTCTTAACTCTACCGTTAACATGGAGTGGTCTGAGAAAACAAATTCCTTTACCTTGGTGGAGTACATATCACGAGCACAGTTGACAAAAGCATTATCCAAGCACGCTTGTAGTCTTGTTGGTTCTGAATTTACATGATGGAAGTTGTGCTGCCTTAGCATATTCAGTAACTTATTTACACTGGGTTTGTTACATGTTACATCAAAGCTTGAATTAAAGTCTCCCCCAATTACAGTTACATACTGTTTCCATTTTGTTATGTAGCAGAGTACACTGTCTAAATTATCTAAAAAAGTTTTATCATCTGAGTCAGGGGAATGGTAGATACATACTATGATAAGTTTCATCATATCACATATGATCCCGGTAATTTCAAAGTGTTTCTCTACACATGCCCAACTAAGATCTAGTTCTCTACACTCTATTTCATTTGAAACATAGATAACAGTACCACCATTACGGTACTGAGATCTGCAAAAACTGTTTCCATATTTATAACCTTCTGGTACATAGTATTGTTCTGGTTTAAGCCAATGTTCTGATAGACATAAGAAAGAATAATTATTCTGTGGCAATGACTCCTCCAGAATTTCAACTTTATTTTCAAGACCCTGAATGTTTAAAAATAGGATGTTGTTGTGACTTATCTGTGAGTTAGCAGGCTGGTTTTTCACATTTTTATTTTCTTCTTGGCTTGAAACCATAAAAAATTATCACTGAATGACACAGATGTATTTTTCCTTTGGCTCCTCCTTAAGCATTGCTGTGTTGCTGCTCCAGTCGTTGTTGGTTCTGCTGCTGCTGCTGCTTCTGCTGATAATGATGGTGCTGCTGCTGTTTCACTTATTTCTGGTGTTTGTTGTTCTACAACTGCTGTGCCTTTCTGTGAATTATTAACATTTGGAGTGTTCACTTGCATTGATAAAATTTCACATTTGTCTTGGAGGGGTGCAGCTTCACTGACATCAGATTTCACATTGGATTCTACAGGATACACACACTTCCTGTCCATGAGAGGTATGACTTTTCTATCATCACACCGCACATTTGAGATTTTATTTACAAGTTCTAAAATTTTTGTTACTATTACGTTTTTTCCAAGTACATTTAGATGGGAACCATGTGCTGTGTGAAACCTTTTCCCTAAATTGCTGATGTTCACAAATGTTACATTTTCAAACCGCTTGCAAATATTTTGCATCTCTTTATTTGCAGTTTCAATTTCTTTATTTACACAGGACCATTCCATCAAGTCGTAACGGTGTGGCACTGAAAAAACAATAACATTTGTTCCTCTCAGCTCATACAGTTTTCTTTTTAGCGAGATTAAGAGATCGTTTTTTTCGTTCCTAGCTATATCATTTGATCCCGCCAGGAAGATGGAAAAGTCCTTTTTGCTCAATGAGGAAATTTTTTCTTGACTCATTGACGTAGCAGCACTGAATTTTGCTCCTGGTTTTATTGTACAGTTAAAACTAAAATTCTGACTACTTGTACGCCGAAATTCAGCGGCTGTATTTCGTCCTTGGCTGTCGGCATACAGTTCAATTTTACCGGTACTTGCTGTTCCGAGATTGCCTGTTTCCTGCCTACCTTTGCAGTAAGCGAAGTCTTGTTTGGCACTATTTATTATGTCTTGTTTGCTAACACATGTCGATATTGTCTCAGTAGAGCAGCTTAGCGGTGGAAGATTTTTCGTGAGCACTTTCGCATATGATCTTTTACTTAAGTGCTGCTGAAATATTCCATGTTTTACCTTATTCACAAAGTCGTTTGGTTTTCTACATGGTACACTCGCACTGTTAACTTCACTTTCACAATCCGTAGTCGAAAGTGCTTGAAAGTAATTTTCGTTCACTATATTTATGTTTCTTTCGCCGTTTTCTGTATCTTGTATTATCTGTTTGCGTCTTTTGTACTTCACTTCCGTCCAATTCTCCGACATATTCTTACTTTCATGGCGCGAGTTTTTCATGTTCCGTTCACTTTTTTCTTCTTTAAGTTTCTTGATATCCATCTTCAAGGAACTGATAATAAATTGTAAACTAGACACCCGTTCGCTGAGCTTTGTAATTTCATCCTTACAACTGTCACAATTTTTCTTTTTCACGGCAAAATTCACACTTTTTCTCGGACAAGCACAACGAATTTTTACACTAGCCGCCATCTTGAATCGATACTTCTCGAACATACTCGATATAACTTATTCTAGAACGATGTTCTGGAACTTTCTCATATCCGATATAAATGTATTACATAATTCCAACAGTAATTACAAAGTTTCCTACCAACAATCTTACAGTTTCAGTAATTACGATTGTAAATATTTTTCTCCCTGGCTTGTTCTCGCGTCCCAAATACTTAATTGCTCGTAAAATATCCATTTCCGAACGTAGATCTCAGTTGTCTCAGACCCACTTTTAGTTTGGACCATTTTAAACGCACATGGTTGCACTGTGTTTTTATATTTGTCCATTTCTTATCACACTCCAAAAGCGGTGCACCAGTCTTTTCCGAAACTGCTTTCAATAAATCTTTCCTTTTATATCTGTCCTTATATGCAGAAGATGAATAATCCTACAGAGGTTGCATCATTTCAATTTCTAACAAAAACTGAATCGTTGAATCTGTTGACGACTCGTGGATTGCCATTGTCGAAAGAAACACAGCAGATGACACAGTAAATGAAAGTCACACAACTTTGCCATGCTTTTGCTCACTGACCAAAAACTACAAATTCGAGACAAAACTTCTCTCAACTACTTGTTCAGGCTCGTGTCTTCAAATATCTGTTCACAACAGTTGAAAACTAAGTCAAACCTTGAGTTGAAAACAGTTGTCAACTGAGTTTGTTGGGGTTGGTTTTCAGGGTGAAGGAACCTTTAGAATGAGGAAAGAGAAGAAACAGGGACATCACACAAATTATATGGAAGAATATGACGATTCCAGATTTATATAAAAATTTCGTACTACTACTACTACTACTTTTCGATCTCTTACTTGAGAAATGGAGCATATGAATGAAATGTGGAACTATTTCCTAACATAAAACTTTTTGCTTTTTAGTAGGCCTAACTGGTATTTGATATTGGTACTTCATGATCTATATTCTGTTGTGTTATCAATGTAAATGAGGTAGATAAAAATGACCATTTGTGCCAAAACAGTCTCGCTTATTTCGCGTGTCTTACAATTGCTACAATATTAGAAAGGCCTGTTTCGTTTTATCTAGCAGACGGACAAAATAGACATAATCAACCACACCAGTCTTAGGTACTATTCGTATTAAAGGCTCTTTCAGTATTAAGACACCTTCATTTTTTTTCGTAGAAACGAAGCACGTCATGTAGACCTGTAGCAAGATTAGAGAGAAAAAACTGCTGGGATCTAAGTATTGGAGAAATGTGTACTGTATTTTGCCTTTACTGGTTTTATGTTTCCCATATTTACGTTGCACAAAAGAGAAAGTTATTAGCCAATAGGGAATAAAGAGTGCAAATTTTCTGAAGAGCTATTCTCCCAGTCACAAATAACCCCTCCCAGTATTTTATTTTAATTTAATTTTTTTAAGGGGGTGTAGGATATCAAACCAGCCGAATGGGAGCAGAAGGAGAACCACAGGGTATTTTAATTTCCGCTGAATACCGGTATGCCGGCTTTCATTTCAGAATATACACGTTTCACATGGCGAAATACAGTGACGTGCGATAGAAGAATGTTATGAGAAGAGGCGTGGCACTGGACATTGGCACACTAAATCAATATCAAATAAATATATCGAATAACATGCCTTACACTTCCTCGAACATAAATGTTTTATATATCAACCTCTTCAGAAAGATGTGTGCTGCAAAATGATCAAATTTTTGAAAAATCGTTTATTACAAAATTTTTGACGTCCCACCTCAAATGCACGAGGGGGGGGGGGGGGAGGCGCCACTACCAAGTTTTTGCCCCAATTCGGAAATATCGTAGATACGGGGCTTCATGTGACCCGCATTTACGTTTCGTGTTTTTGCTGTTCTCTTTTCGTTAACAGCTCTAACGTAAGATGAAAACTAAACGAATTTCTGTGGCTAGGAGCTATCATGTTGATTAAAATACATTCTCGTACTTATGGAATACTAAAATATGTTGTTAGTTTCATTTTATTTACAGGATATTGACAATCGAGCATTAACCACTTTGCAAAACAATGAATTTATTTTTGTCGGTTTGCTAAGGAAATTTGGCTTTTATTAATCTTTTCCGCACATGCAATCAATGAAATCTGCACTGGCAGCAGAAAAAAGTTATTTTCTAGAGTTCGTAACGTCTCTACAGGCGCATACTTTTGCCAGCCAGTTCTAACATAAAATTAAACATAAAATTATTATTACCTCCTTCAACGAAATACAATAGCCTGAAATCAGGCCATCCTCTGAAATCTTTCAGAGTGTCGTGGAAGATGGTTTCATACACCTCTCATGATCCTTTAAAGCCGTTTTTGCATGATCAAAATTCATTTGTATGATCATAGAAACCATAATTAATATATAAGATTAGAAGCTGTCCTATGTGTAGCCAAACAACCACCGCTTAAATGTATAACAAAGGCTGCTTCTTTTGAAAAGTTGTTTAATAATTAACTGAAAAGACTGCAAAAGGCATTAACTTCCAGTGAGGCATAATCTAGAGAACATATATATTTTTAACACAAGTAACAGCTCTTGGTAAACCAATATTTTATTATAACAGCACTGGAATCTTACGTATCTCAGGAAATAAAAATTAATGGCCTTAGCACGACACTATTCTTAACAGTTTCTTCCCCCCCCCCCCCCCCCCCTAGTATGAGCTGTGTAAGCGACAACAAATGCTATTTCTCGTACGCAGTGGCAATGTTTAGCATCTCTGTACGGTTATACATCATGGTTTACGGAATGTATTACGGAAATACTGCATTTATTGTTTAGGTGTATACGTGACGCACACCTTTTATGCTACCTATTTGGTCCTCGACGGAATAAACAGATCAGTCACAGCATGGTCAAGGAACAGGTAAAATCCGATAAGGTGAAAATCCGTACGATTTATTTACTTGTACGTAATTTGTAAATACATTTCCATTTCTCCGCTACAGTGTACATGCGATAACAGCCACATCTCTTTCACATTACGGTCACATGTCAGCGGATCACACTCGTTTCAAGACCATTCAGCAGAGACGCACCGACGTGTTGACAAATATTCCAGTGTTCCGAAAAATTTCACCGAACATCATTCGACCACGGATCTCGATCAGTCGACAAGAGTGCTTCGCGTTTGCGTATTCGTCATTTTGATGTCACTTCCGAGTGGTTCTGGACCACAATGATGTGTGACAGTATGTTAGGCTTCCCTTCAATTTATTTGAAACGAAGTGTTTCGTTTCACACTGTAAGCTAGTTCCAACTATTCGCTGAATTTCAAGTGCACGTTTTCATCTTCTGACACGTATGGCATTATGCTGTAATAAAGAACGGAACACGAGATAATTCAGTAATAGTATTCCAACAACACTGCCCTCCTGAAAACCACACAGAAAAGCTTTAGCAGAATTTTACATATCTACCTTCCATGAAACATAACCTATTTCGACTGCAAGGCTTGTTTCAATACCTGAATCGTTCCTCCTATAGGACTGACGTTATTTCTTACTGTGTGGTTTAATTCTTACATTTACAGAACGCCATTCTTCGGTAAATTATTCTGGTGTGTACAAACAACTGTTTCTTTTTATTTTTGCAATAAATTCGTGTTCTTGCGTACTAGCTTTATGCCATCTCTCTCTCTCTCTCTCTCTCTCTCTCTCTCTCTCAGCTGTGTGAATGTAAAATTGATTGGATATGCAAAATAACAGTATTGCAGAGTACGAAGTAAAAAAAAAAGTTATGTTAGTCATCACATAGCAAAATATTAGGGTACGGTGAGTTACATAGTCTAGTCTCGAAACAAATATTGTGCCAAGGCCTGCTTTCTAATTTGGATTCATCATCAGCCCTAAGTACAATAGCTCCGTATGCCCCCTCCAAACAAAATGCCACACTGTTGCACATGGTCAAATGATGCAACGCTATACACGAAATTCCGAACAGAAATGCAATGAAAGGTGTATGAACAGAGCAAACACCATGCGCTGCCTTCTGGCGCCCCCAAACGGACATATATCTAACAGGTCGTGGGAAAATATTACGAATGGTGGTTTGAGAAGCGTTGCTTTCAAAGTAGATTCCCTTTTCTGCAAGATGATGTATGTTGACTTGAAAATGTGCGTTGACTTTCCTAAATCACAGAGCGTTTGACTCTCATTCAAAATACTCTGGGGACCAGTCACTTGGAATAATTTTGATATCAGAAGACCAGACATTTATGTTGTCATTTAAAATTTTACTGGCCCATTTGTGTTTGATATAACTTAAAGGGTAAAAAACGCAAAACAAAAGACTAATATTGTCAGTGAAAGGTTAGCTTCTTTTGTAGCTATACTATATGTTGTGTTTGTTGTTGTTGTCTTCAGTCCAAAGACTGGTCTGATGCAGCTTTCCATGCTACCTTATCCTGTAGAAGCCCCTTCATCTCTGTGTAACTACTGCAATCTACATCCTTCTGAATCTGCTTGCTGTATTCATCTCTTGGCCTCCCTCTATGGTTTTAGCCGCCCCCGCCCCCCCCCCCCTCCAAAATTGGTGGTCCCTTGATGCTTCAGAATGTGTCATGCCAACCGATACCTTCTTCTAGTTAGGTTGTGCCACAAATTTATCTTCTCCCTAATACTGTTACCTCCTCATTAGTTACACGATCTACCCATCTAATATTGAGCATTCTTCTGTTGCATCACATTTCAAAGGCTTCTACTCTCTTCTTGTCTAAACTGTTTATTGTGCATGTTTCACTTCCATACGTGGCTACACTCCATACAAATACTTTCAGAAAGGACTTCCTGACACTTTAATCTGTACTTGATGTTGGCAAATGTCTCTACATTTTATGTCCTCCCTACTTCGACCATCAACAGTTATTTTGCTTTCCAGGTAGCAAAACTCATCTACTACTTTAAGTGTCTCATTTCCTAATCTAATTCCCACAGCATCACCTGATTTAATTCGACTACATTCCATTATCCTCATTTTGCTTTTGTTGATGTTTATCTTATATCCTCTTTTCAAGACACTGTCCATTCTGTTCAACTGCCCTTTCAAGTCCTTTGCTGTCTGTGACAGAATTACAATGTCATCAGCTAACCTCAAAGTTTTTATTTCTTCTCCCTGGACGTTAATTCCTACCCCAAATTTTTCTTTTGTTTCCTGTAGTGCTTGCTCAATATACAGATTGAATAACATTAGTGATAGGGTACAACCCTGCCTCACTTCCTTCTCAACCACTGCTCCCTTTCGTGCCACTCGATCCTTATGACTGCCATCTGGTTTCTGTACAAATTGTAAATAGCCTTTTGCTCTCTGTATTTTACCGCAGCCACATTTAAAACTTGAAAGAGAGCTTTCCAGTCAACATTGCCAAAAACTTCCTCTAAGTCTACAAATGCTGTAAACATAGGTTTGCCTCTCCTTAACCTATCTTCTATGAGAAGCCGTAGGGTCAGTATTGCCTCGTATGTTCCTACATTTCCCCTGAATTCAAACTCATCTTCCCAAGGTCAGCTTCTACAAGTTTTTCTATTCTTCTGTAAAAGATTTGTGTTAGTATTTTGCAACCATGACTTATTAAACCGATAGTTCGGTAATTTTCACATCTGGTGCTTTATTTGGAATTGGGATTATTATATTCTTCTTGAAGTCTGAGGGTATTTCACCTGTCTCGTACATCTTGCTAACTAGATGGAATAGTTTTGTCATGGCTGGCTCTTCCAAGGCTGTCAGTAGTTCTAACGGAATGTTGTCTACTCCCTGGGCCTTGTTTCGACTTAGGTCTTTCAGTGCTCTGTCAAATGCTTCATGCAGTATCATATCTTCCTTCTCATCTTCATCTACATCCTCTTCCATTTCTATAATATTGGCCTCAAGTACATCTCCCTTATATATACTCTCTGTGTATTCCTTCAGCCTTTCTGCTTTCCCTTCTTTGCTTAAGACTGGTTTTCCATCGCAGCTCTTGATATATCTTTTCTCCAAATTTCTCTTTAGTACTCCTGTAGGCAGCATGTATTTTAACCCTAGTGATATATGCTTCTACGTCCTTACATTTGTATCCACTGCTCATTCTTGCTTCCCGAGCTCGGGGTCCCGGGTTCAATTCCCGGCGGGGTTAGGAATTTTCACCTGCCTCGAGATGACTGGGTGTTTGTGTTGTCCTCATCATTTGATTATAATTCATGGAAGTGGTGAGATTGGACTGAGCAAAGGTTGGGAATTTGTATGGGCACTGATAACCGTGCAGTTGAGTGCCTGACAAACCAATCATCATCATCATCATAATCCAAACATTTGTCCTCTACCCATTCCTGCTTATCCTTTTTGTGCTTCCTGTTGATCTCACTTTTTAGATGTCCGGATTCACTTTCACCTGCTTCATTTATTGCATTTTTATATTTTCTCCTTTCATTGATTAAATTCAATATCTCTTGTGTTACCCAAGGATTTCTACTGCCTTCATCTTTTTATGTACTTGATCCTCTGCTGCCTTTACTATTTCATCTCTGAAAGATACCATTATTCTTCTTCTACTGTATTCCTTTCCCCTGTTCTTGTCAGTCATTCCACAATGCAGCTTCTGAAACTCTCTACAACCTTGGGTTCATTCATTTCATCCATGTTCCATCTCCATAAAATAATGCCTTTTTTGCAGTTTCTTTAGTTTTAATCTGCAGTTCATAACCAGTAAATTATGCTCAGAGTCCACATCTGCCCCTGGATATGTCTTACAATTCAAAACCTGGTTTTGAAATCTCTGTCTTACCATTGTGTAATCAGTCCAAAACCTTCCTGTGTCTCCTGGTCTCTTCCGCGTATACAACCTTTTTTCATGATTCTTAAACCAAGTGTTAGCTATGATTAAATTATGCTCTGCACAAAATTCTACCAGTTGGCTTCCTGTTTCATTCCTTTCCCCCAATCCATATTCACCTACTACATTTCCTTCTCTCTTTTCCTACTACCTAATTCCAGTCTGTATATTAATATGAACCATGAACTTTTCCTATTTTTGTGTTTGCACTATTTAACAGTGATGGTGCTGTTGGCTGACTACATCAAGTATTCTAAGCTCTGAATATGTGCTATATCTGCTGCCATTTTAGGAAGAGATAATGTGACTTGAGCTATGCTTGGCTGATGAAAGCACATCGCAATCTCGATTTCAGTGCTTTGGAAACAAATGTGTGTGTTTGGTGGAATCTGTAGTTATACTTTTGTAATACAAAAATATGCAATGTACATGTTGCTGCACATCAAAGGTCTTTACAAAATGCGTTAATTTTTATTTTGTTTCCAAGTTTCGTTTTTCCTAAAAAGCTGGGAAATTCTACGCCAGAGTATAAAATCTGTAGTATTCAAAGGACTAATCAGTTTTACTGTTCTGAGGGAAGTATACTGTCTGTTAACGAGAAATTGTATTTTCACCTGAGAAAATGTGTAGTTTCACCTGGGAAAAATGTATTTTTAACCGGGAAACACGGGAAAAATCTGGGAATTTTTTTTCCTTATCCGAGTATACACTCTGCTTAGCTGTCCATTTGTTCACAACATTTACTTCATTCCTACAAGCAGTTCAGGGGCTATTATGCATTTGCATTGAGGATATCATAGCAGTCAAGCTTACGGGTATAATACTTATGTATGTTGAGAATTTTGGTCAGAAGGAAAGCGTGCCCAGATAGCTGAAGCAGTTGAGGTGTCCGCTCACAAAAAGTGGGGAATTAGGGTTTGAGTCGAGTCTGGTAGATGTTTTCAACTTTCAGTGCCCAGTTGTGATCGACTTCGGTACCTCCCTTGAAATAATAATATGTAAGGCAGCTGTACAAAAACCAGCGGTGTCTCTTCTGTTGCATATATAGAATAACTGCAGGAATGTTTGTGCAAAACTGTTGCCATCTGGAAAATGTGATCTTCATTAAATAAATTTAGTTTATTCTTAAGTTGCATGTTTTTGCTACAATTTAAACCTCTGAAGTCTGTCTCTTTTAAAAATAATTTAATGTGTTAAACGTTTGCCATTAAGCATGTAACTGAGAAAAATTTTAGGAAAGATTTGAAATTAAGCTTAAAGTTTGTTGGAAGTCTCACTAAGTGCTCTCATTATGAAACAATGAATGAATATAAACAGGGTAATATGTGCTCCATTTTAAGGAAAAGATAGTTTTTCAGGCATCTCAATGTTTATGAGATCATATCTCCTGAACTACATGTCGTACAATCAGTGATACACATAGATACTGTGTCCAAAGTGTGTTGTGAATAGAGTTAGTGGTAAAGAATTAATAAATTAAAACATCACACCTGACACTACATTTTACTGCTTGAAATGTAGTAAGCAAAAAACTTTTTTCATTTAATCATTTTGTGCGGGTGTCAGCTAGAAACAGTTTCGAAAAGGTTTAAAATTATGAGTAAGATGTGTTGAAAGTCACTACATGCCCTCATTCTCAAATACTGCCCTCAGTGGAGCATTTGTTTGGCTTGGTGACCACAGGGTTCGTGAGCTGGGAACTGGTAAGTACCACCTGTACCCTGTCACTGTAAGCTCTGGGCGTGTATCGTGACCACTGTATGGCACAGTAGTGAACGTTGTGTGTAACAGGGTACAGTGATCTTGGCCTGGCTGCCCGGATCGCGAGGATGGTAAAACCTCCATAAAAATTACCTCAGTCTCAAGGTGTGCTGCACACTGATGAGAAGCTTGGCTGTTGAGGTGGAACATTTGTTAGTGGGCAACCTCTGGGGAACCTGCAATACGTCAGTTGTATAAGGGTTACCTAGGTACATGGGGCTCTGTCTAAGTGGACTTTTATTTCCCCAGCCGCTTGTGGGCAGAGATGGATCCTTCGAAGTTTTCTTTTCCACCTCCCAGTGGAATGGGTGAGCCGCTAGCGGATAACACCACCCAATCAGATAAGAGGGCTCATGTAGCTAGCCCTCCAGACTCAGAGTTAGTGAGGAATTCTGGAGTGTTTGATTACAGAGTGCATGCTGCTGGCCAGCGAGAAGTTCTTCAAGTGTCACCGGTTTACATACAAAATGCTTTAGAGGGGATTGCAGGTACTTTAAAATCAGTTAAGCAGTTATGAAATGGGACACTGTTGGTGGAAACATCAAGTTCGCAACAAGCCACAAACCTGCAGAAGGCCAAAACCTTAGGGAAATATGCCATTGAGACTGAGCTCCACGCCACATTAAACAACAGTAAAGGTGTTGTGACCAGCAGAGACCTGGTGGACATCCCCATAGAAGACCTGGAAGTTGAATGGTCCCAAGAAGGCACTGCAGGTGTGTGAATATAATGAAAAGGGGTGGAAGGCGATCTGATAACATCTGACTCGTACAGGTACCTGCTTCCTTTTTCACCTGCCAAATACCACTCCCCATCCTCCAGATGCCTCCTAAACTTTCCCCTCCTTCCTTCTCTCACAGTCCACCTCTTCCTATCCCCCTCCCCGTCCACTCTTTCTCTGTCCATTTCTTCCTATCCTCTCTCTCTATTCATGTCCTCCACCATTCTCTGTTTGTCCATCTCATTCTCCCCCTTCCTCCACCTCTCACTTTATCAGTCGTATCCTGCCCCCTCTCTCTCAGATTACGTATTCTCCCTCTCTTTGCTGAGCCTCACCCATTCCCACTCCTTCTATCCATATCGTCATCCACCCTCTTCCTTTTCCATGTATCCACTACCAGCTACATCATCCACCTGTCTCATGAATCTCCATGTTCTCCCACCTCCCTTCCCATCATCTCTTACCCATCTCTGTGCCTGGCTCATCCTCCTCCTCCTCCTCCTCCTCCTCTTTGCACATAACCTGCTCCCTCCTCTCTCTATCCATCACCTCCCCCTTCTCTCCTCCTTGTCTGTCTCTGTCCATCTCCCCTTGCCCACTCTCCCTAACCACACCCTTCTGCCCCACCCTCTCCATCCATCCCCTCCTCTGTCCATAACTACTTTCCCCAGCTATGCCCATCTGCATGTGTTCCCCATGCAAGAAAGGGTGACAAAGCAGGGTGGTACTACTAAACACAACATGCCTTTCATACACTGCAGCCTATGTGGCAGCGACTGAAAAAACAAGTTTTTGCCCATCTCTGCTGCTGTTAGAACTACGAGGTTATAAACCCCACAGTGCCAATACACATGAAGTTTGCTGTTTGTGTCCCCATAGAGAAAAATTCACACACTCGAACTTCGCAGTGCAATTCCTCACATACTAGCAGTACAAAAATGTCTCTCACAAAATTTTATCCTGCGAATATTGCCAGCAGTAAATGTATGTTAGAGGTTGCTGATCTGGCAACACTGTTGTTGCAAGTGTGGTAACTAGCTCTGTCAGCACCTGTGAGTAGTGCTGTGTAGTTGGTGCAGTGGACTGCATTTTGGGTTAATGTGCAGGAGGTCAAGGGTTTGATTCTATGTCAAGGCATATTTGTTTTTATTTGCTATATGTAGTCTGTGTGGTATGGCATCTGATGTCTTAAATGTCATACGGTGATTACAGTGGGTCTTCAGCAAAAATTTGCACTTACATAATATGAACACAGAAATGGAAGTACAAGTTCATTGGTCAGCTTTTGCACATTGTGGACACGAATTGTTTCAACCATTGCATCTGCTACCTTTCAAACCTGTTTTCTGTCTACTCTCCCACAGGGGTCCCATTGATTAGTACCAACTATTATTCTTGCAATGTTCAGGTCCATTTCATATTGTTATTGCCTTACATCACCAGTGGGGCTAGCAATGTGCTTTGCAAATAATTTCCAAACATGTACTACATAAATGTCAGATACATGTGCCTTAAGAAATGGTGTATACTACAGTATTATATAGAAGAATGAAATTGGCAAAAGAACAACAACAAATACGCCTTGACCCAGAATCGAACCCTCAACCTTCTGTATGCTAACCCAAAATGCTATCAACAGCACCAAACTCCTCCTGCATGCTGACAGCTGTAGTTAGTGTACATGTGATTGCCCTGTTGCCAGATTGCCAATCTTTAACATCCATTAACTTCCAGAAATACGTTCAGTACGAAATTTTGTGAGAGACATTTTTGTGTTGCTAGTATGTGAGGAATCATTCTGTGAAGTCAGCATGTGCGAATTTTTCTTCACCCTGTGTGCAAATAAAATTTAGGCAGAGAAAATGGAGCTCAGCAACCCAGAAAATTATTGAATTATCACAGTGATGCAGTGAGGGCTGATGGGTCCAATATCTGATGGTAGATGTACTCATATACAGAGAGCCACTGTGTCCTAGGCTTGAGTGCGACTGTCTGTTGTTGCAGAACCACAGAGAATGAATGTCTACTGAGTTTCAGTGAAACCACGACAAGCTCAATGATGGCCAGCCTGTTAACTGCTTGCTGATTTCAACACCGAGATGCAGCCAGTCGATGTAAGTTAGCTCCAATGAGCAACAAAGTTGGTGCAGTGGGCACAATATACAATTATGTAAGTAGATCTGTGAGATTAGTGCAGATGACAAAGTTTGAGATAATTTTTCTGAAACAAGGGAAGAGCGTTGTGCAGCAGAATAATTTTATTGAACATGTTTAAATTTTCTATCATGTTGCCATTCTGTTCATGTAGTTGGAAGCAGGTAGAATGACAGTCTATGAGTTTCGGTGAAACCGCAAGTTAATCGGCTGCTACCTGCTTACTGACTGACTGAGATGCAACCAAACTAATGCATATCATAGCCATGGTCTGCCACTGTTCCCCCATTGCTCCCCACTGGGTCATTTCGAATGAGAAGACTGGTGTACAGCCAGCCTTCCTACATTACTGGTCATTGCTGATGATCTGCAAGCTGCCATCTCCACTCTGAGAAGGTGTGGTATGTTTGTGTAGTCTCCTGGCCAACTTGTGAATATCTGCTGTAGTCTTGATTGAGCAATGAGGATGAGCAAGGCCCACTCTTCATCACAATGTGTAATGACACAATGAAATAAAGACAGTAACAAATACTTCAATACACTCACTTTTAGGACATGAAGACCAGCATAAATTTTATTCATATATCTTTAAATTTCAGTTCATAGCAGACTTTGAAATATTGGAAAGTAGGTGCCACTATTCTGTGAATGTAACAAGTAATGTCACTAGTTTGAAACATAAAGAACTATTCACAGAAATGTTGTCAGTTTCCTATATGAAGAAACTCATAAATTCTGATATTATTTTTGTGATTAATTCTTTCAGAAGATTAATAATGCAGAAACCATTAAATATGTAGTGAAAGCAAATGCAGATTGTATAACAAATTAACATAATTATACAGGACTTGCACTCACTGTGGTGATTCTTATTTTTAAGAGCTTTCAGTACAAAAAAAATGGTTCAAATGGCTCTGAGCACTATGGGACTTAACTTCTGAGGTCATCAGTCCCCTAGAACTTAGAACTACTTAAACCTAACCAACCTAAGGACATCACACACATCCATGCCCGAGGCAGGATTCGAACCTGCGACTGTAGCAGTCGCGCAGTTCCAGACTGTAGTGACTAGAACCGCTCTGCCACTCCGGCCGGTAGCTTTCAGTACAGTTAGTCTGTGGCAGCTGGTTGTTGTATGATGTGCTTGGTATATGGTAGCAGTATGTGTGTGTGATCATAGAGGAACACACAAGAGAAATTTAGCTGGAACATGGCAATATATGAGGATATTAGAAGAAGAGAAAGGACACTATGGAATCATGTGACATTCGCCAGCTTTATTTCCTCGTTGATTGTCCTCGCTGTTGATGTACTGCATTGCTACACTGGCTGAAAAATGGGGTTTGGAAGTTCAACACCGACTACTTTAATTGAGGTAGTCGACAGGTGCAACTTGCATTCCACAGTTCTTTATTTTCACTCTTCACAACCCCCGCCCTCCAATATACACATTTAATGTGGCCAGTTAACTATTGTTTAACTTTCGATAATCCTCATTAATATGTTGCAGGCAAACATCAACATATTTGACATATTGCTACAATAGTTTACTGTTGAGCATCTATGAGCAGTAAAAGCCTAACCACAAAGTTCACAGTTCTTGAAGAATAGAAAGGTACGTACGGAACAGACACTGTCATTCTTTTAACACACAGCCTAATTGTGTTACACTTATTTCACACTTATGTTGAAGCATTGTTGTTTTTCTAACAAACACAGGTTTCTTGTCTGAAACTCGGCTGTGGACTGACTGTCTCGGGACCAAAAATTGGGCCATTATATATCCTCACAATAAAAGGTGCTGAAATTGCACATTTTTTGATGTTTAATTTACAGAAATGACAATTAAAACTTACATCATTCAATTAACTGCATACATTGAAAAATTGGTTCTTTTTAACAGTTTCACTACAAGAGTTGGGCTGAATTATTTAAGTCATGAAATTAACAAAAATCATTACACAAACAATACTTTTGATAAAACTTTGTTACTTTGGAAGTAATTAAGGGCTGGCTTTGAATGGAGCCAAATAGATCCTTAAGGAACCTTATAAGTTATTCCTCCAATTGTTTATAATTATTATAGAATTTATATTTATTTATAGGTCAACAATTGAATTTAAGTTAAGAAATAACTACTGATTTTGCCCTATAATGAAATTATTAACAAGGAATAGTCAAAATAAATTAGAAAATCAATTACATACATAAAACTAAGCATAAAATTAGATCAAACAATGGAAAATCCAGGATGGAATGCAACAATACCAGAGAAGGAAAGTTGCTACTCACCATATAGCGGAGATGCTTAGTTGCGATAGGCACAACAAAAAGATTCACACAATTAAAGCTTTCGGCCATTAAGGCCTTTGTCAGCAGTAGACACACACGCGCACACACACACACACAGTCACGTAAACGCAACTTGCACACACATCTGCAGTCTCAGAGAGCTGAAACCACACTGCGAACAACAGCACCAGTGTGTGATGGGAGTGGCGACTGGGTGGGGGGTAAGGAAGAGGCTGGGGCAGCGGGGGGGGGGGGGGGGAGATAGTATGGTGGGAGTGGCGGACAGTGAAGTGTTGCAGTTTAGACGGAGGGCAGGAGAGTAGGTGCAGAGGGGAGGGCGGGGGGGAAGTAGCGAAAAGGAGAGAAATAAAAATTAATTAATGGTTATTACTTCATAAATAGATACATTACACAGTTCTCAGAACATCAAAATAATTAGCACTAAAAGTGACTATGGTATGAAACGTGTGGACTAGTAAAAATTTAAAATCAAGCGCACATTACACTACAAAATATTACTCGAAGCCTAAACTGTCTGAAACTGGTTAAACTTGAAAGACTTTTGTTTCTTTCCCATTTGCAAAATAGCAAAAACTTAAGATGTGCAGTAGCACAGATTTACTAATCATTATGTTATGAAAAAAGAACAGAGTCACCATCACATAATTTTAATGACTACTCAAATCAAAATTAAGGGGATGGAAGTTTTACCAAATCATTGCCCTACTTCTCCACTCACCTCAGAGCACTACTCCCATTAAACCAGAAAATTAAATCCTCACAAAGTCACAAAATGTTACCAAATAGTTGACCTGTCTGAATATTCACATCACTCTAGTACCATAGTTACCAGTTAATCAGCAAAATTACATTCATTCATCCCATTATTACCACTTTCAGCTCATAATTCCTCAAATCGCAATTAGATGTTTTCAGATAACCTATAGATCCAATGATGAAGCATTATATGACTTGTACCTCACTAAAATATTGCTTTTTCTGTTAAGCTCTCATTCCCAGCTGCAGTGTCATGAATTGCACAATCTACACAGTACCTGAGGTTGCCTAGTTCAAAATTTAGAGCATCAATACTGTTACACCACATTTGTTTTTATACAGTTATCTTTTTCAATACTCAATCACGTTTGTCAGCTCCATTATTTTACTTACATTTCTTACCGAGTTAGCCAGTGGAGTGCATTCTCAAAAAATATCCCTACTGCAGAGACAGCCTCCCTAACCATTAAGACCCTAATATTATTTTATTATTTCATTATCAAATAAATGAACACCTACTCTGCTTATCCAATGCAAAATTGATTCTACTGAAAAACACTCCACAGAAACAGATCCTTACGCTAAGGCAAACTTAACTCCATTTCTGATCAGACAAAATTATCACTCAGAAAAACTCTTATTCCACTGAATTCCATCGAATTGCTTAAGATTCTAGCTTGAAGGGCGATATACATACAAATCTTGCTTACTCTTTCCACACACACCTCCAGGAAACTACGTTTAAAGTTGTAATTCCTTAATGTTAGAAAAGGCTGTACCATGACACACTTCTATGGGTAGAAAGTTATTTACATATACTGATTGCACTGAACACAAAACTTCTATCACACCACAATTAATATTAAGCTCTAGTATTTAAGATCATTTTTACTGCATATTGCTTCTGCTGCTGCACTCTTGAGCTGATTACTTTAGATGTTAATTATAGTTTTTAAATAACCTGCACCTTCTCCTCCACATATGCTGACACCTTTCATTTTCAGTTTACCTTAACTCTTTATTTGACAGAAATTCCTTAGCCAAGGTACCAATTTATTTTCTTCCATCACCTTATGACTCCATTACTTATAACTAACACAATATGTATATTTATAGACAACACTGAAGAAAACTTTTTAAAAATATTCCTATACTAAAATATCCTACTGTACAAAATCACATGAAAGTCAAAGTATAATGTCTCTGTTTCACTTATAAACTACATATAGGCTACGAGAATGGTCTGACTGCCTCAGGAAACATGAAAACAGAGACAGACAGCTGGGGTAACCATTATCGTCACATAATGAATCCAACAAAGAATGCTGAACTTTCCAAGAAATTAGTCCCAAATATTACATCAATGATGAGATTTTGTATCACCAACAAATTGCACTCCAACAGCTGTCCTACCCATTCCACAGTTAATAGTACCTCTTGTTTCCCACTCTTTGATAGTTTACGAGTAGCACCAATAATTTTTATTCCAACATCCTCCGTGTTCTTAATAGATTCAAAAAATGCCTGTGAAATACCATTCAGATCACTACCACTGTCCAGTAAACACTTAACACGTATACCTTGTACACTTGCTGTTATTACGGGGAGCCACACTTCCTTTTTACTTACCATGTGATCTTCTTTATACAACAAATCCTCATTAATCCTTTCCCTGGAAAAAAACTATCATCTGCTTAACAAAATCATTATCAGACACAGTCAAATGTCAGATTTATCACTTTCTAACTCTAACTCTTCATTAGGCCTAAATTATTCTCCTTTATCTTTAGTTTACGTAACACATTGCCATCATTATCAATTATAAATTCAAATACCTTGTCCTCATCACTAGTGGACTTGTCACTGCTTTCTTCATTACAATTACTGTCAGAATCAGACCCACTGTCACTTTCAGTGTCCTTAAATACTTAGCTAATTAGTTGATCTTTGTTTCCAGCATTAGACCACAAAGCAAAACATCTGAATTCCTTATGTTCTCTTAAAAATTTACCATCCATTTTGACACTTTGGACATCTTGAGAAACAGTGACACACTCTTGTTTCATCACTTAATTTTATTATAGTAACTTCCTCCTCTCTTTTTACAGGATAAACACTACAACACACACCACCATCCAACATCTCACTAGAATTAGAAATTACACTTGTCTTACTACTATCATTTACATTACCCTTACCTGTGATTACAGCACTTTTATACACACAAGGCTCTTCATCACTACCTGTCCTTGTGCGAGTCAAAACGGAAGCATTATCTAGTTTAAATGGTTTGATCCAGAATTAAAATAATCTCTTGAATTTCGCCTTCCATTTCCGTGCCCATTAAGGCTACCTTCCACCCCACCCTTCCTTGAATTTCTACTATAATTGGTCCTGTTCATCCTATTTAGCTGAAATTCTCTCCCTGATTGATTATTGTCATCAAAATTCCTCCTACGATCTACCACTGATGGCTTCACTCTCTCCACTTTATCAACATAATTAAAGAAATCACTAATCTTACCCCTTGGGGCAGGTACAAGCAATTCTCTAACTTTATAAGGCAAATTAGTTTCTAAACCAATAATTATTTATTCACTACGTGGCTCTTTGTCCAAATATTTCATTTTGTTTATCCAAAGCTGACAGAAACCTTTCAGAGTCGCCTTCCTAGAGTCAAATCTCTTCCTCCCCAAAATTCACTCAAAATTCTCCGCTGCTTCTCTTTGGACCAATATTCATCTAAAAATGCTTTCTCAAAGCTTTGCCATGAAGTACAGCTATCAGCTACCTGAGCTGCCTATACATAAGCATCCCATTTCAAAAAACCTCTCACAAATGACATTTTCTCTTGGTCATTTTATGTTTCAGGCAAATTATTAAATTCTCTAATGAAATCCAATGGATGCACTTCCCCATATGGTTCAAAATTATTAAATTTCTTACAACTAACAAATAAAGGGCTGTTTGGGACACTACATACTCTATTCTTTAGACTTTGTACATCTTCTATCTTTTTCTCTGTTTCAGCCAATTTTGAATCTACCTACATTTTTATTTACTTTTATCAGTTTTTCCTCCACCACTACTGAACACTTGGGTTTCTACCTCAGTTTCAGGATAATTTTTAATCTGATCTATTTGTTTCTCAAGTTTAACACTGTTTTCAGCACAAAATTTCCTGGCAGCTTTGACTTCATCTTTACACTGTTTCTTAGAAGCCTCCACCCTCCTACTATAGTCATCATAAAGCATCTTTCCCTCTTTTACACATTTACTACCCATTAATGTTGATTTCTCATTAGTATTCTGCTCTACTTTCTTTATCTTTTCATCACAATCTTTAACTACTGCTTTGACCTTCTTATTTAATATTCGCCCTACAGGTCCAGGGGTTAGAATAGGCCTGAGGTATTCCTGCCTGTCATAACAGGCGACTAAAAGGAGTCTCACACATTTCGGCCTTTATTTGATGGTCCCCTGTCGGGTTTTACCTCCATTTTTCCAAATTTTCACGAAGAGCAAGCCAATTGGGGAAGGGCGCCTTCCATGGTGCTTCGTGTCCATAATGCACTGAGACCTCTCGCATCCTTTGTTGCCGTGGATCTGCACTTCCACTTATTCTCCAGCTGTTGAGCGAGGTCACCCTCCTGGGTGCATTTTCCTCCATCTACTGTGCAGTATCGTTTTCTGCACTGACGATGATAATGGACTTGTTTGCTTGGTTGCACCTGATATCCAGCATGGTAGCCAGTCTGTTGTGATGGGGCCACCAAGTACCCCATTAGTTGTTGCCCCCTGACCAAACAGGGATCACTAGGCTGATGCCTGTCCTGTTAACTCCCCACATATGCCAAGGAGTAGATACCCGTCACCCTGGGGCATCGGGACTCCCGGCAATGGTCATCCTGCCAGGTGGCCTTTGCTGCGGCTGGGTGGCACCCATGGGGAGGGCCCCTGGTAGTGGAGTGGGTGTCATCACGGCAGACGATGCGCGATGAAGCATTACATGTCATCACTTGCTGGTGATCACGCACCAGCAGTCTCTAAGCATTCCGAGTCTCAGTAAAATGCAAGGAAGTACAGCCCTAAATCATTTCCCTCCTTGGCCACACCATGGGAGGAACACCAGGCTAAAGATGGCGGCGAACCTTATTCGCCTTGGAACCTCGTATGTATGAGAGCTGATGAGGACTCATTGGTTTCATGATAAAAACAGCATTCACTGCCCAGTCATGGGCAGCTTATGACATGCTGGGGGATGTTTCCGTTACCATCAAGCCGCATAATAGCTTAAATATGGTCCAGGGTATTATATTCTACAGGGACCTTCTTTGGCAGTCTGATGACGAGCTGTGCTCCAACTTAGAGCGCTTTGGTGTTCATTTTGTCTGATGTGTCCGTAGGGGTCCGAGGGATAATCAGGTTGCCACCGATGTCTTCATCTTGGCCTTCGAGGAAGTTTGGCCATATGTCATCCCACTGTACCTTCAGCATCACATGTCGAGATTGTGGACATCCATCACATCCCTATACTCCTTGTGCCCTGCCTCCCATCTGTGTCACCTGCGAAGAGCATCATTCCCCTTGCTCACCAGACTGCAGGATTTTACAGCAAGAAAGGAAAATCATTGAATGTAAGACCCTGGACCAACTGACCTACACCGAGGCTAAGAGGAAATTTGAGTGCCTCCATCCTATGTCTATGACCTCCTCTTACAACACTGCTATGGGAACAGTTGTAGCCCCCTCAGTTACACGAATTCCAGCCGGCTCTCAGAGCCAGAAGGCTACACCTGCCCCCTTGATGGTGGGGGGGGGGGGGGGCACTTCCTTCCCTGTTGCTCCAACACCACCTACCTTGGGAGCGCTGCCCCCCCCCCCCTCCCCCAACCATCGGGGACACCAGTCCCCACTGCTCAGCCGAAGAAGCGTAAGGCTTCTTCGGATCCTCTTGCTAGGAAGGGGTCTCTCTGGTCACACTCTTACCAGGTTTCTGCTAGTAGGAAAGATGACATCTGCCAGTGGCTGAAGTGCCCAACACCCGCCAGTGGCTGAAGTGCCCAAAAGCAGCTGGTCATAGGTCTTCATGATCATTCTCAGTCCCTGAGACTGAATCAGTGAAGCCCTTCCAGCCAGAGAAACCCAAGGAGCAGCGAGAGAAACCCAGAAAGAAGATCCCCAAGACCAAGGGAATTGCGATGGCACCCACACCACCCCTACCTACAAGCTCTGTATCTGAGGATGGGGTGGAGATTCTGTCGTCCGCTGAGGACGTAGTTCTCGCCAGACCCACAGACACAAAGGATATGGACTGTGCAGGAAATAAATTGGTGGCGGCAGGTGACCCTGAGGTGTAAACTGCCTCATTGAATGTTTCATGCCTTCCCAGCCTCACGATCACATTATCCTCCAGTGAAACTGCGGCAGTTTTTTCCACCACCTGGCTGAGCTACGGCAATTGTTAAGCTCTACACTTGCTTTCTGCATTTCCCTCCAGGAAACCTGGTTCCCAGCAATGTGGACCCCTGCCCTTCGCGGCTACAGGGGTATTACAAGAACCGTAGGGAATATAATAGAGTGTCAGGTGGAGTTTGCGTCTATGTCCTGAACTTGTTATGTAGTGAGCCTGTGCCCCCCTTCAAAGCCTTCTTGAAACTGTGGCTGTTAGGATGTGGACAACGCAGGAAAGAATTGTCTGCAATGTATATATTACTCCAAATGGTGCAGTAACCCTGAATGCATTGTCTGCACTGATTGCTCAACTCCCTAAACCTTTCCTACTTTTGGGAGATTTTAATGCTTATAACCCCTTATGGGGTGGCACCGTGATTGCTGGCAGAGGCAGAGATGTCGGAACTTTACTGTCTCAGTTCGAACTCTGCGTCTTAAATACTGGGGTTGCCACACATTTCAGTGTGGCTCATGGTAGTCCATTGATTTATCACTTTTTCAGCCCAGGACTTCTCCCATCTATCCACTGGAGAACACATGATGACCTGTGTGGGCTTTCAGCAAGGCAGACTGGAAAGCCTTCACCTTTGCTGTCACCGTTGAATCTCCCCCACATGGTGCCATTGATGTTGTGGTTTAGCAGGTAAGTACAACAATCATTTCTGCAGCGGAAAATGTGATCCCTCATTCTTTGGGGTGCCCTCGGTGAAAGTCGGTACCTTGGTGGTCGTCGGAAGTCACTGAGGCAATTAAAGAGTGTCAGCGAGCTCTACAGCAACATAAGCGGCACCCTTCCCTAGAGCACCTAATAGCCTTTATGTGGCTCCTTCCCTGCATTCACCAGCTTATAAAAAGGCAGGAGGAGGTATGTCTCGACCACTAGGTGCCATACATCACCATCCCAAATCTGGACGAAGATCAGACATGTTTTTGGGTACCGGACCCCAACAGGTGTCCTGGCATTACCATCAATGGCGTGTTATCTACCAATGCAAATACAATTGCTGAGCACTTTGCTGAGCACTATGCTAGAGTCTCTGCATCGGAGAATCTCCCCCCCCCCCCCCCCATACAGTGGATGGAGGGGAAAGTCCTCTTGTTCACTACACAGTGAACCCTGTAACACCCCATTTTCAGAATGGGAGCTCCTTAGTGTCCTTGCACATTGCCCCGACACAGCTCCTGGGCCAGATCAGAACTTCTCATCATTTTCAACCGGGTCTGGTGTGATGGTGCCTTTCCATTGCAATGGTGGGAGAGCACCATCATACCAGTGCTCAAACCTGCTTGATGTGGATAGATATCGGCCCATCAGCCTCACCAACGTCCTTTGTAAGCTGCTGGAATGTGCGGTGTGTCGGCAGTTGGATTGGGTCCTGGAGTCATGTGGTCTACTGGCTCCATGTCAGGGTGGCTTCCGCCAGGGTCACTCTACCACTGATAATCTTGTCCCCCTCAAGTCTGCCATCCGAACAGCCTTTTCCAGATGCCAACACCTAGTTGCCATTTTTTTTATTTATGAAAAAGTGTATGAAACCACCTGGTGACATCATGTCCTTGCGACATACAAGTGGGGTCTCTAAGGCCCACTCCCAATTTTTACCAAAAATTTCCTGTTGCTTTGTGTACTTTTTCTGTCCAAGTTGGTGCCTCCCATAATTCCCCCCACATCCAGGAGAATGGGGTCCCGCAGGGCTCTGTGTTGCACCTTCTCTGTATGCAGACGACATTTGCATTTCGTTCAGCTCCACCAGTATTGGTGTCGCTGAGCGGCGCCTGCAAGGAGCCACCCACAAGGCGCAGTCATGGGCTCCAGCCCACGGTTTCCATTTTTTGGCCACAAAGTCGTGCGTTACGCGCTTCTGTCGGTGTCATATCGTTCATCTGGAAGCAGAACTTTACCTTAATTTTGATCCACACAGTGTAGTGGAGACATATCGATTCTTAAGACTGGTTTTCGACACCCAGTTGACTTGGCTTCCTCACCTTCATCAGCTTATGGAAGTGCTGGTAGCACCTCAATGACCTCTGGTGCTTGAGCAACACCAACTGAGGTGCAAATCGCTCTACACTGCTGCACCTCCATGGAGCCCTTGTTCAATTCCGCCTTGACTATGGGACTGTGGCTTACGGTTTGGCAGCACTCTCAGCATTGCGTTTACTCAACCCAGCACATTACTGGGGCATTTGACTAGTGATGGGAGCTTTTAGGACAAGTCCAGTGACCAGCATCCTGGTGGAGCCTGTGGTCCCCCCATTGAAGGTTACGCGTGCACAACTGCTTGCCAGTTATGTTGCACACGTTTGTAGTTTTCCTGCTTATCCAAATTACCGTCTCCTTTTCCCACCCACGTCGGTTCATCTCCCGCATCAGCAGCCCAGGTCAGGTCTTACAATTGCAGTTCGCGTCTGATTCCTTCTATCCAAATTGGAGTCCTTGCCTGTACCACCTATACTTGAGGTTCATTCACGTACAACTCCATGGTGTATACCCAGGCTGCAGCTTTGCCTTGACCTTGCACATGGCCCTAAGGACCCAGTTAACAGTGCGGCTCTCCGCTGCCACTTCCTGTCGATTCTTGACATGTACCGAGGCCATGAAGTGGTTTACACCGATGGCTCGATGGCGGATGGTCACATCGGCTTCGCGTATGTCCATAGAAGACATATTGAACAGCATTCCTTGCTCGATGGCTGTAGTGTTTCCACTGCAGAGCTGGAGACTGTATCTTGTGCTCTTCAGCACATCCGTTCATGCCCTGGAAAGTCGTTTTTTCTATGTACTGACTCCTTAAGTATCCTACACACTATTGACCAGTGTTACCCTCGTCATCCTTTGGTAGTAACCATCCAGGAGTCCATCTATGCCCTGGAATGGTCCATTCATTGAGTGGTGTTTGTGTGGACCCCAGGTCACATCGGAATTCCTGGCAATGAACTTGCCGACAGGCTACACGGAAACCACTCATGGAGATTGGCTTCTCTGAACCAGACCTGTGTTCTCTCTTATGCCACAACGATTTTTGGCTTTGGGAGAAGGAATGGCATAACAGTACGCACGACAAACTGCACGTAATTAAGGAGACTACGAATGTGTAGAAGTCTTCCATGCGGGACCCCCGCAGGGAATCAGTTATTCTCTGCCGGCTCCGCATTGGCCATATATGGCTAATGCATGCTTACCTCCTCAGTCACGAGGACCCACCTCGGTGTTGCTGTGACTCACAAATGACGGTCATCCATCTCTTGCTGGACTGCCCTCTTTTAGCTGGTCTGTGGTGAACTTTTATCTTTCCCAGCACCCTACCTTCCGTGATGGGTGACAATTCCTCAACAACAGCTTTAGTTTTACATTTTATTCATTAGGGTGGGTTTTACCATTTGATCTAAGATTTCTCACATGTCCTTTGTCCCTCTGTGTCCGCCACCCTAGCGCTTTTAGGGTGGAGGTTTTAATGTGTTGCAGAGTGGCAGGCTTCTCCTTTGCTTTCTTGTTTTACTCTCTTCTAACTGTTTCTTGAGTCTCTCTGTTGTTTTCTTGGCCTCTTTTGTTCCTTTTAGTGTTTGTTACCTTTCCTTCATTCTTGTAGTTTTTCCTTTCTTGCCATTTTGTGCTGTATGTCTCATTTGTTTTATTCTCCCCCTCGTGACATTGTTTTATTCGGAACAAGGGACCAATGACCAAGCAGTTTGTTCCCTTCCCCCCTCTTTTAAACCAACCAACCACCCTTATTTAATTGTGAGAGATTAGAGTTGACTACCTTAATCTACTTTGTATTTTATTTCTTTAGTTCGTCCTTTAAGTTAACCATGTCAGTTCTAATGCTATCAGTTTTATTTTCCACCGTGCTAATGTCTTTTTTCATACTACTTTGCACCATACTAATGTCTTCTTTCATACCACTTTCCACCCTACTAATGTCTTCTTTCGTACACATACTACTCAAACAACTTATAATTTGCATTTACATCACTTCCACTTTTTCGTCTGCCATAAACTTTTGCCCTTGCTGATTTTCACTACTAGGTTCCTCCTCCTTAGCCTTAATGATTTGATCCACATCAGCATTGTTTTCGTCCATTTTGCTCACATCATTACACAAAGTTGATGACACTTTTATCATTTCATCTAATAGGACTTTCGTCATCATCATACAAAGTTACATTTATGTCTCATTTATAACCACTGTCATATAATGAACCTGTCCCCATTAAGTCTTTCTGTTCATCTAAACATTTAACAACCCTGGATGTGTTAACGCGCGTGCCTTTGTACCTGTTTCTGTGTGCTCTGAACGTGTTTATGCGCGCCACCAGTCCTCCTATCTGGTACTCTGAACATGTCTATGCGTACCAGGCAGAAGGTCTTTCCGCTCATCTAACCCTTTAATTGCTCTGGATGTGTTAACACGCGTGCCTTTGTACCTGTTCCTGTGTGCTCTGAACGTGTTTATGTGCACCACCAGTCCTTCTATCTGGTACTCTGAACGTGTCTACACGTACCAGGTAGAAGGACTGGTGGCACGAGTAAACAGCTTCAGAGCACACAGGAACAGGTACAAAGGCACGTGTGTTAACACATGCAGAGCAGTTAAAGGGTTAACAACTTAACCTCTACAGCTTTGTTCTGAGTCACACTCTCTTGTTTGTTAAGGCCACTTGTTATGTATCACTAAATTTAAAATGGTTTTTCCTATGAAATTACCTTTTTCTTAATCACTCTTCGCTGCTGCTGCTGCTGCATTTATAATCTTGATTTGTCATCTGCTGCAAGTTTTAATTCTCTCGGCAAAGCATCTTGTTTATCTTGGTCAGCTGTTTCCACCTGCATGCTGATTGGCTGCTCCTATAATCAGTGGCTGCTTCCATAGAACCCACTCGCTGATTGGCTGCTGTTATGCTGTGGCCTTGAAACCCATGCACTGATTGGCTGTTGCACCTCCTCCATTTAAATCACAGTAAACCACTCGAGTTCACTGTCAAAGTTTGTGAATCCTAGTTTATTGTGCCCATAGAAAATAGTCCTCACCCGCAAGGGAACCATATGTGACATTCGCCAGCTTTATTTCCTCGTTGATTGTCCTCAGTGTCGATGTACTGCGTTACTACACTGGCTGAAAAATGGGGTTTGGAAGTTCAACAATGACTACTTTAAATGATGTAGCCAACAGGTGCACACTTGTGTTCCACAGTTCTTTACTTTCACTGTTCACAACTCTCTCCCCCCTCAATATACACATTTAATATGGCCAGTTATCTATTGTTTAACTATCGATAAGCCTCATTAATAAGTTGCACAATTTACAGAAATTACAATTAAAACTTATTTCATTCAATAAATTGCATACATTGAAAAATTGGTTCTTTTTAACAGTTTCTTCTACTACAAGGGTTAGGCCAAATTATTTGTTTAAATCATGAAATTAACAAGTTACACAAACAATGCTTTTGACACAACTGTTAATTACTTTGGAATTAATTAAGGGCCGGCTTAACTAACATGTTTTTGAACAGAGCCAAATAGATCCTTTAAGAATATTATTAGTTATTCCTCCAAATTATTATAGAATTTATATTTGTTTATAGGTCAACAATTGAATTTAAGTAACAAAACAATTACTGATTTCGCCCTGTAATGAAAGTATTAACTAGGAATTCTCTGTTGTTCATTACTTCCCACACTGTCTGTTCCTACATATTCCCATTTTCCTGTATTCATTAAGTTTTTTTGTTTTATTGAAGTTGTCTATGTATTCCACATAGACTGTAGTTTCATATGTTAAGGCATCCTCTTAACTAGTATTACTGTCCATGTTTAACACCTCTTGCAGTTGTCTCATCAAATATTGTTTGTGTTTTAATTGACACATTTATTTAATGCAAACTGTTACATAGCCACAGTTTTCAATATGATGTTAATGTTAAAGTGCAGTACCACCACACACTCAAAGATTGCATTTACTGTTTGTTCCTCAAATGCCTCCATTTTCCTGCATCTATTTACTTCCGTTTATCTTATTGATATTGCTTAAGTTTATTATGTATTCTGTAGTTATGTTGACAATTGTTTTTTCTATTAATTGGTTTGTGTATCACTCTCCATGTTTTATACTTCCTGAAATAGCATTGTCGAGTACTTCTTTAATTTTATTATTGGTTTTGTTTATTAATAGAAACTGTTACATAGGTGTGCTGTTCCTATTTTGTGTAAAATTTTTTCCTGTCTACTCCTTTTTTATTTATTTACTGTTCAATTTTTTACTACTTCATTGCATTACCACCACACTGTCAAAGATGTTACTGTATGTTTCTGCTTCAGTCTAGACATGTTACTACTCTTCCAATGTTGTTTGCAAACATTGTAACTTCTTTGGTGACAATACTCAGTAAATGTCTGAAGATGGCCTTGTAAGCCGAAAACCGGCTAACACAATAAAAGTAAAATTGTATAACACCATTGCAACTAACGGAAAAATATATGGAATGAAAATTAACATAAATAAAACAAAAGTATTGGCAATAGGAGGAAATAAGGAAATAAAAATTGTGCTGAATGGAGAAACACTAGAACAGGTGCAAAATTTTAAGTATCTAGGAAGCAGGATAGACACTGACTGGAAGTGCGCCCACAGAAATTAAAACAAGGATAGCAATGGCAAAAGAGGCGTTTTGTAAGAAAAGGAGAATCTTCTGCAGCGGTCTGGACAGAGAACTCAGAAAGAGGCTCATAAAATGTCTTGTATGGAGTGTTCTTCTATATGACGCTGAAACATGGACTATGAGGGAAAAAGACAGAGAAAGGCTGGAGGCTTTTGGGATCTGGACATGGCGGAAGATGGAAAGAATAAGTTGGATGGACAGAGTAAAAAATGAAGAGGTACTGAGAAGAGTGGGAGAGAAAAGACAGTTACTAGATGTAATAAAGAGAAGAAAAAGAAATTGGATTGGGCATATATTAAGAAAGAATGACGGACTGATAAAAACAGTTTTAGAAGGTTATGTAGAAGGGAAAAGGAAGCGAGGAAGGAAGAGATTCCAGATACTGGATGACATGATGGACGGTATAACATACAGCAGCCTTAAGAAGGAAGCAATGGATCACAGAAAATGGAGAGGCAAAGGACCTGCTAATATAGCAGATAACTGATGATGATGATGTATAACAAAAGCAAACTGGTGCTTTTCATTTATTATAATGTTGTTTTACCAAGAAACGACACAAGATTCTGTTAGCAAACTGATACTACTCTCACACAACACACCTGTTGTGCAGGGCACCCTACATGGCAGGGCTTAAAAACACATTTTGTCCTCGTCTCCACTCCAACTGGAGCTAGCAGACTATAAACCCCACAGTTCTGATACTCATGAAGTTTGTTGTTTGTGTGCCAAATTTGGGTGTGTGCTACACACACACACATTGCACAAATCTCCCTCCACTCCTTGGTCCATCTCATCCATTCCTTATCTCTGTCCATACCCTTTACCACCCCTGCCTATCTCCTCCTTGGTCCCCTCTCTAAAAATGTCCTTGTTTCTCTCTGTCCATCCCCTCCTCCACTATCCATCTCAGTCTTCCCCCAGCTGTGCTCATCCACATGTGTAGACCTTGCAAAAACAGGTCAATAAAGCAGTCCAATACTACTCCCACAATATGCCTATTGTGCAGTGCAGACTTCATGTCAGAGGCGTGAGAAATGTTCTTTCCCAACATATAGGCTGCCATGCAAAGCAGGTCGATACAGCAAGCCAATACCACTGCAACTTAATGTGCCTGTTGTGCAAGGTAACCTACACATTGGCAGGGGTGGGGGTGGGGGTGGGGGTGGGGGTGGGGGTGGGGGTGGGGGTGGGGGTGGGGGGAGACCGTTTCTGCCCCTGATGTGTAGACTGCCCTGTAAAGCTGGTCTGATGAGGCACGTCAATACTATTCCCATACAACATGCCAGTCATGCAGGGCAGCCTATACTGCATTCCTTATCTTATCAGTCCACTTAATTTTCAACATTCATCTGTAACACCACATATCAAATGCTTCAATTGGTTTTCCCACAGTCCATGTTTCACTGCCATACAGTGCTGTGCTCCAAATGTACATTCTCAGAAATTTCTTCCTCTAATTAAGACCTATGTTTGATACTAGTAGACATATCTTGGCCAGTGATGCCCTTTTTGCCAGTGCTAGTCTGCTTCTGATGTCCTCCTTGCTCTGTCTGACATTGGTTATTTTGCTGTCTAGGTAGTAGAATTCCTTAACTTCATCTACTTCGTGTCCGTGAATCCTGATGTTAAGTTTCTCATTTCTGCTACTTCTCATTACTTTCTTTGATTTAATCTCAATCCATAGTCTGTACTCATTGGACTGTTCATTCCCTTCAGCAGAATGGTATGAGCAAATCTTATAATTGCTATCCTTTTGCCGTGAATTTTAATTCCACTTCTGAATGTTTCTTTCATTTCCATAATTGCTTCTTTGAAGTCCAGATTGGACAGTAGGGATGAAAGACCACGTAACTGTCTTACAACCTTCCAGTCTGAGAACTTTGTTCTTGGTTATCCATTTTATTGCCTCTTGGCCCTTGTACATATTACCCATCTCCCTCTACAGCTTATCCCTATTTTTCTGAGAATTTCGAACATCTTGCACCATTTTACATTGTCAAATGCCTTTCCGAGGTTGACAGTACCCATGAATGTGTCTTGATTTTTCTTTAGTCTTGCTGCCATTATCAACCGCAATGTCCGAATTGCCTCTCTGGTGCCTTTACCTTTCCTAAAGTCAAACTTACTGTCATCCAATACCTCCTCAATTTTCTTTTTCATTCTTCTGTATATTATTTTTGTCAGAAATTTGGATGCTTGAGCTGTTAAGCTGACTGTACAATAAGTCTCACACTTGTCAGCTCTTGCAATCTTCGGAATTGTGCAGGTAATATTTTTTTGAGAATCGGGTGGCATATTGCCAGACTCATACATTCTACATACCAACTTGAGTAGTTGGTTTGTTGCCACTTTCTCCAATGACTTTAGAAATTATGATGGAATGTTATGAACCCCTTCTGCCTATTTGAACCTAAGTCCTCCAAAGCTCTCTTAAATTTTGATTCTAATATTGTATCCCCTATTTCTTCTAAATCGGCTCCTGTGTCTTCTTCTATCACATCACACAAATCTTCCCCCTTATAGAGGTCTTTGATGTACTCTTTCCATCTATCTGCTCTCTCCTGTGCATTCAATAGCAGAATTCCTGCTGCACTCTTCATGATACCACCCTAGCTTGACTTTCCTATATGCTGAGTCAGTCCTTCCAACAATAATTTCTTTTTTGGTTTCTTCACATTTTTCATGCAGCCATTTCATCTTAGCTTCCCTGCACTTCCTACTTGTTTCATTCCTCAGCAACTTGTATTTCTGTACTCCTGAAGTTCCCTGAACATCTTTGCGCTTACTTCCTTTTGTCGATCAGCTGAAGTATTTCTTCTGTTACCCATGGTTTCTTTCCAACTTTTGTGATTGCCCATTTCAGAGATGTCCATCCTTATTGCTATGTCAATAACCATGGAGAACTTCAAGCACATCTCATCATTCCTTCGTACTTCTGTGTCCCAATTCTTTGCGTATTGATTCTTCCTGACTAATGTCTTAAACTTCAGCCTACTCTTCATCACTACTGCATTGTGATCGGAATCTACATCTTCTCCTGTATATGCCTTACAATCCAGTATCTGATTTCGGAATCTCTGTCATATCATGATGTAATCTAACTGAAAAGCCAAGTTCGGTATTTCTGCTTTTACCTTGCTTTGCCTGCCATTACTTCAAATTCCCATCATCCCTGTGTGTCTCGACACTATCTTTGATGCCACTGAGAGAGCTTTTAAGTATGATCAGAATTTCTTTGGATTTTGTTACAGGACTTTCAATAAGAATCTACTAAAGCCTTCAACAAAGGCTTCACTTATTGCCCTTTTGACTGCCAAACATATTTCATTTAGCATCTCTCAATCTATACTTTTATGATTTGTTTTATGCATATTGTGGTTCCGTTTTTCTTGAAGTTTCTTCACAGAGAATACTTACAGAGCAAAATTTGCTCTTCTATGTAAATACACTGATCAGCCAGAGCATTATGACCACTGACCTACTATTGAATATAAACCTGTCCAGGTGATAGCAGCGTCACCTGGCGAGGAATTACTGCCAGTCTGAAACACACATGGTGCATCTAGTATCAGTGTGCATGCTGTCTGTGTTTAGAATGGAGAAGGCATGTAATCAGTCTGGTTTGAGCAAGGGCAGATTGTGATAGCCCAGATACTCAGCATGAGCATTTCGGAAACTACAAGACTTGGTGGGTGTTCGAAGAGTGCTGTGGTGAGTGTCTTCAACTCGTGGCTAAATAAAGGTGAAACCCCGTCCAGAAGTCATCTGGTTAGGTGGCCACCCCTCATTACAGATGTCATATGTTGTAGGCTAGGCAGAATGGTAAAACAGGACAGGTGGCGATTTGTGGTCGGAGTACCATCAGACTTTAATCCTGGGCAGAGTACAAGTGTGTGTGAACACAGTGCACCAAACACTGCTAATGATGGGCCTCCGCAGCTGATGACCCACGCATGTCTCAGTATCAACACCATGACATTGTCAACTATAACTGAAATGGGCACGTGGCCATCAGCAGTGGACATTGGCACCATGGCAGAGCTTTGTATCATCTGATGAATTCTGATAACTTCTTCACCATGGTGATGGGAGGGCACGAATTCTTCATCTTCCAGGGGAACAGCTTGTTGACACCTACACTACAGGATGGAGACAAGCTGGCAGCAGCTCCATTATCCTCTGGGGAGCATTCACATGGGTATCCATTGGTGCAGTAGCTTGTGCAAGGCTTCATCACGGCCAAGTAGTATCGTACACTGGTTGCAGTCCATGTACGCCTCTTCATGGCAACCATGTTTCCCGATGGTGGTGGCAGTTTTTAACAACATAAAGCCCCATGTCACAAGGCCAGGAGTGTGGTGGAGTGGTTTGAAAAACACAGTGGTGATTTCCCATTGATGAGCTGACCCCCCCCCCCCCTCCCCCCAACTTGCCAGATCTGAACCTGATCAAACACATTTTAGGTGTGACTGAACGTGGCATCAGAGCTCATCACCCCCTCCCCACACTTTACAGGAATTAGGTGACTTGTATGTGCAGGTGTGGTGCCAACTCTCTCCAGCGAGCTACCAAGGCCTCATTGCTTCCTTGCCATGATACGTCACTGCTGTTATCTGTGTCAGGGGTGGACGTACCAACTAGTAATTAGGTAGGTGGTCATAATGTTCTGGCTGCTCAATGTATATAACCAGTGCTTTTACAACTATTCTCTTAAACTTCAGCCACATGTTGTCTATATGCTCCTGCCCAAAGCTAAATGATTCAGGTTCCTCAGTGAGAAATTACACTAATGGCTCTTTTATCTAGTCTAATGAACATGTAAATCTTTCTATTTGTTTTAGTTATACTTTGTTATTTATTGTTGCTACATTCACCTCATTGGTTCCTGATAACAGTTTGACCGGGATATTGTCAAGGAGGTTGAATCAATTTTTTGCAGTTAGATCTAATATTTTCTTCAGCTCTGAATTTCAAAAAATAGGGTACATGAAATCTGTCACAAAAAGAATTAAAGGTACAAAAGGAGAAGAGAAGATACAAAAGTCATGGCTGCCGAAAATGGGCAGAAGGTTCTGACACTTAAAAAAGTACAAAGAAACCACATTTAAGATATAGATTATTAATTTCATGTATTATTTGCGAGGTAAGTCATTTGCAACAGTTCAAATAGCAAAAAATTCTAAGTGCAGCCTAGGTCTAATTGCACCTCATACTATGAACATAAAGAACACTTTACAAAATCTACACTGAAAGATCTTGATCCAGTGATCATGTGAATTTTACCTTCGCCTAAACTTTTCCAATTACAAAGTATACGGAGCCGACTTATCTGCCCACCACTAGAAAAGCTGACAGAAATTTGGATTTGTTCCTTCTATTTTGCCTGGCTACAGTAAAGTTCACAATACTGTATCCTTTGGAAAAATTCACTAGAAGAAACCCATTATCAGCTAGTGTTAATTAGCAGGCACAAATTTAGGTACAGCTTTACCCAAAGTCCTGACTTTCCACTACTGATTGTAACTGTGCCACGTACAGCTGACCGTGTAAAAAGATTCTTTTTCAGCTATGGTAAAAACAGCTTTAAAAATCAGTGTCCATGTGAGAAAAGTTTTGAGGCTTCTATCAAAATAAAAGACGGGCACTCCATTAAAAAAAAAGTTGCGAGTGATAAGAGTTGATATGTATCAACACCAAACTCAGTACGAAGGACAGTTTTTAAATTTTTGTAAACATTTTGTACTACGTGGAATTATAATATTTCTATGTTACTTTTTATGTGACTGTACCTCCCCTATCTCTAATTTTTACAACACAGACAGCGTCTCTGACATCAAAGACTTATTTATACACTCCACTGGTACGCATAGGTGGCAGAAGCCAATATGTAGGAAAAAGTGAGCAACATATGAAAGGTATAGTTTTCCACATATTTGTTTATGGGACTGTTGTCCTCCTCAAAGTTAATTTCCTGTTCTATAGATCAAAGACAATGCATTACAAAAGGGACTGTTTTATTTATGCAATAATGAAACACAATAGGTTAAAAATTAGATATGGCTGTGCTGGTTATTTATGAGTCATGTGTGTCTGAAAGTTTTACCATTGAAGGACTGTCAGTAACATACAACTGTAACATGTGATGAAAATATTTAGTAAACTGTTACCTGTTTCAAACATACTAATATCAACTGATGGACATTCTATTGTCCAAGATAAAACAAAAAATGGTTTATCTTGTAAGAACTGGAGACTGACATGCATAGAGTAGAGATGGTAATTTGCCCTATGAAGACTGTACTTCAGAATGTCACTTTTACTCTCAAACTAGAAATGGCATATTGACAATAAAGAATAAATCTGACACTGATGTTGGTATTCTTCATTTCTTCAGGATGTGTTATTCTGAACCATTTACTCTATGCCTTGGCTGTCCATCTGTCCTATCCGAATAAGAACATGTGTATTTATTCTGTTTGTCAAATATTTGAGCTATTTTTCTTTACTGTACTGCAAGACATATTCTACATCCAATCATCAGATGATCCCTTGATGAGTAAGTAAGAAGTAAGTCTTGCAACTTTTTTTTAAACAGTGTGTAATTCTTGCCTAAAACTAGTAAATGAAAGTGTTTAAGACATGTTTCCATGCCAATTCCTACATCTTCCAAGTTGATAGATAATCTTATTGCAAAAATATACTAACAATCATTTAGGAGATCCACAATAGCCTTGTTCACTTTTCAAGTTTTTAGTGACTGCCCCTAAATAATATTACATTTCACCTGCTTACTAACCTCTCTTTTTACAAAACATTTATTGCATAATTTAAGTTTCTTGGAGAACGGAACTGAACAAACAGCAACTTTCAGAAACCACATTTGTAGAAAATAGTCTAACTTCTTTCACACAGAATATTAGCATATTTAACCAGATGTCAATGGCAAAATAAAACATTTCAGCATCAAACTAACATGAGGCAGAGTTAAACTGTAACTTTACTTAGCCACAAATATCATTGTAATGGATAAGAACTGTACATATGAAGAAGTAATACAAATGGTCTCAGAGTTTGAGATTGTATGATTGATATAGAAAGCGTAGTGTCAGCAAGATAGTGATCTGTGTATGACAGACAGGAGTAGCTTGCTTTGATTACAAATTGTGATTGTGTGGGGAAAAAAAACCACACATTCCTCAAAGACTTAAAGACAATTAGGAGGATTCTTGTTTATTGCTTCGAATGTTAATACTGATTGCTGTACCAAGCCCTCCCTGCTCATATGAGTTGTGTTCAGAAAGTAACATAAATTTTGTACTTCTGTGTGTCGTATTAGTATGGTTTCTGCAATTATTTTGTTGTCGAGTTTCTAAACTTGCCTGAAAACTATCTGTACAGTGTCAGTTTTATTGGACATTAACTGCCAAAAAAAAGTATATCCTTTTAGGTTTCCAATTCACATAGAGTACATGAAATGATTACATTTACAGATCAATAGCAAAAGCAGTTCTGATGTACCAGGTATTGACCCACTCTCAAACACTCATATTAGTATTGCGGTATAGCTCCATGGAGGGGGGGGGGGGGGGGCAGTACAGGAGCTGACTCTGGCATCCAGTCAGTCAGATGGCAAATAATGTCCTGTGATATGTTATGCCATGCCTGCATGACTTGTTCATGTAATTCTGTAAGAGTTTGTAGTGCTTCGAGAATTTTGGAGTAAATTCTAGAACCACTGGGCCTGCCACCGTTTTGAACACCAGATATTTTAGACGTGAGTGGTAGAAACAAATACGCCCTACTACGCATCACCCATTTGTATGTGCAGGTCAAAAAACAGATACAAGAAGATGGACCCGGCGGCAGACAAGTACCTGCTGTATGGTCCACAGAGTTTCTGTGTACAGATAGAGGAGTACAAGAAAAGTTTATGTAGTATTCTGTGCTCTTTAGTGTCTGTGTTGATTGTAAAAAGACTAATGAACAATTGAATATAGATTTCTATGGACATTCACGTATTGGACTCACTTGACACTAGAGACTTTCAGCTTACTTCATGTCTTGGCTGTGAACGAAGCATGACACATGTATGATGTTCATAAATTATTTGATTCTCAAACCAATGATATTTGAAAATGTGTAAATGAGTCTAATGTTTAAGGACTAGTTAGCTTGCAGAAGTTGTTATCTGTGGAACCTGAAAATATAAAGTGATTGACCTGCAAAGTATTCTATGAGTGCCCAAATTATTTCAAGGATAATAAATTCCTTTAACCAGCTATAGTCTTCGGAGAAGAAGCTTTTGGGAGATCGACATAGCTGATTATCCAGAAAAGAGGATCGGCTACACACAATGTGCAAATTAACTGACTTGAGAGACATGTGAGCCTTGCAACCCAATACCACCCTGTCTCTTGTCCGAAAAACATTGACCCAAGTGACAGGACCCGAAGAAAACAGAATTTTAAGACAGAAACAGGAAGAAGATATTATGAATTTCCATAGAAACCAGGCCTAACAAGATACGAGATCTGCTTCCAGTAACTGTATTGAGGCCAATAAACCAATGGAGGAAAGACGTGAGAAAGTAATAGCGGCAAAAAACCGGAGAGAAGACGTCAACCTTCCAACTAAGAAGATTGGGTGTGGAGAGTAAGCCGTCTTCACACAGATAAATCGTACTGACGCCGTAACCAGCCACCGATGCCGACTGCACCAGCTGCTGCTCACCGGTGCTGACTCCGCGTCTGCTCGGTGATAACGACGCTGAAACCAACACTCGACGCTGCCGGCGCCAGTGCTGATTACACATTCGCTCACAAATGCAGCTAGAACTGTACACTGGGTGAGCGAAAAACAATAATCATTTGGTAAAGTTGAGGGAACTGTTGAGTGATAAACTGTTAGTACAGTTATACTCAGAGGTGAATTATTTTTAATGATCACCAGAGCTAAGAGTAAAAAGAATATGGATAAAGAACAGCAACTAGCAGAACCAGTCACCGCTATTAAAATGACTAGGAAAATGCTAGACTTGTTTGAATTAGTGAATTTAATTAAAGCCCAGCGAGCAGATTCAGCAGCTGTAAACGATCAAATTGTTGCTTTAAGAAAAGAGATAGGCTCAATACATTCTAGATTAGATGCTAAGTTAGATGACCAGAGGGCTCATTCAGCCACTCTAAGTGAAAAATTAGATGCTCAGAGGGAAATTTTAAGTAATCAAAGTGAAACCTTGAACAGTCAAGTAGCAAATACAGTTTTATTAAAGACTGAATTTGACTCTTTAAACAATAAGGTAGAAAATCTGAAGTTAGATTTAAAGAGTGAACTCAGTAGTTCTTTGAATACTCACATTAATCAACTATTTATTGAATGTAACCAGAGACAGGATGAGCAACTTCAAGATTTAACTAAAACATTAGAATTTGATGTTGAAGATAAATGTAATAATGTAGAAAAATTGAGAAATTAGGATCATTTCAAAGTATATGTAATGTTACATTTGATGCGGTAAAGGAGAGCCTACACACTTTAAAGGAAAGTGTTGAGAAACATGATAAGCTAATTCCTATAGTCCAGTCAAAAATTGCAGGTGTTAACACTCGAGATAATAATGTGGAAAGGAATTTTAAAGAGAAACTAGTCACTTCAGACTTAATAAGTATAAGTAATTTGGAGGAATAGGTAGAGGAAAAAAAAGATCAAGAAATTACTGAGAGTATAACCTTCGGAAACATTTTGATGGTTGCTTTTTCTGAACTTGATAATACCAGTAACGTTATAGATGACTTGTCGGAACAATTCAAATTTCTCCAGGATAGAGTAGAAAATAGACTACCTTTACCTAATGATGTGTTACTGAGTAAAGTGGTGATTGTTTTGTTGTGGGGAGACTTTCACACAAAATTTAATGAGAAGTACTTGTTCGCGCTTGCTCAAATGAAGTTAATATCAGATCCATGGGATCCAGGCGGAGTCACATTTATCTCCCAGGGATGTTAACATTCTGTGTTAATGGGAGGAGTGACGACCGTCAGATCCCTAGTTGTTTTCGGTGTTTCTTCTGTACTATTTTTCCTGTACCAATTCCCTTCAAACCTTTAATTATTCTGTAATCTGTTCTTGAATTCTTACACTATCCTATAATTTTAGTACATAGGAAAACAGATATGACTACCAGATTGACATCAATTTAAGAGAATCACAGATGAACAGTGATCTCTCGACATGAAGTGAAATAAATAGAATGTTGGAAAGTATATGATGGTACTATTTAAACCAAGTGATGTTGAGATAACATAAACTGAATAGAGGATTTTGTGTGTGTATAAAAGTATAGTATACACTGAATGATAAACAACTATGTTATCGTAGTGTATAATTTTCTATTTGTTATAGAATATTTTATACCTTTTATGAGATGTGAAGTGGATGGGAGGGTTTATATTAGTTTTAGAAGGGGTGGGTATTATAGATTACAGCATGATTTACACTAAGAAACAATTCATGGCTAACACAGAACACACACACCACACACCTTTCAAACGACCCTCGCAAACAAGTGTGACTGATTCTTCACCATTTGCCGTTCCATAGGGGTTGCTAAGATTTTTCTTTGGGAACTTCAGAGGTGAAGGTGAGAATGTCCATCTGTAGGAGACGTTTAACATCATACATCCTCCGGCTTCTCACTCAAGTACCGGCGAAGTAGGGATCTTGGGGAAGGGGGTTGGGAAGGGTTTCCTGTCTTTGGGGCTATCTTCTTCCTCTTCTTTGATCTTAGCAACCATTTCTACTTTTTCCTTTCTTACTTCTCATCTGAGTACTGGTCTATCTTTCCCTCTTCCCACACACTTGTACTTCTACTGCTGAAGTCCTCCTTATTTTCCATGATTTCCAATAACCTTCAACTTATTTCATATAAGTAGGCTGAAGAATCAGGCTACACACACACACACACTTCCGCATACACACACCATAACATGAAGACCCAAACAATGAAAGTCCAGATGAAAAGGATGTGAGAACCGTCAAGTGTTGTTGCAGGGGGAAAGAACGTGTACATAGTGAAATATGCACTTATGGTTGTTTATTGTGATGGTTCTACATCACCTAGGTACTTGAAAAAAAACTATCATGTTGATAAGGAGCACAACTAATGAGCATACATCATAATTATTCAGGAATGTCAGTCTAACAAATATTCTGATGACTTGTAGGCTAGTGGGACTCTTATAACCTAAGTAAGCATATTATATATTAGAACAATGTATGTAGGCATGAAGTAGATGCTGGAAACATGGAAGTTGATAAGTAAACAAGGACTCTAGGGGATAAAAGAGAAGTATGAAAAAGCGAGCGTGAAGGATGAAGGTTTTGGTTTTACCAGAGAATATTTAGAGATAGTGTACATAAAGATGTATACTAGGGCAATGAACCATGAGGCATACTCAAGAAGGATAAAGGGGGACGCACCCAGCATGTATTGGATGAAAAGGACAGATAGGTAGACCTAAGAAAGGCTGACCTATACTGTGTGGACAGGGGCACCAAGGAAGGGATTGACCTGTACCACAGGAAAATATGAATTAAAAAACGCGTGCACCTACCAAAACAGAAGGAGAAAGTATGTGAGGTATAGGTCCTGTTTCTTGAGGGAAAGGACAGTATCATGACAAAAGTCACAAAATTTTGTAGAAATTATTCTGGTAGCATTATTATGTTTTATGAGTATCAATAGGAACACTTTTATTTTGCCGAGAGTTCCTCCAGACTACAAAAAGTTTATAAATAATAAGACCATTGTGTACTAAAGTAGTAGTACAAAGAATTAGAATAAAGAATAAAGTACTCAAGTGTCAAGAACACCTGAAGTTTGCAATTGGAAATTGAGACAGAGTCCTAACGAATCCTAACTATTCGGAAAACTTACCAGATCATGATGGGTTGAGTCAAAATAGAATGAGAGTGAATAAATGAAAGATTAGCTAAAGTTTATTCTAATTGAGTACAAAGATCTATGTTGGAATGTATATTGTTAGAATTGTATGTGATATAAATTTACATAATGATAGTATAAAATATTGCGTGTTTGATTTAAGGGGGGGAATGTGTAGCGCTTCGAGAATTTCGGAGTAAATTCTAGAACCACTCGGCCTGCCACCGTTTTGAACACCAGATACATTAGAGGTGAATGGGAGAAACAAATATGCACTACTGCGCATCACCTATTTGTATGTGCAGGTCAAAAAACAGATACAAGAAAAAGAGGGACCCGGCGGCAGACAAGTACCTGCTGTATGGTCCACAGAGTTTCTGTGTACTGATAGATAAGAACAAGAAAAGTTTATGTATTATTCTCTGCTCTTTAGTGTCGGTGTTGATTGTAAAAAGACTAATGAACAACTGAATATAGATTTTGTGGTGTGCGTACTGTAAGACCTTCAGTACACAGACCATCAGATTATTGGACTTGTCACTCTAACGAAGTAGGCGAGTGTCATATGTCTCGTGGTCTTATCGTGGCGTGTTTATCTTCCCCCGTTAGGTCAGACAATAGAAATGCCACTTGCACGCTTAGAATAGCAGATTGATGGTGACCAACTTTAAACAGAACTTGATTAATTTTCACACGCATTTATTAAATTAATAACAAGCATAAAAATTACTTAACTTGGTTCTGGATGCTATTTACAATTGACAATCTGAAGTTCCTTTGGTATTGGTATGTTAATCTTATTCTCACATATATCTCTGATACTTGACAAAAGTGTCTATACATTTATATTCTTGGCTATATACAAGAATATGGTAATCTTATTGGGCGCAGACTGAAACTTGACTGTAGACTGGTACAGACTAATGCAGACTGGTACAGATTGACTAATCAGAGGTCTGTACACTCGTTATAATACCTCGCGCGTTCATGTATCACTGTGCGAGTGCAATCCGCGAGGAGAAAAGGTTCTATGTTAGCAGCAATCTCATTGGCTGTGTAACATATTAATACGCGAATCGGCGGAAGCAGAACTTGGTCCGTCTCTATGGTAGCGCCATCTCGTAGTGCGAAGACGGACGAGCGCTGCGCCTGCGCTGTTGTGCTTAGAGAGGCGCGCACTAGTGGGAAAGTTGTGTACGCGCTGACTATGCGGAACTATTTGCACAACAGATTTCTATGGACATTCACATATTGGACTCACTTGAGACTAAAGACCTTTAACTTACTTCATGTCTTTGCTGTGAACGAAGCGAGACACATGTTGGTTGATGAGTTGCACAAGTTGCTTCACGTCCCATCATATCCCACAAGTGCTCAATAGGATGGAGATAGTGCTGGCCAGGGAAGTTGCTGCACATCTTGCAGAGCACGTTGTGTTTCATGAGCAGTGTTTGGACGAGCATTACCATGTTGGAACATCACATCACCGTCCTGTTGCAAGAATGGCAAAAAACAGGTCTAACAACATTCTGCACATACAGAGTGCTGGTTAGCACCTCCTCCAGAAACACCAGAGGTGAGAATGAGTTTTATCTTATTTCACCCTGGATCATAAGGCCTGGGGTGTGGCCAATGTGTTTTGCATGAATGAACTCTACGACACAGCGCTCACCAGGCCGATGTTGTACATGCAAATGACTATTCTCAAGCCATGCACATTGATGCTGTGGCGTTAGTGGATGATGAGCTAGAGGTGTGCATGCCCATACTGCTAATAATCAGTTTTCAGTAGTTTGTGTTGACACATCTGAGCTCACAAGCCCTCTTTTCTGTGCTGTGGTAGCTGTACGACCTGCACTGTTGCCCTTACAATACAATGATCGTATATCTGTGCTGTGTGGAAGCCCAGAACCTTGTGTGAAGGTGTAAGAATGTTCATGTGACCATTGATACCAGCATCATTGCACAACTGAAGCAGCACATCCAAATTTTGTGGCAATTCTCCTAAAGGACCATGCTGCCAGTTGGAAGGCTACAATTTCACCCCTTTCAAATTTGCTCAGTTGTCTGTAGAAAGGATGAGTGCATCTATGTGGCATTGTTGCCTGTGAGCATTCCCTATTAAAGAGTAGTCACAGATGTTGCTCTGGTAGCTTACGTCTCTATGCTATTTGCTGACAGATGACATTGAAACCATTATCAGTTCACATTCTATCCCTCAGGTGGCAGACACCATCATCACATCAAAATCAATGTCATCTTTCCAAATGTAGTATTTTATCCTCGACTGAGTGAGGTGGCGCAGTGGTTAGCACACTGGACTCGCATTCGGTAGGACGATGATTCAATCCCGCATCCGGCCATCCTGATTTAGGTTTTCCACGATCTCGCTAAATTGCTCCAGGCAAATGCCAAGATGGTTCCATTGAAAAGGAATGGCCAACTTCCTTCCACATCCTTCCCTAATCTGATGAGACCGATGACCTCGTTGTTTGGTCTCTTCCCCCAAACAACCCATTTTTTCCCCCCAGCAGTGTATATTAGTTGACCACAATATTATTATTGCCTGTTTGCGAATTTTGGGCTAAAAAATTTGTAGTAATACCTCATATTTACCATGTGTGACCCAATGCATTTTTTCCTGTTTCCAAAGACAAACAAAGCCTTAAAGGGCTGTTGTTTCACAAACACAGGTAAGTGCTGAGACAGCTGTAAGTTAACCCAAAGATAGAGTCCCAGAAGTGTTCTGAGGATTGGCAAAAGTGCTGGCACAAGTTTATAATATCTAATGGTGACTGTTTCAGAGAGATTAACATTGAAATACACAAGTAAATGACATTTTTCACTCAATCATTTATTTACACACACTTTGTACAATGACTACCTCAAAACATGTTGCTTTGATAGGCTGAGTGATACACAGGAATTGGGGTATAATACTGAATGAGATATTTGCAAAACCGAACATCAATCGTGGTTCCTGTGAATCACATGTTTACTTTGTGCTTGAATACAACAAAGTTCCGCTTAGGTGCATGATCATATAAATTATCCAATTAGCCACAAACATAAATGTAAAGAGTTGCATGGATGTATCAGCCTCAATATGTAAGGTGACAAGATGCAGACACCCGGAAACATATGATCAAATTTAATAAATGAATTAATTAATAGACATAACATGCATTCATCAACTTTTATTGGTGCTTCTCTGAAGATCCAATTTTCTGTATAAGTGTAGAGTTGCTTAGCACATAGTTGTAAAAACATACCCAGGAAATTTCTTTTAAATTACACTGGACCATGAATGTGCATTTAACAGATTCAATGTTCAAACTGTTCCTTTCATCAGTCCACTGTGTTGTAATGAGCAAAAATATTATTTTTCTTCATTTGTGTTCTGATATATCAAAAAAGTACTTACAAGCTTTAACAATTCTGAATGAAAACCCACACAAAAATACTTGGCCCATATTTTACTACAAGATACCCCACTAAATTCAGGATCATTACTTTTCTCTGTCAGAAATTGCCTAAAATTAGAGAACTGGTCAAAACATTTTACATCTTCAATTTCAAAAGCTTTATATTTGTCTTGCAGATAAAAAACGCTTTTTTTCAACACCACTGTAGTTAACATCTTTTTTAAGAGACACCCGTATGAAACAAGAAAAGTAGCCAAACATACAGAGCCATTGTTTTAAATATTCATGGCACTACTGATAAGGCAACATAGCTTCCTCCATAAAAAGTTTAACTTCTTTATCAAAACTATACTTCAAATCAATGGAAAGAGTATCAATAAACAGCAAACCACTCTCATACAAGAGTACTGAGTACACAACGTGAAACCTACAATGCAAAGCCAAGACGATCTGAATCTGGAACTGAAAATATGAAATGGAAATTTTAAATAATGAATATTTGCTCTTGCTTATGGATCAATCTATGATCAGTTGTGAAAAATCAGTAAAACTGATTATCCTATTGCCATTTGTAGATAAGGTAATTCAGAAAAGAATAACAGAATTGAAATAATTGCAAATATAATTTTATTTTGGTCAACTCCAGACAAACGGATAAAGATGAGGACACGTGCAGATTTACCCAGACATCTGACTCAAATTTGGAAAGATGATGGTGCAATTCCTCATTTGGTCACCCAGATTTATGTTTTCTGAGGTGCTTCTGAACTGCTGAAGCCACATGCTGAACGTGGTGAATTTCCTTCCCTAATCAGTGTTTGAGCTCCATCTCTAATTGAATACCAAGCTTATGAAACATTTTTTAGTATGTAACGTGCACTCCAGTGTTAAATGAAACATCAAAACTCTTTATTAATCACAGATACCAACAAAGATTAAATGTATTGTAACAGGAGTGTAAGATCCCAAGGTTCTTGAAGTCACTTCTGCAAGATGTTCAGTTCTCAATTTTATGCAAGTTTCTTACTGCATTGTGTGTATGAATTTTGACCTTAGGTGCATTGCACCAAAAGACTGCACCATAGGACAGTACAGAGAGAAAGTATGCTAGCAATTCTGTCTGAACACCAATACAGTAAGAGGACTCTGAGTGAAAAACAGTTAATATGCTTGTTCCTCACCTGGATGCCCAGGAATTTCACTCATGGAGTTTCATGTAGTGTGTATCTAGTCATCTCTACTTTTGAAACTATGAAATCATTTTTCATTGCCTGTAATTGCGTAGTATGAATTTTTGTAGGGTTAAAGAGGTTGCGATTTGCTGTGAACCAGTTTTAAACCTATTCCACTATTATCCGGACTGTGTTTGGATCCTTAATCAGTATTTTTGTATTATTGGTAAAAAATCTGAAGAATTCTCCAACTACTTTCAGAATCAATTAGGTAGGACAAGAAAAAGAATGGGCCAAACCTTGTGAGACACCATATTTGAAGATACTCCAACTCCAAATTTAGTATGACAACAGTAAACCTCTGGTTCTCGCATGTATGAAACAGCTTCAGATGTCTGATTACTTTACAAATGAGTAAATGTCTCAAATATTTCATGTTAAGCATATAAGAGGAAGTAGTTTATAAAAGGTTTGAAATTAGGTTTAAAGTTTGTTGGAAGTAACTAAGTGCTCTAATTGTCAAACATTGGATGAATAAAATGTGAGTAATTTGCACTCCTTTTGAACAAAAGGTAGTTTTTCATGCATCTCGATGTTTATGACATATCTCCTGAACTGCACGTCGCACAATTCTATAATTTTGACGTAACACACAGTGGTATATGTGGATACTGTCTGCAAAATGTGTTGCGAATAGACTTAGTAGTAAAGAAGTAATAAATTAAATTGTCATGCCTGATGAGGCAGTTTCACTGCATGGGCAATCAAAATGCAGTAAGTGGTAAACTTTCTAACTTTCATTTTGTAGGGGGTGTCAGCGAAAAAAAAGTTTTTGAGGTTTGGAATTATGTGTAAAGTTTTTTTTACCAATCACTAAGTGCTCTTATTCTCAAAGAATATATCTGGGTATTTCAGAGCGGTGAATTACATTGCCTCAAGACGTATACACGTTTGGTAACTGTAGTACTTGTCTTCTTACGTTAAACCATTAACATATAACTAAACCTTTTATTGAGTAGATTTTGACAGCATTTTAAATTCAGCCAATAATTTCACAAAATGAAAATCAAATTTTTGTTGCCACTGGAAGGCAATAGATAGGCAATCAGCAACTGGGACAATGAACTGTGTTAGCCGTTTAGTAATTCAGATCGTCTGTTCTGTGTTTTTGAGATATCCATGCAAGGTAGATGTGTTTAATACCATAACGTCTGAATACCTCTAGTACAGTTTTAGTGTCTGCACAACTGAAGATCAAGGCAATGTCACATAAAAGGCAATAGGATAAATTTTCTTGTTTACTTGTACTAGAAAAAATTTTGCAACATCACATGTTGCTATCAATGAAAATAAGTCTTTATGAAAGCTAAACAGAGCATTTGTTATAAGGTTATACAGTAAAAACACAGATTCCGATATAATGCTGTGTAAAAATCTTATTACAATCTGCTACTGTAGTATAATTTATCCTGCACCCTTCAAACCCTGACAACAGTAACCAAAAGGGCTAGTGTTCATGAAACTCAACCTTGGATTTGTCATTTTATGAGGAACTCTCACTGGTCAGAAGCCTGACTGCATTTCTCATGCTTAACATTGTGACTGTGAAAAATAATAATCAAAATAAGCGCAAAAACACAGTGATTGCGAAAAAATAATAATCAAAATATGCACAAACATAGTACACATCATATATTGTTCATTCAGAGTATAAAGTCCTGTGTAATCTGTTACAATGCTGCAGAAACAAAATGAACATTCTGTGAGTGATAAATTAAAAGGTATTTATCATGTGAAGAATGGTGATACAAAATCAAGTTTAGCATGTGAATATGGTGCACCTGAAGCAACAATGAAAAAATCGTTGAAAGCAGAGAATAAATGTACAAATTTTGTAAACAGAGTTGAAAGTGATGTGGGAAAAGCCAGAAACAGCACAAAACCAGGAGAAAAAACAGAACTTGACGAATGTCTTTGTAAGTTGTTTTTAATAAAGTGAAGTTGTGTTACTTGGCCAATTATTAAAGCTCAAGCTACATAACTTAACTGTGATTTTTTTTTCTCACGGTTTTCAACGAGGAAATGTCACCATGTAATTAGCCAAACAAATATTGAAGGAGAAGCAAGGCCTTCCATTGATGAGTGTGCTTCACAATTTCCTGAAATATAATGAGTGCTGAAAATTGAAATGATCATCTAGAGTATTGCTGTGATGAAACAGTGCTTTATGACTGACTGCTTATAACCAGAACTCCAAAAGTAAAAAACTAATGAACTATGACTGGTTTCAGAATGAACAAAGATGGAATTGCCTCCTCTTTGCCACAAGTAAATCTGGTAGCCAGAAGCTGAAACCTCTGTGTATAGGCAAAAATAAAAATCAGAGATGTTTGAAACATGTAAACATCTTGCACCTACAGTTCACATATATGCCTTCAAAGAATGCTTGGATGACATATGAAATCTTAATAAAGTGGTTTCAAGAAGAGTTTGTTCTGTCGGTGACAAAGCGCTTGCAATCACTTTAAGCTGAGGGAGGAAGCTCTATTTGTCCTTGATCACTGCACAGCTCAGACAGCTGCTAATGCGTTGCTGTCAGAATACTGAAAAATAAAAACTTTGTTTTTGACTAAAAACCCTCTGCATTATTCAGCTACTGGACCATGACATTATATGAGCATTTAATATTATCACTTTGAACTGATAACTTCAATTATAAATTCAAAGCAGAAATTGTAAATGTTCAATAAATGTTAACCTTTAGACAGTACTCCTTGCCTAAGAATGTGTTTACGCTGCCACCTCACAGCTCGTTGCTTGCCGGAATGGCACAGTAATGATGAATCGAATGCACTGAATCTTACCAAGCCGTTTAACCTGCATGATCGCCACTCACTAGGATCCTTGCCAGGTGATGATATCAAGCTGGTTTGTGTTTTACACTTGCACCATCACCATATATCCTGAAACTTGAGTTTTGATTGGCTGCTTCAAGCTCATTCCAGCAGAGCTGTGTTTGATTGCAGTTCATTGTGCATGGTTTCTCAGAGCCTACACACAGACAGTTTTGTTTGTTGCAAGCTGTGGAAACAATTTAATAACGACAACTCCGAGTAATCATTTCAGACAGACACCTATTTCAGCCATTTTTACTATCAGGACAGAAATTACAGTTCCACTTAGCCTTGGTTTTGTTATAGCAATGTCCTAAAATAAATACTATGCATAGTTCTTTGAAAATGGAGATAGGTTTGGCCTAAAGCAAGTAATTATTTACATCTTGTGATACTGCACATTCCCAGAACCAAAAAACTGTATTATTCAAACTTACAAGGGGACATTATAGTTTCAGAAATTCAGTTTGCAATAATGCTTCACAGCTTAGCAGTGTACCTCAAGGGTGTCCAGCCATAAAAATTGTAAAATGCACTAGCCACAAACTTCTGAGAAAATGAGATCTACAATTTATGCGCAGCGCCTATATCAGTCAACTTACACGCTCTGGAAGCACAGCGAAATGGCTGCTCCTGCAGACTTGCTAGCTACATGGCAATCCAGGTTCAATCCTACCTTCAGGTACCTTTTTAATATTGTTTTTGTAAATTGTTTTAAGGATTATAACCACTTTTAAGTAAAGTTAATGACCTAAAATGTTTATCAGTTCAACCATAACAGATTTTATTCTACTGATGAAATGACTGTTAAGCTAACTAACATAAAATGTGAATTACAATTAATATTTTCTTTTTAAAGAGTTTCATAATTTCAAATGCATTTTTAATGTATAGAAATAAAAGCTTTAATTACTTTTGTCATTAAAGTGTTACTACAAATTTGACAATATTATAAGCTGTGGAAAGGTTAAAAATATTCTTTGTAAATTTGAGGAACTGTTTTCTAGGTGGAAGAGTAGAGGTTCGCTGTTTCACTAATGTACATACAAATAGGCAGACGGTAAGGAAGTGTCAGGACCCTCACGGAACTAATCGACCAATGGTCCTTATGTGCTACAGTATAACATAATACAACTGTACCCACCCTTATTCCTCTAGAAACGTGGGACTAACTTATCAGTTCATTCTTGACTTTCACAGAGTTTTAGCATTCTGTACTATGAAATATTATTGGAATTTTAAAAATATTGTGAATTAAAAATCTCTCTTAATGAAGACATCGCAAAAGTATCAGAAGCTGCAGATGAAATCAGGCAAGTGAAACGTCGTAGGTGAGGTTAAATGACGTTTATTATGAAAGCCTGCTTGCTAAAAATGATTTGATTTCATTAGAATCTTTAATGTCAATTTCTTGTGAAGCAATGTTGATGAGTGAAGAAATTTACAAAGGTACTGTGGACATGCTGCCTGAAAAAAATACTTGTGACAGACGATGAACTTGCTTATGAAAATGAAAAGTGACGAGTAACCTTTTGAAAAAGTGAAAGACCATAGCTCATCAGATAAATATGAACCAGAAGAAAAAAAGAGAAGTAGACCACCTTGAATCTTCTAGCTTTAATATTTTATGCGAAGTCGCATCCCAAACTGAATTTCTGAGACCATAAGGTCCCCTTATTAAACACAGAAAATTCTATAAATGTAATATTTTTTTACCATCAAGAAAGGAATTAAGTATAATGTTGCAATGTTTATTACAGTCTGTCCACAGAAAAGCCAAATCTTGGATTAATTTATTCCTCTAGTTGCAAATACAAACTGCACAATTACTAGTTGTGGGATGGGGACCACAAATAGTTATTTGGCTTTTATAATGTGAAGTGCAGCTCATTATAAAACCATGGCAGATCATTGTCCAGTATAATTGGATGTCACCAAGGTAAAAATTCATATATATTTGTATTTGTCTAGACAGACATCATTAAAATGACATGAAGAACTGACACCAGATCTATATTGCTCACTAGTAATTCATTTTCTCCATCCAGCAGTGTCTGACACCAAGTTAAACCTCCGTGCATTCGTAGACTTGCGATCGTGGCATTGACACCACTCAATGACTCATATTTACTTGTGACAAGAGACAGATAGCAGTGTCACTGCCATTTTAAAAACTGTTTTGCACTTTTAGCTATGTTTCAATCACAATAATGTATGCTCTAAAATGTATCAGACAGTAAGCTACCCATTATCAATTTTTTTCAGTAAAAGATATGTAGAGCAAATGCAAGTGATTGGCAAATAGCATCCTTTACAAATGATTGTTATGAATTATGAAAAAGTAAGTGTTTACTAAGAAACCAAGATGCTACTTTACCATGGGTACAAAAATCAGATACTTTTTTCAAAACAATTAAGAAATGTTACAGAACTAAAAAATCATGCAAAACAAAAAGTAGGCTTCCTCTTTTATCACGAGGAAAATAAAGCTTTTAAGGAAAAAGTAAGTTCATACAACGAAGTGCTGCAGTCTTAAATACCACAAAGAGTTTTCATGACATTTAAATCGGAGAACTGGATTTACCTCTTTTTAGCCAACCTGGCTCGGCAAGCAACAATGTGCGATGTGCCTGCTGCCAGCAACTTGACTGCAAGTAAACATACCCTAATGCCGTTCCCTGTGCTGAGGGATAGTGTTCTGGCTGCTATGAAATACTTATCTGATTTTGAGAAAACTATTCAGTGAAAATATTTTATTTTTGAACATCTTACAGTCTGATATTTTCGCTTGATAAAGGACTGAATTTCTTTTCATTATTCGCAACAGTTACTATGCTGCATCAAATTAAGTAACATGCTGGAAGAAGTTTTAAGTTTGCCGATGTAAAAACACTTTACCTAAGCTTTGTGTATTGTTGATTTTAGCTCACACATTGATGTGTATGAAATGTAGATAAGGTATTGAAATTTTATTTAAAGTTCAGAGCAGAACAAGATCTCATTTGGCTCTCAAGTTATTGGTTTTGATTTCCTGACAACAGTCAAGCATGACATGTCAATTTCTGTCCCTCTGCATTGGGAATCATGTGGCCCTAACAACTGTCATATTTCATAAACGGTTCAACAAATCGAAATGTCCCCCCCCCCCCCCCCCCAAATAATAGCATGCAGAGAGATATGTATATTGGATGATAAATACCCAAAATTTCTGTATTCATCATGACATGGAAGTAACTCCTCCACAACAGTGAGAGTATCGGTGGAATGGGATGTGTAAACATGTAAATAGCGTTTATGGGACGCCCAGTCACCACGCTTAAACACATCCTCAGGACCTGGGAAGCAACAGAATATGAACAGTTAATTTGTCCATAGCAGTTAAATTGTTAATACTGTTGCATATTCATAAGCCTGACATGGCAAATTATCAGTCTGATCACTGTTAGGAATTGGGGGAACAACTGTTCCACTGAAGAAAATGCAACAGATGAACAAGGTAGTGACATAGGCTTCATGAGCGGAGGAATCCAGTCTACAGATGATGTTCTTCAATGCAACACTGATCTTGAAAAAGACTCGAACCGGTGATCAGCCATCAGTAACAAGGAACTGATATCATAGATGACCAAGACATTAATGATCTATGAAATGAGGGAGGTAAAGCAGCCGAGGAGGAGGAGGGGGGGGGGGGGGGGGGGGGAGGAATAAGAAAGCATGGATGATGTTGCCAGTACATGTAAATTATTGGATATTTATTTATTTGCCATTTTCCTTTAGTCTGTTGTCTATATCAAAGAACAGACTGAATGTTGCTCATGAATTGGCACAAATAAAGCACATAATATTTTAAAATTATTTCAATGTGTTAGTAGTAACTAAGCATTATACTATTTAAGGGGGGAGGGGGGAATCTACATAGAATAATATTGGATATTATAAACAAAGTCATTATGTGGATGGAAAGACAAAACTGAATCAAACCATATTGAGTTGTTCTATCTGATGGACATAAAACAATAAGCATCAAAGCAAATGTGTGAAATGGTGCACCAAAAAAGGTAATTGATTTCTTGAAAGCAGTGGAAAAATTAACTTACAGTAACTTGCAGACAATGTTGTAAATAGTTATGTATTTTATGTGCCATAGTGTTATTGTTTGGTTGCCATTTAAATGAAGTTGTAATTGCTGTATCCGATGTGTTATCTAAATGTTTTACTTCTGATGTTCTTTATATTTAAATACTGTACAGTATAAAGCTGCATGAATTGCTTTCTCAAACTTTGCAGTTATAGTTTCTCATTCTACAGCTCACTTTTGACATACTGTGGTTACACTATAACATGAGGGTTAAGCATGTCTCGTGACAACAAAATTATATCAAGTTTCTACTGTGATAAAAAAAGTGTTTCAATATTCTATTATAAACTACCTTCTCAAAAATTTTTGAGGAAATACAAAGAAAGAAGATGAGTCTGTAATTAGTGATCATCTGCTTACCTCCACTTTTTATAAATCGATGTTACTACCACATACTTCAATCTGTCAGGAATTACACCTTGACTTGTCAACAAAATGCAAAGATGATAAAATGGTGAAGAATTTTGAAATATTTAAAACTTAGAACTAGTCATCTGCATTAAATAAAGCTCTCTGTACATGTATAAGACAGTTCAATCACAGATGTTAGAAAAACCTTCCGGTTTTCACTCTAGTCTAACAGTTCCTTAGCCATTTTAAAAAAGAATCAGACTCATAGTGTAGTAAGTATATTTTTACGAAAGATATAAATTTCGTATCTACTCCATGTCCTTAGTAAACTTCTTCCATTGTTCATCCAGAATAGCATGGTTGAGTCAGTATTTATGATTCTGTGAAACTATACCTTTTCCGTCTTGGCTAAATTTTATCAAGGGTGCTTTGTAGGTCCAATTAACAATCATGGTTGGAAAAATTAGAGTTCATAATGTATTGTACCATTTTGCAGCCTCAAGCTCTGGACAAAATGGTGCCAGTTACGTTGCACCTTGTTACTGTGAGATTTTACCCAAGTCACTAAGACAGACAGGTGTGGTTTACATGTGTTGTGCTTTGCTCTGGCTAGTGTGTCCCATTGTAAAGATTGACTGTCTGCTGAGGACACAATCACCTTCCCATATGCCTGGGAGAATTGAATGGTGAGCTTAAAGATCTACCTGTTACTAACAAATGGACATGCTGTTAAGATGTAGCCAATTGTGACTAGCAAATGCATACAACATATTCATACCAATGTCTATTGTCATTTCGCGACAGCCTCAGTTTCCATTCCATTTCGGATGGCTTCCTCTTTGGTCCAGTGTTTAGGTCCGCGAGAATTCAACTGTGCTTCCGCTATTTGATCTTTTCCCTCAAATATAATGTGGATGCCACCACTGCAATCTAATTACTGGAGGCATAAGACACTGAAAAGTCAGTGGCCTAGAAAATAAAGCAGCTCTGACCGCCATTGTGGTTCAACTGATTATCTCGACAAGCCAATAAACAAGAAGTAGCAGGTAGAGCACAGATCAATGCTGCACTGAGCAGCACACGTTATGTATACAAAGAGGCGGGAGGGGGGGAAAGAAAAACTGCTGACTGTCAATCAGCAGCCACATGACTCTTGCCAGCCCACCCTCAACGTCAACACACTGCATTGGTCCTATGCCGCCGGCTGCCGATGTCCTCAGGCACCACATATTCTATCAATCAACACATGGTGAAAATAAATAATTCCCCCTACCTGCCTAATTACAGGGTTGTGTCTGCATCCAGTCACAACAGCCCAGCTTTGTATTCATAATTTACGCAAATGAATCAATTTTTGTTATTCCCCACTCCTGTTTTAATTTCATTACTACTTCATTTTTCTTTAAAAAAATGAAAGTCAGTTTGATTTATAAATATATTATCAATCACTTTGCATTATTTTCCATTCTTGTTGGCAGTACAATTGTGGAGAAGAAACCAAATTTGGAGGTCACTAACTCTAGCTGCCAAGTACTGTGTGAGATTAAATCAATACTGAAATCACCACATACAACTAGAGGAGCACACATGTGCAACTTGTCATTGATTTTTGTAATTATTTAATTATGTAGTTAGTACAACAAGTATATTAAATGAGTCAATTTTACGAATGTCAGTTTCTTACTGTTGCATGCCCTTCTGGTCACATTTCTTGTATTGTAAATTGAGCACAAGCACTAATTGAAAGTGTGTTCTGGAAGTGTTTTTGACAATTTAATGTAACTCGGTCACCATTAATTATCTTTTATGTGAACGTCCTGTAAAGTGGTATCTTTGCAGAACTTTGTGTTAGCCCTGGAGCTGTTATTGTCTGTCAATGGTAGAAGGAAAACAATACCTACTCTAATTATGAAATGAAGTCAACATCAACTGACTGATATGTATTTGTCTCAATGGATGTACAGATCACAATTACTTCATAACGTGGAGCAGATACAATTTAATTCAGATATAATACCCACTTTGAAGGCTCGATGAGAAGCAGATTGTCAGTAAATGACATTTCATTTTAAAGCTTTCTTTGTTTATTGCTGTTTGTATTCTCAGAGAGGGTGTCTGCTCCCTGACAGTCAAGAAACCACCAGGCCATGACATCAAGGCTTAAAAGACCCAATCCACAGCACGTGAAGACGTTCACTCACCAGCGCACCTTGCTGATTACTCAAATCGCACACCCCTCCTTTCAGCTCTGCATAAACGTGAAACAAAACGACTGCGCACAGTAAGTGTTTCGTGACATATTCCCTACCTAATACTACTTTACTATTTTGTCACAATCATCCTTCCTTGTCATAAATAGAGTGTGGGAAATGTTGTTTGCCTAAATGGCATTTAACACAACAGATTCCCCCACTTAAAGGAAAAATGTCAGGATAACTCTTTACTCTACTAGTTACAAGTTAATTCTCATAATATAAAACACATAATTACTTAACACTAAATGATTTTTTATTAAGGAGAAAATACTCTATCTTTACTAACAAAGCATAAGTCAGGCAGATTGTGCAATCCAGTGTTACCTTAAGAGTATTTTTCTCATACACTTCACATTCATCTACATCTATGTCAACACGAATACTCTGCAAATCACCCTTAAGTGACTGGCAAAGGTCTCATCAAACCACTTTCACAATAATTATCTATTATTTTGGTCTCAAACAGCATGCGGAAAAAATGAACATCTATACCCTTCTGTTCAAACTGCGATTTCCCTTATTTAATTACGATAATCGTTTCTCCCTATGTAGGTTGGCATCAATGAAATACTTTTGCATTCAGAGGAGAAAGTTGGTGACAAACTTCGTGAGAAGATTTTTGCCAGAACAAAATATGCCTTGGTTTTAATGATGTCCACCCCCAAATCCTGCATCATGTCAGTGACATTCTCTCTCTCTCTCTCTCTTTCTCTCTCTCCCCCTTTCTTGATACTACAAAACATGCAGCTCTTCTTTGGACTTTCTAGATGTACTCTGTTAATCCGATCTGCTACGGATCCCACATCGTGCAGCACTACTCCAAAAAAGGACAGGCAAGTGTAGTGCAGGCAGTCCCTTTAGTAGACCTGTTGCACCTTCTAACTGTTCTGCCAATGAAACACAATATTTGGTTTGCCTTCTCCACAACATTCTTCTATTTGTCCCTTCCAATTTAAGTTGTTCATAGTTGTAGTTCCTAGGTATTCTCTTTATCTAATACAGTAAACTGTTACATGATGACCAGTCGCTCTACAGAGGTAGATAAATCATTTTAATATGTATATGGATCTTCCTGAGAAGATTTAAAAAAAAAAAAAAAAAGGTTAACACTCTTTCTCGTGGTTTCTGTATTTATGCTATTAGCTACTGTACTGTCTTCAATCTAGTACAGCATTTAGATTTCTTTTTGTTTATCTATTACTTAAGAATGATATCCTTATTTTATTTGAAATACGTATGTGTATGTATATGCTTATGTGAGTTTGAAGATACTTTCCAATAAAACTGTCTTACATTGTTGTCACCTGAGGAGTCACCTGTTGGGTGAGTGTCTACCATAGAATCTCTAGAGTCCATTCTCAGTACCCACTCTTGTCAACTCGTGCGGCACACTTCTGCTCCAAACCATCCTTTGTCTTGGCTGTCAGGTAAGTCTATTCAGTTTTGTAACTAATTTGGAGAAAACTTCCATATCCCGACCATCAGTCATTATACGACTTCATACTTCTGTATTAACTGCACTTACACTCATTCTAAGGGCAGATTGTGTCAAACTCTATACATTTATAGATGTGGGTGTCCCACTTTTTCCTTTCACACACAAAAAATGTGGTACATATCATTCCCCTAATGGATTCACCTGACCCAGGTATAGACCATCGCTTCCTTAGGTTCACCTATCCTTATACCTCTTCCACCTACACAAATCTGTACAGGTCATCATACCTCCCATGGATTCACCTGACCAAGGCAAGGACCATTCCTCCTATGGACTGACCCATCCTTTCCTTCTCCTACACCTAATTTGTGATTTAACTTTCATCAGTAAACAAAGCTACTAGCCATTTTCTACAGTCTTTATTCACTTTAAATGAAAATCTTCTCCATAATCATTTTATGCTGACTTTATTGATTACTCTCTACCTCTGCATTTTAACTCCTCTTCTTTAACTTCTTTTTTTACTTGTTATTCTTGTTTATATCACATATAACATCACCACACAGGGACAGTTCTCACCCCTATGTATTCTGCTTCTGCTTATTGACACGTATTTTCTTATCTTTCACTCTCTTACATCTACTAGCTTTAGACAACATTTGACTATTTGATTATATTCAGTGTACTTCTTTTTAATATTCTAGGAGAAAATTGGCATCTCTTTTCCTGTTCAATAAAATTCTTCATTGTGAATATAAATTACCATTCTAGCACCTATCCTGAATAACGTACCTGTTGTTGAAGATACGTTAGCACACTATCTCCATCTCATTAGCTTGTTAAATCTTTAGCATACTATCTCGAGTTCTGTTTTGCATGTTAGCACACCATCAATTTTTCTAGCCTTCTACATCCTCCATGAATGTTCCTCCCCTACAACATTTGGTACAATTAACATGTCATCTAATCGACACTCCATATAATTCTTTCAGTAGGCTATTATCATCATTATATGTGAAATACTCTCCAGTGCAATCCTATAGTTGTAGGTTGTAACTTCAGTTACAACCTGGACTGCAAAGAGAAGGGACTCTGCAACAGGAACTTTGCATATGGACAGGGGGAGGATAGATTTAATACTCCTGAGGGAAAAGTAAGAAAAAGGAAACAATGAGACAGGTACATTAGAATCGATGAAGAAAAGAAGACAGTACACCGTAGGTAGAGTGGGTAAATCAAATTTTAGTAATAAGAAACACTATGTGTCAATAGGGAATATATACCAGTCAGAAGTAAAAGCCATCAAATAATGTGTCACAGGGGTGGTAATAAGGCCATAGCTGTTTAACCTGTTTTTAAAAGATATAGGGGTTGAAATGAAAGAGAAGAAAATGTTGCATGATGACACTGTGATGATAACAAAGAGACAGATGTGGAATGGGTTAAGGTACAGGAATTTATTTCTGCAAAAAGCATCATAACAAATTAGAGCTGATAACACTGGTATCTTTTCTACCTGAGCAACAACAGGCAAAGTGCCACATTTTAAAATATTTACAATGTTTATTTATTTCAATGTACTTTCCTTTGCTTGACACAAGATTTGATGGGTGTCATGAAACTGCAATATTGTCTTCTGCATTTTAGGCAGAGCTACCGTGTGCCACATGCTGCAATCTCGAATTCAATAGCCAGCAACCACGAGAAGATGGCAGCTGTTTTGTCAAGGTATCCTCTCCTATTAAAAATGAAAAAAGTAAGTTAATATAAAAAACAGAAGTTGTCATGAATTAAAAATATGCACAGTGGTGTGACATTTCTGCAGAGAATATACACTAAAGCACCAAAGAAACCAGTAAACGCAAACCTATTCAAATACAGAAATATGTAAACAGGCAGAATATGGTGAGCAACAGTTGGCAACGCTTGTGTAAGACGACTAGTGTCTGGCGCAGTTGCTAGATTGGTTACTGCTGCTACACGGCAGGTTATCAAGATTTAAGTGAGTTTGAACATGGTGTTATAGTTGGCACACGAACAACGGAACACAGCAACTCCGAGGTAGTGATTAAGTGGGGATTTTCCTGTATTGCCACTTCACTAGTGTTCTGTGAATATCAGGAATTCAGTAAAACATCAAATCTCTGACATCGCTGTGGCTGGAAAAAGATCCTGCAAGAACAGGATCAACGATGACTGAAGAGAATCGTTAAACGTGATAGGAGAGCAACCCTTCTGCAAATTGCTACAGATTTCAATGCTGGGCCATCAGCAAGTGTTACCGTCTGAACCATTCAATGAAATATCATCATTATTGGCTTTCAGAGCTGAAGGCCCACTCTTGTACTCTTGATGACTGCACAACACAAAGCCTTACGCCTTGCCTGGGCCCATCAACACTAATATTGCACTGTTGATAACTGGAAACACGATGCCTGGTCGAACCAGTCTCATTTCAAATTGTATCAATGTATCAAGTGGAATGGTTGTGTATGAATATGGAGACAACATCATGAATCCATGGACCCCGCATGTCAGCAGAAGTGACATGTATTTAAGCATCCTGTATGATCACTTGCTTCCATTCATGTCCATTGTGCAATCCGACAGACTGGGGCAATTCTAGCAAGTCAATGTGACACCCCACACATCCAGATTTGCTACAGAGTGGCTCCAGGAACGCTATTCTAAGTTTAAACACTTCCATTGGCCACCAAACTCCCCAGACATAAAAATTATTGTGAATATCTCGGGTACCTTGCAACTTGCTGTTCAGAAGACAGTTCCACCCCATTGTACTCTTAGGGATTTATGGACACTTGTGCAGGATTTATGGTGTCAGTTCCCACCAGCACTACTTCAGACATTAGTCGAGTCCATGTCACGTCACGTTGCGGCACTTCTGCATTCTCGCAGGGGCCCTACATGATATTAGGCAGGTGTACCAGTTTCTTTGGCTCTTCAGTGTAAAACCTGAAACTGAGTGATCTCTTTCTTTGTGTGGTTTAATGATTTGTGAGTTACTACACGAATGAAAAAGCTAGCTGAAAGGGAAAAAAGGTAATCAGTCATAATTATGGAAATACTCTTTTCCTTTCCATTCTTAATGGAATTATCTCTGGCCTGGTGGAATATGATTGTCATGTACTTTTGAAATTCAATTGAATAATCTAAGTTCTAAACCACATTTTGAAATAAAAATATAATTTATTGTAAATTTTACTAATTAAGTGACAAACAGGAGTTTAAGAAGTACTACAAAACAAAAGAGATCCTAATTTGTATTTCTAATTGTGTCAATTGTTTGGTTCTAAATAGTTCTGAATTTTTTGAGCCACGTGTCTACTCACTCTGGGGCATTTTCTTTCTTTTGAATCCAATAAAAAGGAAGTAGAAATCAAAATCAATCTAATCTCTCTCTCTCTCTCTCTTTCCTAGTATCCACAGAAGCTTTGTAACAACCAAGTTTGCTTGCTTAATGATTTGTTAAAATAATTTTTATTTAACATTGTGGCTGGATGATACCCTTTCTGTTGCCATAGAGATGCTTTACCATGCCGGGAAAGCCATGTGTACCATCTGTTTGGCAACAGTGTAATCTTTGCTCTATGTGTTAATGTTATGTGTAAACATAGCTCTATGCATTATTGTATTTCAACTGTTTGTGTATTGTATTTTCCAATGCAGAGATTGGGGATCAGGCCAGCTTTCACCTAAAAAAAGTATGACAAACCATCTAAACACCACACTCAGATTGTATGGTGTATTGATCTGGGTTGGCTCAACTTCCAGTCTCACATGCTAGTACACTGAACATTACAGTTCAAGAGTAGATCCAATAGAAATGAAATATTGTCACAGAAGAAGCTGGGTAGCACTGTGGTGTAGTGATTATGATACTAAACTGTTGCATGGAGGATCGTGAGTTCAAAACTCACCTAGACTGTACCATTTTAATTTCTATATTTGGTTCAAGTACATTCTAGAAGTATCTACAAATGTCAAGAATCATTGAGGTGGAATGTTCTGTAGCTGTATATATACTGTATGTGTTCTGGCTGGAGGCAGTTCGCTCAGCGCTCTAGTATGTGCAAGTGCTGAATAAACCTTCACTAAGTGAAGTTAGTGTCCGTCATTGATCTAATTACACCTTCTTCTACATGACATTATTCTGGTGGAGACACTGGGTATTGGAATTTGTGGTAGTGCATATTATTGATGACACAGTAGCTCCCATCAGGCCATGACAGAGCTGCCAAACGGCAAATATAGAAATTAAAATTGTACAGTGTAGGTGAGTTTTGAACTCACGATCCTCCATGCAACAGTTTCTTCTGTGACAATATTTCATTTCTATTGGATCTACTCTTGAATCGTAATGTGCAGTGCACTAGCCTGTGAGACTTGAAGTTGAGCCAACCCAGAGGTGAGAAACCCAAGTTCGAGCCATATTCCACAGATCGCAATCTATCGGAGACAGAAGAAGAAGAGGACGTTACGATGACAGCAACTGTATGCCACCACATGAGACATCCTTCCGGGTTCTCTGGTGATGATGGCCAAGAACCAAACAAATGGCTGAGACTATATGAGTGTATAGCCAGATTTAACAAATGGGATGACACCGTGTGTTTGCCTAATGTATTTTTCTACTTGGAGGGCACTGCCAAGCAATGGTATGAGAACAACGAGGAGAAGTGCACAAGCTGGGAAGTATTCCAGGCGAAACTGCGCAAGTACCTCGGCGACACACAATGACAGAAGTGCAAGGCTGAAGATAAATTAAAGTGCAGGGCACAGCGGCCTGGAGAAACTACAGCATCCTAAAGACGTCTTGGAGATGAGTAAAATAGATCCTAGAATGAAGGAGGAAGGTAAGTTTCCACATCTCATGAAGGGTGTTGCTGAGGACATGTAACAAGCCCTACTCCTGAAGGAGGTTTTGACAGCAGACAACTTCATAAAATAGTGCCAGTATATTGAGACAATGCATCAAAAAAGAATTACACGCAAGAAGTTTGAACAGCTTCCAAACATCACATCGATGTCTATGATGGATGAAGCAACTTATTTCGCAAGTGTTCTTTGTCAGACAGTGAGAGAGGAAGTTCAGAAGGCACTTGGATTGCACGGTGAGCAAAAAACTGATATGCTTCAAGGTCATAAGGAAGGAAGTGGAACAGACATTGAACCCAATCTCTCGTCCTTCATTTCCCCTCAAAACGGTGAAAAAGTTGAGACAAAGGTAGAGTTACAATCCTACAATGCCACATGAGGAACCTGTTTGGGCACCAAGGAAGACTGACGTCTGGAGGACCCAGGATAACCAACCAGTATGTTTCCACTGTGGACAACCGGGGCATGCGCTGCACTATTGTTGAGAAAGGTGGCAGATATTTTATGACACCCACACCAGAAGACAGCAGACCGATCTTAGCCGACACCAACTCCGGGACGACGAAGATGAACAAGAAGATGTGGGTGCAGGACAACATAGGTCACCATTGCCGTAAGCCAGCTGCTGGAGAGGACGCTCCCCAACACGCCGACCAAGGTCTCCATCGCTGTTTAGAAGCTCCAGCCAATCACCTAGCCACTGCAACCTGGAAAACTGAAGGGTGTGACCTTCCTTGGATGTGAGGCCGCTGAAGAGAAAAATCCTCCGCCTTCGATCACTACAAAAATGATAGGAAACTTAAGTCGATATCCTCATGATGGGCTGTGGCCGACCAGCCCAAGCTCTTGTGGACTCTGGAGCATCATATTCAGTCATTCCAGAGAAGTACCGTCATCAGTTGCAGAAAACCGTATTCGTCGACAGCAAAATATCTCTGCTGAATGTGGCTAATGGGAAATATGTAAAACCTACAGGAAGATGTACCATTCATGTAGGTATAAGTGGCCATACACAGCCCTTAGAATTCATCGTCTTAAAAGAGTATAGTCATGATGTCATTCTCAGATAGGACTTTTTGAAAGCTTCTCAGGCAATTATAGATTGTGGTCACTCGAAGATTATGCTAGACGAGATGAGATACTGTGGACAGGAAAATGTGCATCCGAGTGTGTGGAGACTGTGTGCTAGATGAAGAGATTATTTCTGCAGTCTGCACTAGAAAGGTAACTGTCACATGTCATGTCATGCATCAACCCATGGATCTTGTAGTGGAATGTAAGAGAAGCATACCACTGAAAAATAACTTCGTCATCCCAGCCTCTGTCGTCTCATTTAAGAATGGATTCGGTGAATTGCGGATAGTTAACTGTCGCCAAGAACCACAGATCTTTCCAAGACACATGTGCGTAGCAAATGCTGAGCCGTTAATTGAAGAACAGCTGAGCGTCAAAGAAACCGCTGTGGGCGAAATTAGCGCTACCACTACGAGACGAGGTCTTCTAGCTCGACTATCACTATGGAACAACAGAAAAAGCTACTTGCCATTCTTCAAGAGTTCTCTGAATGCTTCAATCCACAGGTGAAGAGCAAATTAGACAAATCGATGGTGAAGCATCGGATTAGCACTGGACACCATCAACCAATAAGCCAGAGAGCATACCGTGTGTCAGCAATGGAACGTCAAATAATTTGCGAGGAGGTGGAGAAAATGATGAACAATGACGTCATTCAGCCTTTGCAGGGCCTACGGTCATTTCAGCCTTTGCAGGGCCTACGGTCATCAGGAAGGATTGCAGTTGGTACTTTTGTGTTGATTAGAGGAAGCTTGATAAGATAGCTAAAAAGGACATTTGCCCTCTTCCACGAATTGATGATACACTAGACTGTCTGAAGGAGGCTAAGTTTTTCTCAGCCATGGACATGTACTCAGGATACTGGCAAATTGGAGTAGATGAGGCTCATCGTGAGAAAACTCCATTCATCACCCCCTGAGGGCCTGTATGAGTTTAAGGTGATGCCGTTTGGTTTGTGTAATGCACCAGCAACTTTTGAACGGATGATGGATAATCTTCTAAGGCAGCTGCAGTGGACGACGTGTCTTTGTTATTTAGATGACATTATAGTGATCTCCGAGACATTTGATGAACATATAAAAAGACTAAGGGCCGTTCTTAAGTGTCTCCAACAAGGCGGACTGAAATTTAATCCAAGAAAGTGTGCCTTTGGAGCAAAAGAAATCAAAATACTTTGACACCTTGTGTCAAATGAAGGTGTGCGCCCAGACCCAGAAAAGGTGAGATCTATAAAAGAATTTCCTATTCCTAAAAGTATTAGAGGTGTGAGAAGCTTCCTCAGATTGTGTTCTTATTACCACCGTTTTATCAAAGATTTTTGTATAAAAGCTAGGCCACTCCACGAGTTGTTAAAAGCTGATGCTAAATTTATCTGGGGTGGTGCTCAACAAGATTCTCTCGATGGGCCGCGAAAAGTTCTGATGACTGACCCTGTACTTGGTCTGTATGATGAGAGAGTACCTAAACTACACACAGATGCCATCGGGTATAGGATCGGTGCTGTTTTGGTGCAAATTTCAGATGGAAAAGAGAAAGTTAGAGCCTATGCTTCTAGGACACTTACAAAAGCCAAGAGAAACTACTCAACTACAGAAATCTGGGTCATGTGCAAATTTCGACAGTATGTCTATGGAAGGCCATTCACAGTTGTTACAGACCATCACTCACTTTGCTGTTTGTCAGGTCTTTAGGATCCAACAGGATGACTCGCCAGGTGGGCACTATGTCTTATTACCATAGTGTACAAAAGAGGAAGAAAACGTCAAGATGCTGAGTCTCTCTCAAGAAACCCTGTGCAAGACCATCGAGACTTTGATGAAGATAGTAACTGTCTCACTGCACTCCAGGATCTCTCTGCTGAGCAGAAGGACATCAAGGTATCTCAAATTATGCTTGCCTTAAATCGGTCAGAAGATGTGAAAGGACAGGTAGTTAATGGATTACTTTCTACAAAAAACTTTGATCTGTTTGGAAAGAGGTGGCTATCAGTGATTCCTAAACACATGCGCTTAGATGTTCTACAGAAATTACGTGACACACCTGAGGCCAGACATTTAGGATTTATTAAGACATATGATAGAATCCGCAAGATTTTTTTTTTTGGCCAGGTTTATTTAGAAGTGTCCGTCACTATGTTGAGAGTGCCCGAGGAGAAAGGCAGTTCCTCAGAAACCACCTGGCCAACTCATACCAATTTCACCAGCCGAAACGCCTTTCCAGTGTGTTGGAATTTACCTCCTCAGATGATTTCCAATGTCTGCTAAAGGCAATAGATAGATTACTGTTTGCACTATCTTCCACGCTATGCCATTACAAAAGCCATGAAAACAGCCGAAGCATCTGAGGTAGCCAAACTCATCATGGATGACATCGTATTAAAACAGGGTGCCCCAAGGTCATTAATTATGGATCGAGGGAAAGTTTTTCAATCAAATCTTGTGACAGAGAAACTGTCGTTGCAACTAATGGGCTTACTGAACGCCTTAATAAGACCTTGGCCAACATGCTATCAATGTTCGTCAATGTTGAGCAGAGCAACTGGGATGAGGTGCTACCTTTTGTGACATTTGCCTACAACTCTGCCAAACAAGACACCACAGGATTTACGCCATTTTTCCTGGTGCATGGGCGTGAGGCGACTACAATGATGGACACTGTGTTTCCATTACATCCTGATGACGTGGATGACAACTACGTTGGCCACGTGTTAACCAGAGCTGAGGAAGCTCGGCAGTTAGCTCGACTCCGCACGCTGCAGGCTCAAGAAAATGATCACTGAAGGTATGATGCAAGCCACCACCCTGTTATCTACCAGCGTGGTGACCTCGTCTGGATCTTCACTCCTGTTCGGAAGGTTGGTCTCTCTGAGAAGCTCCTCAGGCACTACTTTGGACCTTATAACGTTGTAAGACAGTTGACTGATGTTACTTATGAAGTTGAAGATTTTGACCCCGACACAAGATAACGAAAGATCAGAGATACGGTCCATGTCCTTCAAATGAAGCCCTATAAGGATCCTGCAACCCAGGTTAAATTCAAAGCTCCAGTGACAGGCAACAAGCAGAAAGGTGACGAAGAGCGTAGCGGCGAAAGAAGTTCTAAGAAGATCACCGCCAGGACGAGAATCAGTCATCAGGAGTTGGAGTATGCAGGACCGATGACTCGTTCCCGGACTAGGAGGACGTAACACTGAGATGCTGTTCACTTATGGAGGGAGCAATGTGGCAGAAGAAGCCGAGTAGCACAGTGGTTTAGTAGTTATGATACTACACTGTCGTATGGAGGGACGTGAGTTCAAAACTCACCTAGACTGTACAATTTTAATTTCTATATTCGGTCTGAGTGCATTCTAGAAGTGTCCACAAATGTCAAGAATCATTGTACTGGAATGTTCTGTATCTGTATATATACTGTGTGTTCTGGCCGGAGGCAGTTCGCTCCACACTGTTGTATGTGCAAGTGCTGAATAAACCTTCATTCAGTGAAGTTAGTGTTCGTCTTTCATCTAATCACACCTTCTTCTACATGACAATATCACCTGCAGTTACATTTTACCAAAGAAAAGTATGGAAATTTCCAGCAGGACATACAGATGAAACCTATCACTACACACGCAATAAGATAAACTTTCAAAAACAGTACAATCCAACTGAATCATCAGTTTAAAAATTATCCAGTTGTGATAAACACATCAAAACATTACAGTAAAATGAACCATGGAAAACAAGGGCTAGTTACAGACCTAAAAAAACTATGAATTTAGTGTTTGGAAATTAAGCACCGTTCAAGCATGTGGATATAAAGGTCGCACACATTTTGCTGGGGAGTGAAAAAAGTCATTTTGGAAATAATCCCCTAAGCTGATGCTAAGTCATCATTTCAGAGTATCCTTTCTTCCAGTAGTGCTAATCCTGCAAGGTACGCAAGAGAACTTGATAGAAGAGAACTTGCAGGACATCACACATGTTAAAAACCTTCCACTCAAGCTTGAAGACTACTAAGTTGGGGGGGGGGGGGGATTATAGTGATACATTATCATCACAAATATTATGGCACACCATTTTTCAGGAGACAAATTAGACAGTCAATTAACATCATTTTATCAACATATCTTACTGTGATAACCCTGTAACCAAAGGTAAACCACTTCAGGGTAAATGCTGTAGTCTTTTGTAATCCAGTTTCTCAAGCTGAACAAGGGGCCGTAACTGTTCAGCAAAACTCCGCATATCTTCTGCAATGGCTTCTTGTCCAGCAGGAGCCAAAACACTAAGCTCTACAAGATATGATTGTGACATAGGTTCTACACTTTCTAACGTCTTGCCTTGGCCAACCTAAAATAAAGAACGAAAAACATACTGTTACATTTATGTTCCAAAGATTTCTGAAAGTGACAAGTAAATGAGACAAAATGTAACAAATATAAGTAATACGTCTTTCTGATACACAGGGGGAGGTGGTTACACTCAGTATCACAATTTATCAGAAATTTTGTCATTACTGATATATATTTCTTATTCTATAACTCTTAACAAAAAAGATACCTCCAGACACTGATAATGTAATATCCAAAGATCCTATCATCAAAACATCCATTTCACATACACAAAAATATCCTTGAAATATGAGATAGCCAGCACTCACTGAAGTAATGAATCTATGAATCTTGAATACTTAAGAATAAAAGGCATGTTCAGAATTTAGAAAAAGCATATCTGAAAACATTACAGGATATTGTTGATACACTTGTTGACTATAGTACATGTGGTGCAGCATGGCACAAGCTTCTTTAGGCCCTCCTTGAAGAACTCTGCAGCCAGCTCCTTTCCCCACTTCTGGATCTCTTTCTGCAGCTGCTCATTGGTTGAAAATTTAATTCCACTCATGTGTGCCTGCACAAAGGTGCCATATCAGGGGAATGCACAGGTCATTCAAAACATTCCAATCAAATGACTCTAAGAGTACCTTGGTGGTTAAGGCTGTGTGGGGACACACATTTTCATGCAAAAAGCACTCTCTCTTCTCATCAGCATAAATCTCCTTTTGTTTTGAACACTTCTTTTGGTTTTTCTTTTTTTTGGATCCCATAATATCGTTGTGCATTAACGGTCTCCCCCCTGAGCCATAAATTCAACCAAAATGATGCCTTTTCAGTCCCAAAACACTGAGGATACTTTTTTTTTACCCAAAATTGTGGCTTCAAATTTTTGGCAGAAGGGTGAATTTTTTGGCAGAAGGGGAATTCGGGTGATGCCACTGTGACGACTGGATTGCAGAATTAAAACAAGAGCAACATTGGCTTCAACTGAAACTAAGTGTTTTAATAATGGAATTCTTTAAAGATATTTATTAAGGACATGTAAAAGTTCATCAGTTAATAGCACAAAAAATCCATGGATTAAAAAACCACAAATATTCTTCATACAATAAATAATTATGCTGGTTATGATTTGGGAAAGGATGCACAAGATTTGAATCTTTGGAGTCTAGGAACTACTGTATTTAAAATAAACAAAAATGAAAGCCAAAAAATGGCACGATACATGAAGATATTAATCAGTGCTTTTAAAGGAGTGTATATTAAAAGAAATAATCACCACATAACCAAATGGGTAACATAATAACATACATGCATAGTCAATGAGACAAAAAAATTGAAAAAGACACTCTGACTCACATTACAATCTACTTGCAGACAATTTGAACAGTGTTATGGATTACACAGAGAACTTTAAAACCCTTTACACATTCATTTCATAAACAACTAAACTAACCCTGCAGCTGCTCGACTGCACTCACATCCTGTTAAATCGTGGTACACTTGATACTGTCATTTAAGCATCACATGCAAATGGGTTCTCCACCAATAAAAGATGCCAAAAGTTATGTCCTATGCAAAGCCTAATTATCACTATCAGGATGCTGAAATGACATTTTCTATAGTCAGGTCTATGGATTTATTAAAATTATCATTGTAGATCTATGCAAATAGCAAACATAAAAAAGTACTTGCCAAAAGATTCAAAACACTTTTTTAATTCATGTTAAAGTTTTTAGCACAGTTTTCCAGTAATTTTCTTCAAAAGGTATAGGTTGAATTATGTTGGCATTAAAAGCTTAATGAGGACCAGTATAGATAACAGAAAATACTGGTATTCACATGGATGTCAGGTCCAGACTGTAAACAAGATGTCACATAACTCTGTCTCCTGAGGAATCCAGCAAATGAAGTATGAGTTGACAGTTTTTATAATCCTGAATTGATGGAAGATGTCTAGATCTTGTGAGGATGCTGCCAGCAAAGCAACACAGCATCTCTGGCTGACCAGTCGCGTGAGACTAGCTAGGAAGCAGATTTAAGCACACGTGGCTGTGAGCTCGCTCTCATTCTGTGCAAGTCAGCTGAAGCCATGTTCTGATCCAACCAATGCTTCCCTAGATGGCAATTCTATATTTACAGATTCTGTCAGATGGCAAAGCAGACTTTTCTTATTGTTGTGCAAGTCGACTTCGCCTGTGTGTGAGATTGCTAGAGCAAAGTTACTTTTCAGTGCCTATCGACTAGTACTCTTCTTCGGTTAGGTGAACGAACTAGTTTCCACCACTGTGTAGAATAACGCCACGCTCCTGTTACAATGCTGCAAACTGGCCTGTACTCAGTTGTTTCACGATGTTGTGTGCTTATGAACATGTAATAAGTAACTGTTGCCACAACAGAGTGAGTCACAAAAGCAGTGTGTACAGGTGCAATGTTATGAAGCTTTTCATCAGGAAAGATCCACAATGTCCACTGCCCTGTAAATTCTCTATTCAATCAAGAGATTTTGTTTTATCACCAGCGACAATCTTACAAACATGTGCAGCAGTATCTTTACAGAACCCGCCCAGCATTTATTCACACCATTCTCCAGACATACTGTATTATCTGACCGTCAAAGAGTGAGGCACCATTGACGATGAAACTGTCCTGGCTTGAAGACAGACATTGAGTATTCAGTACATAGCATCACTTTGATGTCCTTGAGTGATATCACCATTACAATAATCTTCTTCACAACTATTTTTCCTGCATCACTGCAACTCGAAATTCATCACCAGTCAATGAACTCCCTGCACCTGTAATAATCCCAAAACCCACCGTAAAGAGAAAAAAACTTGAAGCTTCTAGGTTCATTTAATCCAGTTTTAAAATCACTAAACAATTTTTCCCTGTTTCATAATGATGGTGAATGGAACATATCACAGACCACCATTATCAGCCACATTCATAGGAACTGAAATAATAGCACAAATCATAGCTTGTCAAAAATTTCATATTCTTCCTCACACCTCTTATCTCACATCACACAACAATGGCCAGACAACTGGAGACAGAGAAACATCAATTTTCATGGCATGCAGATGTCTGACTTCTCTGATGATGAAGCTACCAATCATTTTCTTTCATTCCAGCATGTGCTGACTCCCAGTAGAATGACACGTGCTTTCTTTGATTCCTCCCCACCCCCCACCCCCCTCCCCCAGTATGTTGGGCATAATGGTTTGGGGCCCAAAGCTGTAGTAATTACTTGGAAACAACTAACAGCATTTGCTGCAAGTTTATTTTCTCACACCAAAACCAGATTTAGCCACTAAGGCCATTTTCAAGTGGTTGCTGATAAGTCTGTCTGTGTACCTCAATGACATTAGGCTCATAACCATTTAAAAATGGGCTTGGTGGCTGAAACCAGTCTCATGTCAGAAAATATACTTGCAATTGGTGCTGTTATTTGTTATCCAGAGCTTTCTTGGAATCTTAAGTACTGTATTCTGTACAATTCTGTATGCTTGAAAGGAACCAAGCTTAAGGTTTAAGATACCATAGCTGATGAGATAATTACTGGTGGAGCACAAGGATGGGGAAGGAAATTGGTTTTGCTCTTTTCTAAAAAAAAAAAAAAGCTATTCCAATACTCACATTAGGTGAGTTAGGAATACCACAAGAGGCCTCAATCTGGAGGGCCTAGCAGGGATCTGAACCCCATCTACAATGGTGGTTTGGAAAGTAGCTGCCACTCTGGTGTGGTACCACTATTTGGCACAGAGTGGCACCATTGTCACATCTGCAAGTTCTCTCATTCAGTAAGCATCCAGCTGTGAAAGTGTGAACCTCATTCTTTTGCACATTTTTGTTATAACCTCAAAACATGAGCACTGTAATAAAAAGTCTCACAAAATGTGTAGTTTGAGTAGAGTAGTAATCAGATTTCTTTCAGGGCAAAACCTTTCACCAGCAGACATTCATCACTAACTGTGTACTGTACATGGTCCAAACCTTATGAGAAGTTGTGCTGCAATGGGTAGTGGTAGAATAAACATACAAGATGAAGAGAGGAGTGGTAAGCTTTCTGTTCTGATTAATGATCTTGCCCACAGAATTGATGAACAGTTTATGAAAATTGAAGATTCATTATGTCTGGTTTCTGAACAATTCCCTGTAATTTTTGTACAGTTGTGTACGAGGCCATCACCAGTAATTTAGGATACTGAAGTTTCAGTGTTCAGTGAGTACCTAATGTGCTCAAGAGGCCCAAAAAACCAAACAAATGGGCTCTGCATTACACTACACTATGACGGGGAAGGAGAAGGATGTTCGAAGAGGATTGAAATTGGTGATGAAACTTGGGCGGCACATGTAAACACTGAAACAAAACAGGGAAGGAGAAGGATTTTTGAAGACGATTGAGATTGGTGACAAAACTAGGGTGGCACACGTAAACACAGAAACGAAACCACTGTCAATAGCTGGGGGTCATACCAATTCTCCATGCAAGCTGAACAAAGTTCATCAAACTTTATCATCGAGGAAGATTATGGCTACAGTTTCTTGGGATGCTAAGGGAGCTTTCCTGGTTGAATTTATGGAGCATGGAACAACTATCACTTCAGAAGTCTACTGTGAAATTTCGAAGAAACTTAAGCGAGCTATTCAATACAAACATCACAGTATGTTGACTTTCAGTGTTGTGCTTTTGGACGACAATCCTCGTTCTCACAGTGCCCGAAAAATGCTAGAGACTTTGAAGTAATTCAAATGGGACATTTTGGACCTTCCCCCATACAAAACCAGTCTTGATGCCAATGGACTTTCATCTCTTCACCCACATGGAGAAATGGCTTGTATTACAGAACTTCAATGATGATGACAAACTTAAAAATACTGTGAAACACTGGCTGCACACACAGGCATTAGAATTTTATGAAAAAGGAATTTGTAAATTAGCGAAATGCTATGACAGATGCTTAAATTTAAATGGTGGCTTTTCTTGAAAAATAGCAAAAAGCCGTAGTTTCAAAATGTACGTAACACTTTTTTTTTTTTTTGACAAGTCCTTTATTTCCAGCCAAACGGAGGTTACTTTTCAAACTGCCCTCATATATTCAGGTTTGCCACAAGTTTACCCAAGTGAAATTCCCTGATTTCCAGACAAGTTTTAGCATTTTTCCCCGACAAATTTTGAGATCTCAAGGGTAAGTTAAGACATAAGCTCACAATCTGTCTTTGCAGCTACAGTATAAGAAACAATAATGCAAACGGGGAAATATATAAAAAAAAAAAAATACTTGCAAACAGGTGGCATTTACTGATGTGAGCAAAAATATTAGGTACTACAACAACATCTTTAATAATGAACTGTTTTTAGATGGAGATAGCAAGCCAAATGGCATGTTTGTTTCATTAAGATCACTGATGTTATTTTATTTCAATAAAATAAAACACATTTGGTGACAAAAATATGCATTTCCTTGGTATAGCAAGACACATTTAAAATACCTTCACCAACCATGTAGGTGACCACCAATAAAATGTTGGTTCTACTATGTTCATTATTGTCAGTTATTATCCATTGTGTTGCATCTGTTATTGTACAGATATTGTGTGATCTTTCTTTCAAGAAATATATGAGTACATAGCATACAAACCGCCAGCAACTGACAATTTTATTCTTCTTATTGCCCGTACTTTCTAACATATAAACTACTTTTGAAGTGTCAAAATGTACTTGAACAAATAAAAGTCTATAAAACACCACACTGTACAATGCAGTTGTGATGAGACAGTCACAATTCCTGAAATACATTGCCCATGGACTCTGGCCTGCTAAGGAGCCCCACAGTCCTGGGTCCATGGATAAACCACGAAAATCCGCTGCATTACGCCACACACAAACAGACCCATCCTGCAGGCAGCTCGGAGAGATTAGATCTGACGGGCAGGGCTTCCACATGAGTGGAAAAACGAAGGACTTCAGATTGGAAGACCCAATTTGTTACAGATACCCCCAGAAATGGCCCATCATGGAAATCCAATTGTGTGGCCAGCTATTCACATGTCACAGACAGCATGTTGATGAAATGAGACAATGGTGATCAATCCATGCAACAGATAACGTGTTCAAGTACTCTGAGAATCCATAATAACGAGGACAGGTAGGAACCCACTGTAAAGATGATTCCCAAGCTGCAGACAGCCACTCAAAAAAGACAATCACACTCTCACAACTAAATTTTCAGCCATAGCTCTTGTCAGAAAATGAGTGCACACAAACATGCAATAGTAATGAGGGGAGTAGCGAAGCGGCAAACATACTAAGCTGCACCCAACCAATGACGATGCACGACATCTCAGTAAACAAACCATTTCATTTACTGAAACAAAAATAAGATTTTTCCAGCGTTTTTGTTTATTTATTTATTTTTATTTCCCTGATGTGTTTGGAATTCCCTCATCCCCAGAAGCTGTGGCCACCCTGATATTATTAAACCGCTAATCTGGAAGTTACTGACAGAATTATATATATATATTTTTAATTCAGTCATGATCTAGGCATTAAGAGCTATAATCTTACATTAAAGATTTAGGACAATAAGTTCAGTATTACAGTTAGAAACTGTGTATATGTCTTTAGGCATGTAAATTACCCAGACTATATTCATCCAGTATTTGAGAATGAGAGCACTTGTGACTTCCAACAAACTTTACACATAATTTCATAGTTTTAGGAAACTTTTTCTCCTTGATGTGCCTGACAAAAAAATGAAATGGAAAAAGTTTATAACTTAGTACATTTATGTTGCTCATGCAGTAAAACTGCAGCATCAGGCAAGACATTTCAATTTATTACTTCTTTACTATTAACTCTATTTGCAACACATTTTACAGACAGTATCCATATATACGACTGAACATACCTGCAAAATTATATATTGTATGGCACATATTTTGTGAGAGATGATGTTTTATACATGAGAAATTGATTCTTTAAAGAATCAGGCTGGGAATTACTGGTTCCTACCCAATAAAGGTCTAGTATCTTAAACACTGTACCTCATCACTAGTTTTGTTTAATGGGTACACTTTCCTCACTGACTGCAAAGCACACTAGGAATCAGCTCAGATGGTGGGGTTTGAAACACAGCAACCTGACAGCTGCTGCTGTGCCCACAGAACAGTTTGTACTCCTTCATCACATACCATACAAACAGATATGAATTTATATGTGTGAAAATGTTATCATATACATTTGTAATGCATTAATTAGCCTATGACTTTTCCATCACCCACCTCTGTAACCAAACAAGTTTCACTCACAGGCAGCTCAGTGCTCAAAGTTACACCAGTGTTCTATGTTAAATTTCAGACATCTCTGCAGTGCCTTCTGGAGTAAGAGCACATGGTGATCTGTTCATCACATGAAAATGACAAGATTGGCAGGTCCCTTCTTGAGGCTATTTGAGAGGAGTTGGACGTGTGTTGGCATAGAGTTATTACCCCCCCCCCCCCCCCTCTCTATCATCGTCATCATCGACAACAACATGAGACTAAAATTCCACAGGGACTTATCAGTCATCTACTCTAGGGAAAGGTGCCAATGTGCGCAAAGAAAGAAAAGTTTTCCAATTAGATGGCTGAACCTATCCTAAAGGTCTCAGTTAACAGTGCCATATCATTCTTTTTCTTTTAAGAAAAGTACCTTTTTCTTCTTATTTCTTCATCTTTATAAAACATTCAAAGATGCACATGTACACTGATGTAAAAAAAAAAAAAATCGCAACACCAAAAAATATTTAATGTAGAGTAATGAAATTTTCCCCCCATGAACCATGGACCTTGCTGTCGGTGGGGAGGCTTGCGTGCCTCAGCGATACAGATGGCCGTACCGTAGGTGCAACGACAACAGAGGGGTATCTGTTCAGAGGCCAGACAAACGTGGTTCCTGAAGAGGGGCAGCAGCCTTTTCAGTAGTTGCAGGGGCAACAGTCTGGATGATTGACTGATCTAGCCTTGTAACATTAACCAAAACGGCCTTGCTGTGCTGGTACTGCGAACAGCTGAAAGCAAGGGGAAACTACAGCCGTAATTTTTCCCGAGGACATGCAGCTTTACTGTATGATTAAATGATGATGGTGTCCTCTTGGGTAAAATATTCCGGAGGTAAAATAGTCCCCCATTCGGATCTCCGGGCGGGGACTACTCAAGGGGACGTCATTATCAGGAGAAAGAAAACTGCTGTTCTACAGATCGGAGCGTGGAATGTCAGATCCCTTAATCGGGCAGATAGGTTAGAAAATTTAAAAAGGGAAATGGATAGGTTAAAGTTAGATATAGTGGTAATTAGTGAAGTTCGGTGGCAGGAGGAACAAGACTTTTGGTCAGGTGAATACAGGGTTATAAATACAAAATCAAATAGGGGTAATGCAGGAGTAGGTTTCATAATGAATAAAAAAATAGGAGTGCAGGTTACCTACTACAAGCAGCATAGTGAACGCATTATTGTGGCCAAGATAGACACAAAGCCCATGCCTACTACAGTAGTACAAGTTTATATGCCAACCAGCAAGATGATGAAGAAATTGAAGAAATGTATGACGAGATAAAAGAAATTATTCAGGTGGTGAAGGGAGACGAAAATTTAATAGTCATGCGTGACTGGAATTCGTCAGTAGGAAAAGGGAGAGAAGGAAACATAGTAGGGGAATATGGATTGGGGGGAAGAAATGAAAGAGGAAGCCGCCTTGTAGAATTTTGCACAGAGCATAACTTAATCATAGCTAACACTTGGTTCAAGAATCATAAAAGAAGGTTGAATACCTGGAAGAATCCTGGAGATACTAAAAGGTATCAGATAGATTATATAATGGTAAGACAGAGATTTAGGTACCAGGTTTTAAATTGTAAGATATTTCCAGGGGCAGATGTGGATTCTGACCACAATCTATTGGTTACGAACTGCAGATTGAAACTGAAGAAACTGCAAAAAGGTGGGAATTTAAGGAGATGGGACCTGGAGAAACTGAAAGAACCAGAGGTTGTAGAGAGTTTCAGGGAGAGCATAAGGGAACAATTGACAGGAATGGGGGAAAGAAATACAGTAGAAGAAGAATGGGTAGCTCTGAGGGATGAAGTAGTGAAGGCAGCAGAGGATCAAGTAGGTAAAAAGGTGAGGGCTAGTAGAAATCCTTGGGTAACAGAAGAAATATTGAATTTAATTGATGAAAGGAGAAAATATAAAAATGCAGTGAATGAAGCAGGCAAAAAGGAATACAAACGTCTCAAAAATGAGATCGACAGGAAGTGCAAAATGGCTAAGCAGGGATGGCTAGCGGACAAATGTAAGGATGTAGAGGCTTATCTCACTAGGGGTAAGATAGATACTGCCTACAGGAAAATTAAAGAGACCTTTGGAGAGAAGAGAACCACTTGTATGAATATCAAGAGCTCAGATGGCAGCCCAGTTCTAAGCAAAGAAGGGAAGGCAGAAAGGTGGAAGGAGTATATAGAGGGTTTATACAAGGGCGATGTACTTGAGGACAATATTATGGAAATGGAAGAGGATGTAGACGAAGACGAAATGGGAGATAAGATACTGCGTGAAGAGTTTGACAGAGCACTGAAAGACCTGAGTCGAAACAAGGCCCCGGGAGTAGACAACATTCCATTAGAACTACTGATGGCCTTGGGAGAGCCAGTCATGACAAAACTCTACCATCTGGTGAGCAAGATGTATGAGACAGGCAAAATACCCTCAGACTTCAAGAAGAATATAATAATTCCAATCCCAAAGAAAGCAGGTGTTGACAGATGTGAAAATTACTGAACTATCAGTTTAATAAGTCACAGCTGCAAAATACTAACGCGAATTCTTTACAGACGAATGGAAAAATTGGTAGAAGCGGACCTCGGGGAAGATCAGTTTGGATTCCGTAGAAATGTTGGAACACGTGAGGCAATACTAACCTTACGACTTATCTTAGAAGAAAGATTAAGAAAAGGCAAACCTACGTTTCTAGCATTTGTAGACTTAGAGAAAGCTTTTGACAATGTTAACTGGAATACTCTCTTTCAAATTCTGAAGGTGGCAGGGGTAAAATACAGGGAGCGAAAGGCTATTTACAATTTGTACAGAAACCAGATGGCAGTTATAAGAGTTGAGGGGCATGAAAGGGAAGCAGTGGTTGGGAAAGGAGTGAGACAGGGTTGTAGCCTCTCCCCGATGTTATTCAGTCTGTATATTGAACAAGCAGTAAAGGAAACAGAAGAAAAATTCGGAGTAGGTATTAAAATTCATGGAGAAGAAGTAAAAACTTTGAGGTTTGCCGATGACATTGTGATTCTGTCAGAGACAGCAAAGGACCTGGAAGAGCAGTTGAACGGAATGGACAGTGTCTTGAAAGGAGGATATAAGATGAACATCAACAAAAGCAAAACGAGGATAATGGAATGTAGTTGAATTAAGTCAGGCAATGCTGAGAGAATTAGATTAGGAAATGAGACACTTAAAGTAGTAAAGGAGTTTTGCTATTTGGGGAGCAAAATAACTGATGATGGTTGAAGTAGAGAGGATATAAAATGTAGACTGGCAATGGCAAGGAAAGCGTTTCTGAAGAAGAGAAATTTGTTAACATCGAGTATAGATTTAAGTGTCAGGAAGTCGTTTCTGAAAGTATTTGTATGGAGTGTAGCCATGTATGGAAGTGAAACATGGACGATAACTAGTTTGGACAAGAAGAGAATAGAAGCTTTCGAAATGTGGTGCTACAGAAGAATGCTGAAGATAAGGTGGGTAGATCACATAACTAATGAGGAGGTATTGAATAGGATTAGGGAGAAGAGAAGTTTGTGGCACAACTTGACTAGAAGAAGGGATCGGTTGGTAGGACATGTTTTGAGGCATCAAGGGATCACAAATTTAGCATTGGAGGGCAGTGTGGAGGGTAAAAATCGTAGAGGTAGACCAAGAGATGAATACACTAAGCAGATTCAGAAGGATGTAGGCTGCAGTAGGTACAGGGAGATGAAGAAGATTGCACAGGATAGAGTAGCATGGAGAGCTGCAGCAAACCAGTCTCAGGACTGAAGAACACAACAACAATGAAATTTTGGGAATACATTTGTCTAGGTAACATAACAGGTGATTAATGGTGCAAGATCGCAGGTTAATGTAAGCACAAGATAAGCTATTACAAATGTTAAATACTGGTACATTAATAACTGGTGTAACAGCCGGAATGTTGAATGTAAGCATACCAATGTACATACATTGTGTTATACAGGTTCCGGATGTCAGTTTGCGGGATGGAGTTCCATGCCTGTTGTGGTTGGTCAATATGGGAACGGTTCATGCTTGTTGTGGATGATGCTGGAGTTACTGTCCAATAATGTCCCATATGTTGTCGACTGGAGACAGATCTGGTGATCAAGCAGGCCAAGACAACATGCTGACACACTGTAGAGCATATTGGGAACCAACAATGGTATGTAGGTGACTGTTACCCTATTGGAAAACACCCTGTGGAAAGCTGTTTATGAATGGCAGCACAACAAATTTAATCACCTGACTGACGTATCTGGGATAACCACAAGTGTGATCCTGCTGTCATATGAAATCGCACCCCAGACCATAACTAAAGGTGTAGGTCCAGTGTGTACAAAACAGACAGGTTGGCTGCAGGCCCTCAACTGGCCTCCTCCTCACCAACACATGGCCATCACTGGCACAGAGGCAGAACCAGCTTTCATCAAAAAACACAACACACCTTCACCCTCCCCTCCAATGAGTTCTTACTTAAAACAAGTCGCAAATGGCAGTGCTTTGGGGTCAGTGGAATGCACACTACAGGGCGTCTGGCTTGGAGCTGTCCTTGAAGTAACTGATTTGTAACAGTTCATTGTGTCACTGTTTTGCCAACTGCTGCTCAAATTACCGCCGCAGATGCAGTGACACACCCGTAAGTCAAACATAGTTGCCTTTCCTCTAGGTAGCGCCACATGGCCATCTACTTGCAATTGCACATTCTCGTAACCACCAATGGCAACAATCATGTACAGTGGCTACATTTCGGCCAAGTCTTTCTGCAGGGTCATAGAAGGAACATCCAGCTTCTTGTAACCCTATTACATGGCCACATTCAAACACAGTCAGGTGTTGATAATGATGTCTTTGTTGTTTATGTGTCTGGTGTGAAGTCTGAATAGACTTGATCTTTCAGATGTAGAAACACGCCTACTATATTTTGTTTTATGTCGCACAACTCCTTCTGAGTGTTGCAGTTTTTTTTTTTTTCCTTTATTGTATTTCCTCCAGTGTATTTCAGTATTTATTTGGATCTTTTGCCTGTTTTGTAGTGATGGGAGATATAACACAGGTGCTGCTCTGTTTTATATGTTAAAAGTTTTGCTTTTTGTAGGTGATACAAAATACTACATAGCAATATGACACGGACCACTTGCTGTTGAAATTAACTGTTGATGTGGCATTCTATCACACAGCAACTGTTTGGAGATTCAGTTGAGCTAAGTTCAATATTAGAACATCAAGGATAACTGACAATGAAAGAAAAATGCACCAATGGGGCATGATTTGCACCTTCTTGTGTCAAAATAACACACATTACAAGCAAAAGAGAAATGATGACTAAGAAAAATCCAATCCTTGCCCATAAATATTATTAAAGCAATGCTTTCTTTTCTTTGGAATAGTCACTTTTTTCTTAACTTTTGGATCAGCTTGTATTCCAGTGATATTCAAGTTTTCTCAGTTGCTGTGATTTCTTTCAGGTACCCTCTTAGAACCACTATTTTTATTTTCTGTCCATTTCAGCCAAACAAAACCACAAAAAATAATGCACCAGGGCACCAAGTCATTAAGACAAGATAGCAACAACTTAAATTACACAATCCAAATACTCAGAAACTTCTATGGTGACTGATACGGTCAAGAACCTGCTATTTACGGTTTGCCTGGGGCAGATTATCTTGCTCCCTCCCTGCATCAGTCTGCATTAATTGTTTTAATGCTGCACTGTATCAGGGAAAGTGTACTTGTAAGTTCGTGTGCTATTTATGCATGTTTGTGCGAAATGGTTTGGTACAGACACTATCCACAAGTATGTGGCACTGCCAAATACAACAGTTGCTTACATAAAATAAGTAAACTTACGGTACTAACCTTAAATATTTTGGATACAGTGATTTTCATGCGACCTTTCCGGAACATATAACCTCTCACAATGTACTCAAAATCCATTCTACAGCCCAGTTCAGTTAGAAATTCAACCACAGATGAGCTTGTGCCTATATCTATGCTATTTCTCACAATTGTGGGTCTTGATTTATCTGTAAATTATAAATTAAATACAACAACAAAACTCTTTCCAACAGAACATCAAGAGTATTTGTAACTCATGCTCACCTATTTCAGGTTGACCAATGTAACGTAATTGAAATGGCATATCAGGATAATCCAGGGCCCGTCGAACTCTCAACAGTAATGGCTGAGCACTTGTTCCACCTGCAAAAATTTATGACTATAAGTTCAGTGCCACAATACTTATATATAAAATTTTCACAATGGTAACCTACTATGCATTCAAAACTTCCCAAGAGATTGAAATGGTAATGGACTGCAAATTGAATGTAGGATGTTGAAGTTGTGAAGGCAGGTTTTGACTGTATACAACAGTCAATAACAACATTGCCTGTGAGAGGAACAGTTCCACATTCAAGTCCCAACGCCACAAACAGCATAAACCTATGAAAAAGTTGAATAATGGTGCACTCACTGCTGTTGAGTGGTAGACTCATTCTGGACACTATTTATTCGGTAAAGAATACTTATTGCTCTTGCCACTACTTTTGGCCTGTATAGCTGTTGCCGCTACTTTTGGTCTGTATATTAATGATGAACAGTTCTGTTATTGTATCAATATCGTGTTCCATTAAAACATACCATCTTCACATTTTGGCACACAATTGCAAAGTGTAGCACACTCAACTTTAGATACTGTGCCAATGTTTTCTTCTGCATGCTGGTTGCATCATACAATGGAAATAAAATGTTTTGTTGTAATTGTTATTTCACTGTACCTCAAATGAGTTTGGCTACGTGTTTTTGCCCATTAAATTTTAGGTATGTAACTACAGAAACCTTATTTTAGCACCTTGGTCATATATGTTCCAGCTATCTTCAGAATGAGATGACATACTGAAGCTACAGCATTTGCACTGTGTTTTTAAAAAATGGACCACACCACTGTGCTTGAAGGTAGCAAAAACAGTGCATCAATTGAACCCGTGGCTAGGTGGTCTACTCATGCTGGGATATCAGTGTATCATTGTGAGCTGCACTGTAGTAATATCTTTGTGAGTTTACTAAAGGAAGCAGCAGATTCAATGATTTGTCCAGGTTGAAACTGCTATCTCTTCTATTATTATTATTATTTCTTTCTTTTCTCAGACGTTATGTCTGGTCAAAAATGGAAAGTGACGCGGACCTTGATCAAGCGCGACTTCCTTTTAACTGTATGGTATATGTTATATTGCATTTAGGAACTTTCGGGTAATTGAACATGTATCAATAATTACGGATTTCTGTAGTTGTATGTATAAGTTTGGATGTGCTGGTGGATATTGTGTGGTATGACTCCTGTAGTTGATAGTATAATTGGTATAATGTCAACTTTATCCTGATGCCACATGTTCTTGACTTCCTCAACCAGTTGGATGTGTTTTTCAATTTTTTCTCTGGTTTTCTTTTGTATATTTGTTGTATTGGGTATGGATATTTCGATTAGTTGTGTTAATTTCTTCTTTTTATTGGTGAGTATGATGTCAGGTTTGTTATGTGGTGTTTTTTCATCTGTTATAATGGTTCTGTTCCAGTATAATTTGTATTCATCATTCTCCAGTACATTTTGTGGTGCATACTTGTATGTGGCAACATGTTGTTTTATAAGTTTATATTGTAAGGGAAGCTGTTGATGTACTATTTTTGCTACATTGTCATGTCTTCTGGGGTATTCTGTATTTGCTAGTATTGTACATCCGCTTGTGATGTGATCTACTGTTTCTATTTGCTGTTTGCAAAGTCTGCATTTATCTGTTGTGGTATTGGGATCTTTAATAATATGCTTGCTGTAATATCTGGTGTTTATTGTTTGATACTGTATTGCAATCATGAATCCTTCCTTCTCACTGTATATATTGCCTTTTCTTAGCCATGTGTTGGATGCGTCTTGATCGATGTGTGGCTGTGTTAGATGATACGGGTGCTTGCCATGTAGTGTTTTATTATTATTATTATTTTACTTTCTCAGACGTTAGGTCTGGTTGAGAATGGAAAGTGACGCGGACCTTGATCAAGCGTCACTTCCTATTAACTGTACGGTATGTGTTATATTGCGTTTAGGAACTTTCGGGTAATTGAACATGTATCAATAATTACGGATTTCTGTAGTTGTATATATGTGTTTGGATGTAGCTGTATTGCATTGATGTACTGGTGGATATTGTGTAGTATGACTCCTGTAGTTGATACTATAATTGGTATGATGTCAACTTTATCCTGATGCCACATGTCTTTGACTTCCTCAGCCAGTTGGATGTATTTTTCAATTTTTTCTCCTGTTTTCTTTTGTATATTTGTTGTATTGGGTATGGATATTTCGATTAGTTGTGTTAATTTCTTCTTTTTATTGGCGAGTATGATGTCAGGTTTGTTATGTGGCGTTGTTTTATCTGTTATAATGGTTCTGTTCCAGTATAATTTGTATTCATCATTCTCCAGTACATTTTGTGGTGCATACTTGTATGTAGGAACTTGTTGTTTTAAAAGTTTATGTTGTAAGGCAAGCTGTTGATGTATTATTTTTGCGACATTGTCATGTCTTCTGGGGTATTCTGTATTTGCTAGTATTGTACATCCGCTTGTGATGTGATCTACTGTTTCTATTTGTTGTTTACAAAGTCTGCATTTATCTGTTGTGGTATTGGGATCTTTAATAATATGCTTGCTGTAATACCTGGTGTTTATTGTTTGATCCTGTATTGCAATCATAAATCCTTCTGTCTCACTGTATATATTGCCTTTTCTTAGCCATGTGTTGGATGCGTCTTGATCGATGTGTGGCTGTGTTAGATGATACGGGTGCTTGCCATGAAGTGTTTTCTTTTTCCAATTTACTTTCTTTGTATCTGTTGATGTTATGTGGTCTAAAGGGTTGTAGAGGTGGTTATGAAATTGTAGTGGTGTAGCCGATGTATTTATATGAGTGATTGCTTTGTGTATTTTGCTAGTTTCTGCTCGTTCTATAAAGAATTTTCTTAAATTGTCTACCTGTCCATAATGTAGGTTTTTTATATCGATAAATCCCCTTCCTTTCTGCTTAATGTGAATCTTTCTGTTGCTGAATGTATGTGATGTATTCTATATTTATGGCATTGTGATTGTGTAAGTGTATTGAGTGCTTCTAGGTCTGTGTTACTCCATTTCACTACTCCAAATGAGTAGGTCAATATTGGTATGGCATAAGTATTTATAGCTTTGGTCTTGTTTCTTGCTGTCAATTCTGTTTTCAGTATTTTTGTTAGTCTTTGTCTATATTTTTCTTTTAGTTCTTCTTTAATATTTGTATTACCTATTCCTATTTTTTGTCTGTATCCTAGATATTTATAGGCATCCGTTTTTTCCATCGCTTCTATGCAGTCGCTGTGGTTATCCAATATGTAATCTTCTTGTTTAGTGTGTTTTCCCTTGACTATGCTATTTTTCTTACATTTGTCTGTTCCAAAAGCCATACTTATATCATTGCTGAATACTTCTGTTATCTTTAGTAATTGGTTGAGTTGTTGATTTGTTGCTGCCAGTAGTTTTAGATCATCCATGTATAGCAAATGTGTGATTTTGTGTGGGTATGTTCCAGTGATATTGTATCCATAATTTGTATTATTTAGCATGCTGGATACTGGGTTCAGAGCAAGGCAGAACCAGAAAGGACTTAATGAATCTCCTTGGTATATTCCACGCTTAATCTGTATTGGCTGTGATGTGATATTATTTGAATTTGTTTGGATATTAAGTGTGGTTTTCCAATTTTTCATTAGTATGTTTAGGAACTGTATCAATTTAGGATCTACTTTGTATATTTCCAATATTTGTAGTAACCATGAGTGGGGTACACTATCAAAAGCTTTTTGGTAATCAATGTATGCGTAGTGTAGCGACCTTTGTTTAGTTTTAGCTTGATATGTCACCTCTGCATCTATTATCAGTTGCTCTTTACATCCTCGTGCTCCTTTGCAACAGCCTTTTTGTTCTTCATTTATAATTTTGTTCTGTGTTGTATGCGTCATTAATTTCTGTGTAATGACTGAAGTTAATATTTTGTATATTGTTGGTAGGCATGTTATGGGGCGATATTTAGCTGGGTTCGCTGTGTCTGCTTGATCTTTAGGTTTCAGATAAGTTATTCCATGTGTAAGTGTATCAGGGAATGTGTATGGGTCTGCAATGTAACTGTTAAATAATTTAGTTAGATGTGAATGTGTTGAGGTGAACTTCTTTAACCAGAAATTTGCTATTTTATCATTTCCAGCGGCTTTCCAATTGTGAGTAGAATTAATTGCTTGGGTGACTTCATGTTGCAAAATTATCACTTCAGGCATTTGTGGTATCATCTTGTATGTGTCTGTTTCTGCTTGTATCCACCGTGCATGCCTGTTATGTTGTACCGGGTTAGACCATATGTTGCTCCAGAAGTGTTCCATGTCTGTTATGTTTGGTGGATTGTTTATTTTAATGTGTGTGTTATCTATTGTCTGGTAAAATTTCTTTTGGTTTGTGTTGAATGTTTGGTTTTGTTTCCTTCTATTTTCACTTTTTTTGTATCTTCTGAGTCGTTTGGCTAATGCTTGTAATTTCTGCTTCTTTTCGTCTAATTGCTCTGTCGCTTCTTGTTGTGAGATTTTACCCAACCTTTTTTGTTTTTTTTCCGAGATTTCATTTCTTATAAATTGTGTTAGCTGTCCGATGTCTTTTCTCAGTTTTTCTATTCTGATCTGTAGCCTGTGTTGCCATGCTGGTTTTGTGGGTTTCTTCTGTGTGTTGGTTGGTTCTGATCTCTGTCTAGTGTGTATATTTAGTGTAGTGAGTGCTCCTATATAAACCATTAGTTGTAACTCTTCCATAGTTGTGTTTTCATTTATTTTGTTGTGTATGATTGTGTTGATAGTTTTTATTGTTGTTTCGACTTGTGGGTTATTTGGTGGTCTATGCAAGAATGGTCTTATGTCTGTATTTGTGTCTTTGTATTCTATATATGTCAGCTGAAATTTTTCTTCTATATCTAACATGTGTGTCACTTCGTGTTCTATTTGTGCTTGTTCTGGTGGCTGTCTTAAGATTTCGCTTTCCTCTGATTGTTTAATTGGTGCGTGGTGTTCTTTGTTTGTTTGCTCTGGGATGTTTGAGTCCATTACTGTATTTTCTTCTTCTTCTGATTGTACATTATTTTGTTCCAGTATTTGTTGTACTTGTTGTTTATTATTATTATTATTATTATTTTTTTTTTTTTGCAATTTACTTTCTTCGTATATGTTGATGTTATGTGATCTAAAGGGTTGTAGGAGTGGTTATGAAATTGCAGTGGTGTAGCCGATGTATTTATATGAGTGATTGCTTTGTGTATTTTGCTGGTTTTATTATTATTATTATTATTATTATTATTATTCACCAAATGAATTTCAGTTGGTTTTTTCATACTGCACTTGGTGACCAGTGTCAATGCAGTGCTCTCCCACAACTGATGTATTGGGCCATTAGAGCTGGATGTATCTACAGTGTTCCATGCATATTTCATTGACTTTACAAATCATCTGCCCAATGTAAAAGGGGCCACACTTTCAGAGGATCTTGTAAACCCTAGCCTTGCAGAACTTGAAGTCATCTTTGATGGAACCCAAAAGTATGTTTGTCTTCAGTGAAGAGTGAAAAATCACTTTACATTGAGCTTGGTGGGGATCTCACCTAATGTTCTGACAGACTTCCCACATATGACATGAAAGCCTTGGATTTAAATGTCTCTCTGTCTCTTCCACTCCTTATTTCCACCTTAGATTTTCTTCATAGTGCCTTATGTCTCTACTGTGGAGAAAACCATTTGCTTCAAGAACTCCCTTTAAGTGTAGAAACTCATCCTGCAGACTGCTTTCATCAGTATGTGCTCTGTGAACCAAAGTTCTGAGAACACTCATTACCTGGTAAGGGTGGTGGCAGTTATCTGCATGTAAATACAAATCCGTAAAAGTTGGCTTCCAATAAACTGAGAGTCCCAAGGTGCCATCATCTTTACAATAATATAAAACATTCAAAAATGGAAGCTTTTCTATTTAAATTGTAAACTGAATTTCACTGTGGATGGAATTTAGATGGTTCCTCCTCACCATCGGGCCACACAACAAAAGTGTCATCAACATATCTCCAAAATATTGTGGGATTCAAAGTTACAGATTCCAGTGCCACTGAAGTTTACAGGCATAGCACTCCTAATAAGTGCTGTCTGCAGGATGAGCTCATACACATAAAGGCAGTTTTTGAACCAAATTTCCATCTCACAACAGAGGCATAAGGCACTATGAATAAAACCTGTGGTTGACACAAGAAATGTGGAAGAATATAAGGAGGGAATAAAATGCACAGCTCTCTTGTTATATGTTGGAAGCCTGTCATAAAAAAAATAGATCAGATCCTCATCAGCTGCACTTCTGGGTTCCATTAATAATCACTTGAAGCTCTGCAAGGCTGGAATTTATAAGATCCCCAGCAAGTGTGGCCTTTTGTACATCGTGCAAGGCTGGAATTTATAAGATACCCAGCAAGTGTGGCCTTTTGTACATCGTGCAAGGCTGGAATTTATAAGATCCTCAGCAATTGTGGCCTTTTGTACATCGTGCAAATGATTCCTAGTCCATGAAAGCTGCATTGAACACCATAGGTACACTCACTCAGCTCTTACAGCCCTCTAAATCAGCTGTGACTGACCACTGAATTGACACAAGTCACTCTGTGCAGTATGAGAATGTTTAAATACTAGCATGTATATCATCTTTTTGGGACTCAGTCATGAAAGAAGCAGCTGAAATTAATTTGGCAAAGAATTTAATTAACAGAGACATTGGTTTCAATGTCAACAAATCATTGAATTTGACATGTTCTTTAAAAGCTCACAAAGACATCAGTAGACTGCAGTTCTTAGTGATACATCAATATCCCAACATGAATCAATACCACACCCACAGGTTCAATTTATGCACAGCTTTTTGCTGCCAAAATTGTCTCTCATGCTTGTGTATCTGTGGCTGCATGTGCTGTGGTGTTGTACATGGTTTAAAAGGACAGTGTGAGGGCTGTAGCTTCAGTCTGTTAGCTCACTTTGAAGATGGTCATAAGCAGTGATTGATTTGGGGGGGGGGGGGGGGGGGGATAGAATTTGCCTGCTTTATACATTTTATAAAACCAGATTCCTTGAATAAGATTTTTAAAAAGGCTGGTTCTGTTGCCATCAAGGAGAAGATCTGTTTTACCCATCAAAAGCTGGACTTGGTTTCTGAACAACTGAATCACCTGGATCTGAACATGTCTGTGGAGTTATCATCCATTTCATGGGACTGTGTTGTCGGTATGGCAGGAGCTACTGGGTTTCTGTACAGTAACGAGACTGGTCGCCAAGCAGTGCTCCAGTCTCCAGTAGTGGGCTCCCCAGCATGTGATTTTTTTATCTTCTTTCTTTTTTTGTAGGGTAAACTATGCAATACACCAGTCACTTCCAAGCTCTGACACAGTGAGGATCATGTGTGGCACGAAAGTTGTTTCTGAGTTTTTGTTATGGAAGAAAACATGAAAAATGGAATGTCTGCTGGAGCATCACTGTGTGATTAAATTTCGTTTTCGCCCGGGCAAAACCGCTTCTGAAATGCTTGCCTTGGTTAACGAAGCTTACAAAGATGATTCCCTGTCAAGGACCCAGGTTTTCTGGTGGTTCAGTGACTTTAAGAATGGACAGGAGAATCGTCGGAGACATGGAGCGATTTCAACAAGGCATAGAGCGGCCTAGATGACCTCCAACAAGTGATTTGGATGAAAATGTGGCCATAGTGGAAAATCTCCTGGACTCCGACGATTGTTTGAGAGTAAGATTAATTGCCATAGACCTCAACATGTGCAAAGCAATGGTTCACAAAATTATTTCTGGAAATTTGAACATGTGGAAGGTTTGAGTGAAATTGGTGCCAAATGTGTTGAGTGATCGACAAGAACAGCAACAGGATGACGTATCCTGTGAGATATTTGAGCAATTAGAAGGTGATCTGGACATTTTTGGACAATACAATGGCAGATGATGAATGATGGGTGTTCCAGTATGGGCATACCTCATACTCCCTGCACCCTAAAAATGAGAGGATGTCAAAACTAAAGTCAATGTTTTCACTCTCATTTTTGAACAGAGCATGTGTGTGTGTGTGTGTGTGTGTGGGGGGGGGGGGGGGGGGGGGAGTTGCACAAAGAATATGTACCTCCAGAATGAACTGTCAATGCTGTTCCTACAAAGAAGCCCTTGTGTGCCTGCACAGAAGTGTCATATGCAAATTTGATCATCAGAAGTTCTACTACAACATCCCAGAGCACACCGCCTTCATTGTATTTATCTACTGGCTCAGATAGGTGTTGCAATCTTGCGAAAACCACCGTGCACTCCCGATATGAACCCACCAGACTTCTTTCTGTTCCCAGATCTCTAGAGGAACCTACAAGGTTACCATTTTGATGAAGTTCTTGTCATTCAATGGGTCGTCAGAGTCTCTGAAAGGGGTTATAACAGCTGACTTCTAAGGAGCCTTTGCTCTGTGGGAATCACATTGGCAGCAGTCATCGACACCCAAAGAAAGAGATTTAAATGCAAAGGTTTCCTGAGGTATGTGGAAAGACTGTCAAAACATTATGTTGGAACGTCATCAAACACAAAATTAAAGATACTATTTTGAAGAATTTTAACAATATGAACTGATCAAATCAATAAATTATATTTACAAGGCCCAGTCTCATTACTTTACAGACAAACCCTGTATATCTGTGTTACAGAGAGCTGCACTATGTAAAATTTGCCAGAATACTCAGATGGTGGAGTTTACAGCTGATAAAAGTAATGCCTCTGTTTTAATGTCTCATGATAATTATCATCATAAAATGTTTAGTTTACTCAATGATAGTACACACTGGAAGATATGTAAAGTCCCCATTAACCAAGAGTTAAGGAAGACTGCTGCATTTCTGAATGCCTCCCCCTTTCTGCCAGGAGCTGTGTGAAGACTGAAACAAAGTAGTGTGATCATAAGATAGATTTCCTATGTGATCAACAGTAAGCAACACTGGCTCTCCAATCAACTACCAAGACAAACACTTACAGGTAGCATGATCATTAAGACCTTTTGTGGGAAGATGTGATCATCACATATGCAACTCTGCGAACTTCATTGATAAAATTAAATCACAGACAGAACAGTTCTGATTTATTAGTCAGCTTTGATATGGTTGCCTTTATTTTGTAAGATTCCCCTTACAAAATCATTATCTCTTACTCGCGACATTTTGATAAATAGCTTATAGCTTTGTTCAAACTTGTTATGGTATCAATTTACTCTTCATTTACTAATGAATTTTTTGAACAAGTTCATGGTTTCAGCAAAAGCAGTCCTTTGTTCCACTCTATGGCCAATTCGTTTATGGGGGACTTAGAGAAAAAGGACTGGAATCTGATTGTTTGAAGCCCACAGCATTTTCGAGAAATGTTGATGACATGTTTGTAATGTGGCCTCATAGTTAGGATAAATTACAGGAATTTTTAAAACATTCAAATTCAAACCACAATGAAATTCAGTTTACAATTTATATAAAAATGAGGGATGCTTCCATTTTTTGATGTTTTAGTTTACCACAAAAATGATGTCACCTTGAGACATGCAGTTCACCAGAAGCTGACTAAAACATCTACATATAAATAGCTGCCACCACCATTCCTGGACAATGAGTGTTCTCAGAACTTTGAATCACAAAGCACACAGCATTGCTGACAAAAGCAGTCTGCAGGATGAGCAGTCTCCAAAGTAGGCAAGTAAAGCACTATGAATGAAGAATAAGGTGGACACAAAAAATGAGGAAGAAGACAGAGAGATTTAAATGCAAATGTTTCCTGAGGTATGTGAGAAGACTTGACAAAATTATGTTGGAACCTCACCAAACACAAAATTAAAGAGATTTTTCACACTCCTCCAAAGATAGCAACATTTTTGTGTTCTGTCAAAGTCGGGGTCCACAAATTCCCTGTGATTGTGGTCGTCGTATATTGGACAGACAACCTGTACATGCCATAAAATATGTACAGAACATTACAGACCAATAAATCTGCTGTGGCAAAGCACTTTATTGACACCGGCCATTCTATGGAGTATAAAAATCTCAAAATTCTCACATCGGCTTCATCTTTTTGGGATTATATCATGAAAAAAGCAGTTCAAATTCAATGGAGAAGAATATAATTATCAGACATACTGGTCAACCTCGACAATTAATTGAATCTGCTGCTTTCTTTAACAAATTCACAAAGATATTGCTACAGTGCAGCTCATAATGATACATCAGTATCCTAGCTTGAATCGACATACAGCCATAATTCAATTCATGCACTGTTCTTTGCCATCGAAAAATGTCGCTGGCTCTTTTGTATCTGCGGCCGCACGCATAATGGTGCAGTCTGTATGTTTAACAAGACAGATGAAGTACTGTGGCTTCAGTCTGTTGGCTCACTTTGTATATGGCCGACAGATATAAAATTCAAATATTAGAACAAATAGGATTTCTGCAGCTGCATTCCAGAAATTTAATGGACAAGTCTGACTATGTTTAAATCCAAGCACTAAGAAGAGTTTCAAAGAGTTTGAAATCCTGCTATGGCAGTGATAACATCAATTTTATATGTTTTGAATCTGTCTTGCGGCTTTTACAATGGAGTGCAGTCCTGCTTTGTACATAGCTCATGAAGCAAAATACCCACTGGTGTAAGTTGTTTTATCATTTCCTCTCTGAGAAGAGATGATACATTATAAATTAACTTTAACATTATGATACAAAATATTATAAGTCACAAACTTAAAATTATGATGTGAAACATAATAAATCAGTAACACTACGTTTGTTGGGAGGTTTTGACTTGTTTCTTAAATTTTTCGAAGTCCTTGTTTTTGTGATAAACAGATTATGTCCCACAACTTCAATAACAATAATGTGTTTTGTCCAAATCCATTATCAACACAAGCAAACATGATAGTTCATTTTTCCTCAAAGACTGATGCTACTACATGCATGAGGAAAGACAGGTCACTGGATTACGGTCATGCAGTTCCCTCCTCTGCAGGTCTGCGAACTGAACAACCACTGAGGTCCCCACTCTCTCTCAACACAGTTCCAATGTAACTTCAGGGTCTTTCACCATGTTATGCTGACCTTTCCACAGTTCGCTTTATGAATCATTGGTGACAATGCACAGACATGCCGGGGGCATGTTTATTTTACACAAAGTCTGATAATATAGGGTGTATACATGGACAAGGAAAAAAAAATCCCAGATTTTTCCTGGATTTCCCGGTTGAAAATACACTTGTTCCGTGTTAAGTGACAGTTTTCTTTTTCCTCGGCACTGTAAAACTTATCAATCCTTAGAATGTTTATGGTTTTCTACACAGACGTAGAATTTGCCGGCACTTTAGAAAACGAAAGCAAGGGGGCAAAAAACACGTTTTGGAAAGTTATTTGATGTGCAGCAACATGTACGCTGCATTTTTTCGTGTTACGGAGGTATAAATTCGAATTCCGCCCAACACTGCATGTGTTCCGAAGCAATGAAATCGAGATTTCGACGCGCTTTTGTAGGCCAGTCACAGCTCGTGTCACGTGATCTCGCCACCTGATGATAGCATAGGACATGTGATGTAGTCAACCAATAGCAAGATGACTCTTCAGTAGCGCGAACACACAAAAAAGAAAAGTTAATGGTTTAAATCGATATACATAGTGTTGCTACAAGAAAAACAAAGCTTTCACAAATAATATTGGTCTCTAAGATTAACAAGCTGTAAGAGACGCTAAGCTTCCACACATAATGCGCGTGTTACACTTTAAGATACATTACACAAATGTGCCAGTAACATTTTTAATAACGTAAATGTCTGATCTTATGGGCTCGAAATTCTTCTAGATGGTCGTCCTCAAAGACTTTACTTTTAAATGAGAGTCAAACGCTCTGCGGTTTAAGAAATTCATCGTACATTCTCGCACCTATTTCATCTTGCGTAAAAGGAAATTTACTTTGAAAGTAACACTTTTCAAACTACCATTCTCAATATTTTCCTGTGACCTGTTTGAAATTTGTTCGTTGCAGCAGTTGCCAGAGAGCGCCAGGTAACAGCCGTCACTGCGTCTGCGCAGCAACGATGACGCAAGAAGCCCGCATGTTCGTACGTGTAAAACATTAAAAGATCTTGCATTATGTCATAAAAGAAGCAAGACATCAAAGGATACTTCAAGAGCATCGGAATTTCGTGAACCATACTAAAATGCATAATTCGGCTTAAAGTGCACAATCTAATGTCCAGGTTCGGATGTAAATTTTCTTGAGTACCAGTACTGTATTATCTCATGTTTGGGTCTTTATAATGGTATAATGCCATAAGATGGAAATCGTGCACTTGAAATGCAGCGAACAGTTGAAACTAGCCAACAGTGTGAAATTAAACACTTTGTTTCAAATAAATTGACTGCCTCAGCGCAAAAGTTTAATAAAAGCCACATCTCTTTAACAAACCGACAAAAATAACTACATTGTTCTGCAAGGCGATTAATGCTTGACTGTCAGAAAGGTGGAAATAAAACCTGAAACTAACACCATATTTTAGCCGTCCGTAATTATGCGAACGTATTTTAATTCATTTGGTAGCTCCTGACCACAGAAATCCGTTTTGTTTTCATTTAAGGTGAGAGCAAAAAACGAAGAGGAAACAGCAAAATCACTAAACATAAACACAGGTCACGTGCAGACTACCCACCTCCCCACCACAACTCAGAGTGCTATGAGCATCAGCCCCGGATCTACGACATTGCCGAACCGGAGCAATTTAGATAGTGGCGCCCAGCCGCACATCTGTAGCCAGAAGCGGGAGAAGGTACTACTCAACAGCGCATGCGCCAGAGCCCGCCCGAACTGCTCAAATGAATCTAATGTAAACAGCTGTCACGTCACGCTCATCGGAGGCAATTTGTCGTTAGGAAGCACTGCATATTCTTCCTGAAGCCTTTGACGCACTTTGGGTGGCAGACGCTTATATGAGCACTGTGTTTTGTTGTTGTATATGGCGCATTTCCTTTGCAATTTATGTTTTATTTTCGTTATTTTTTCTTTCGTTCATGTTTTGTTGCTGCAGTATTGTAGGGATACAGTAATATCCTTCGTTAGAGTTCTTACCAGTCAAAATCACAAAAATTTAACGGGTAACTAAAACAATGAAAAATTCCCGGAATTCTAAAAAATTCCCGGGTTCTCTCCCGGATGAAAAAATTCCCGGGTTTTTCCCGGATGTCCCGGGTCATGTACACCCTGTAACACTACATGGAACACAAAAAGGAACACTAATAACACTAACATAAGAAACACACATGGACAGATTTTACCTAAAATATGTGCGCTATTATTCTACACTGCTGGAAGGAGAAATTGATTCTTAATCATCCTGAACAGCGGTTGTAATCTTCTTCCGAGAAAGGCGACGACCCCCCCCCCCCCTCCCCTAGAACTGATGCACACGCTTCAGTTCACAGACAGACTATGTCTCCCCAGTAACACCTGTCCAGGGAATAAAATATGGGGTTGTGCATAAAATATAATATATAATGGAAACTGATTAAAAATTACTGCTTAAATAATTAAAAGGGAAATTGTAAAAGAATAACTGAAAGAAATAGGAAGGCACACATATCCTGAGTGAACTCTAACTGGCACTAATATCAACAGACCTTCAATATTCAATGCATTTAAGATCAACATTTACCATTTGATATAGAAAAGAAAATAATAATAATAATAATAATAAGAAGAAGAAAAAGAATTGCAATTGCCCTCCACCATGCACTGACATCGTACAGAGGTCCACAGTGTCCGAGCTTATTTCTCTTTTTATGGGTTGATAACTCTGGCCGGTATGGGCATACTCTTTATTTTTCGGCCATCTGAGTTATCCTTTATAGTTGCCAATTTATATCGACATGTCAGCTCCCATAACACCCACATACATAAGTTTTCCTTCATAAAGTGCCTGCTGTAACCACATAGTCCCATTATTGTCCAAAGTACATGCCCACCTCGACGCCCATTACCATCCCTACGCACTTCCACGTGTTTAATACAAAGTCAAAGTGACCATGTCGTGCGTTGACATAGTCTTCACTGGACAAATTCATGAAGCTCGTGTTCAGCAGCGTGATCTTTTGTGAAATCTTCGATGCGGTGACAACTGGTTTCCATATCAGTGGACCGAGGAATGTATTTGAACTCGTCACTCACACTTATTCAGTGGGGACACCAGACGTACATCCAACATCTGCCGACAAGGTAAGTTTCTTGCCACTTCTACGATGTTGTCGAGCACAGAGAATTCATGTTTTTATGACATTGTTGAGCACAGAAAACTCATGTTACACAAAGTATTGCCGTTTTAGTTCTGCACGCACGCACGCACGCACACACACACACACACACACACACACACACACACACACACACACTTAACAGGCAGGTTTCGTATGTTTGTGCATCTTTCATATCGTTGCATTTACCCAAAATTTCTGTAGTGTCCTTTCCACATACTATACACATGACAAAAAGATTAAAAATACAACTACAATAACAAACTTATCTTATTCATTTGCTGACATGCCATCATCATTGCTTATATATATATTACAGTCTGATTGTCATTTTGTTTAATACATTTTGTTAAATTATAATTTTGTTACACTGTTCAATTCAAATTATATGAGTACACTTTTTGCTCTCGTTTGGTTTTACATTCTTTACATAACATTCATACAATAATATATTCTTTTTTCCTTTATGGCATAAATTGACATACATTTCATTCCAATTCACAGTGACTTCTTGTCGCAGCATATTTATCAATTTCAAAGAATTAAAGAAGTAAACAATAGTTGCTACAAGAGATTCTACGCGCTGCTTAAATAACAACACATGGCCTCGCCCCTCTATCATTGTCCAGGAAGGATCTACACACTACAGATTTGAGGAAATTTCACGGAAAGGCATTTATGTGCTCAGTTACGTCTCATTGCTAGACTTAATTGCGAACCGCAGAACAAAATAGTTTGTTTTTTATATACATAACACAAACCTGATGATACCAATCGTATCAAATACTTATTCAGTATTTAAAGTGCACCTCAGCATTTACTTGTTATGTTCATTGTATAAAGGAAAATCATTTCATACGCTGAGGTATACAGAGTTTTATCATCAATACTATATGTTATGTACAACAAGCGTAAAATCGTGTTTATGTAAGTAGCAAACGTCTATAAAAATTTCAATGCAAATCAGGTGTTGGACACTTTCATTAGTAGTAAACACTCACAGTAGTTAGGTTTTGATCCTTCTACACATTATCACATTCATACAAATCATAAACTTACAACTATATTTACATGTGGTGCAGTCCTTTCTTATGTTAATAGGTACCTAACACTCGACAAGCATTTATCTTTCTTCACCTTAGGGATGGATCGTTCCCTGGAAGAAAAAAAACTTAATAAAAAAATGGTTCAAATGGCTCTGAGCACTATGGGACTTAACATCTGTGGTCATCAGTCCCCTAGAACTTAGAACTACTTAAACCTAACCAACCTAAGGACATCACACACATCCATGCCCGAGGCAGGATTCGAACCTGCGACCGTAGCGGTCACGCGGTTCCAGACTGAAGCGCCTTTAACCGCACGGCCACACCGGCCGGCAAAAAAACTTAATACTAACTTAAAACTAAATTTTCATAGATAAGTGTATAGTGGCCCAATGGCCACTAATACCTCTTTCATATATTCAACCATGTATTAATTTACTTCAGTGTGCAGTCGTGCAATCACAAACTCATTTAATGTCATGAGTGTCTCTCTACTTGTAAATGTGAAAGATAAAGTGTATTATAAGCATGGTGCAACCTCTTATTCAGTTTGCCACTTATATTGTACTCACTTGATTACCTGCAGCAAGAGTTTTCTGGTCCCTCAATTATGATTAGTGCATGTACTTTCAATACTTAAATTTGTAACTATATAGATACAATGTACACAGTAGCGTAACTTTAGTAAATATTTTGTAGTTTAGGATCTCTATCCGGGTATATAATCCCTTAGCTTATTTCTGTTTGTAGTGTAAATAGCCATAGTAGTAGTATAGATTCTCCATTAATTTTCTATTTCCATTTTTATGCAACAGGTTTTAAAAATGCTGGTGCAGGCTGTAGCTCATAGGGTTGGTTTGTTTTGTGCGCTCAGACACTTTCAGCTGTGTCTGTCTGGCGCACACACACTTGCGGTTGGTTGACTAGCTTTCTCCACAATGCACATGCGCTGTGTCGCTCTGTTACCACTAATGTCACAGCTAGTTGTGTAGTGCATTGCATGCTACAGTGCGTTTCACAAGTTCGTTTATTCATTTACAACTGGGCTATGTGCAAGGCGAAGTGCTGTGTCCAAAGTATCATCGTATCTAGACACATAAAAGTAAAATTCTTCCTTGTTACATCCACTTACCTTATCATTTACACATCTAACATATAAGAAAAAACATAAACAAAAATTTTCCTTATCAACTAACAACATAAATTCTGGAATGGGTTTTACAGCATCCTAAATCTAATATTATTATGCATATGTACAACTTAGAGGGTATGCCTACCTTGATCGTATCTGATAAAGCAAGTGTTGATCAAGCTCATGCCACCACTCCCCTCCAAAGTCACAGAATGGGGGCCCACCGTGGCTGGTTCAAGTTTTCTGGCATCACAGTGGCATCGGTCTCTGGGTTAGGCATAACTTCCACTATGTGGACTGTTGGTGTTTGATTATGCCAGCTAGTGTCCTGAGAGGCTCTCAACTGAAATTCTCTTTGCCTCTGCATGTTCGGCATATGCGAGTTACTTTGCTGGCCGAATTCTGTCTGTGGGTTATTCGGTTGTCTGTTATTGTTTTGTGTTTGCAACGTGATCAGCTGATTACTGCCAGTAGCTTGTGCCTGTAAATATTGTACAGGCTGGTGATATGCTCGTTGTAGTTGTTTTTGCTAAATCTTTGCCCATTTCTTTTATATCCATTCTTGTATTTACAGCTTTCTCCATTGCCGTTGTGATTGCCGCTACCATTATCATCATAGGTCTGTGTGGGGTTGCCATCGATTTTGTACTAAGAATCTGTTGTTTACTTGTTGGTCCGTAAATCCCTGTGTCGCTATCGGTATATTAACAGGCTTGGGTTGTACTGGTCTCTCTTTGTATATTAAATCTATTGAGTCCAGTACAGATAGAAAGTATTCGGTGTCGTGTTCTGGGATGGTGATGAGTTTTTCTCTAATGTGGGCAGCAAGATGGCTCTTTAAAATTTTCAGCACATCTACTTGAGGTATCGGGTTCATCCAGTATCTGTTTTTATTCAAACGTTTTTCAAAATAGCCCCTTAAGCTTCCATACTTGCTATTGAATGGAGCCGGATTCAATACTTCATGTCTGAGCATCTCTTGTATGGCCTCAGACCAATATGTATCCAGAAATGCTCTCTCAAACAGTTCATAATAGTGGCAACGATCCCCCATGTCTGTAGCCCATAGCAGAATGTCACCCTGTGTGTGCCCACCAACAAATCTAATTTTCTGGGCTTCAGTCCAGGTAAGAGTTAAAACATTTCAAAGTGCTCTGATACAGACCATAGGGTGTGTTCTTTTCCCTTCAGAAGGAAATATCGGGAATTGTCGATGCCTAAGTAATCCATCAACTGCAAGTAATGTTGACAAACACGCCGCGCTGTCAGTCACAGGCGTGTTTATGTTTCCAGAATGAGATTTTCACTCTGCAGCGGAGTGTGCGCAGATTTTGGAAGGTAGGAGACGAGATACTGGCAGAAGTAAAGCTGTGAGGACCGGGCGTGAGTCGTGCTTCGGTAGCTCAGATGGTAGAGCACTTGCCCGCGAAAGGCAAAGGTCCCGAGTTCGAGTCTCTGTTGGGCACACAGTTTTAATCTGCCAGTAAGTTTCGTGTTTATGTTTGCTTGTGACGTAGCGCATGGCAACTGTGCTTGCTTGACAGGTGCAACTGCTGGCAAGTGGTGGTGTATTGTGCAACCTCCACTATTTTCCTTCAACGGGCTAACCCCGTATTGTGAGTAACCAGTAAGGGTATCCAACTTTTCTAAAAGCATAGGTTTGCCGTCTGTCATATGTTGTTTTGGAATGTCGGTAGTTTTGACAACACTGCCTGACAACCTTTCCTCTGCTTCCTTTAAACCTGAGTCTATTTTAGCTAGGAGTTGATATTCTTTCTCCTTTAGAGCTTCTTCTACGGTATTTACAAAAATTTTGCACTCTGACACTACTTTTCAGCAAGGGTGCTGCCCTTATCGAGCATTCCAGCTTCAGCTTTTTCAGTTATTTCCTTTACATCTGCACATAACTTCTCTCTCTATTGTTTGGCAAATTCTGATATTGCGGAAATTGTCGGTAATTACTTCTTGTTTTAGTTGTTTACCGAGCTCTGACAACTTTCTGGATAGCACGTCAAATAACTCAGTGCATATAGTTTTGCTCACTTCACTGAACTGTTGACTAATACTATTCTTGAAATCGCTGAATGCCTGATTTTGCTGTGTAAGCTGTTGCCCAATATTTTATTAATGTTTTGTGAACTGCTGTGTAAACTGTTGTGTTATTAGTTGAATGAGTTGAATCAAACTGTATGTCCCACCAGTATTTACATTGCTTTTATGAACTGAGCAAATAATCAAAGCAATTTTCGCTGTTGCGAGCTTCAGTTCCATTATTTGAAAAAAATGTTTCCTGGTGATAACTGACAAATTGTTCCATCGATCATCATAAAAGAGTCATCATGATTAGTTATATTACCAGTGTCATCATTTTTTAATAAAACCTGGTTGTTTTGGTAGCCATCAGCCAGTTCACGAGTTGGCACGTTACTTTCAACTGTTGTCAAGCTCGGATTTGTCTGCTTGTGTCTGTATATGTGTGGATGGATATGTGTGTGAGTGCGCGCGCACGAGTGTTTACCCGTCCTTTTCTCCCCCTAAGGTAAGTCTTTCCGCTCCCGGGATTGGAATGACTCCTTACCCTCTCCCTTAAAACCCACATCCTTTCGTCTTTCCCTCTTCTTCCCCCTTTCCTGATGAGGCAACAGTTTGTTGTGAAAGCTTGAATTTTGTGTGGAATTTTGTGTGTATGTTTGTGTGTCTGTCGACCTGCCAGCACTTTCATTTGGTAAGTCACATCTTTGTTTTTAGATAAATTATTTAACAGTTACATTGCAGACCCATACACATTCCCTGATACACTTACACAAGGAATAACCTATCTGAAACCTAAAGATCAAGCAGACACAGCAAACCCAGCTAAATATCGCCCCATAACATGCCTACCAACAATATACAAAATATTAACTTCAGTCATTACACAGAAATTAATGACACATACAACACAGAACAAAATTATAAATGAAGAACAAGAAGGCTGTTGCAAAGGAGCACGAGGATGTAAAGAGCAACTGATAATAGATGCAGAGGTGACATATCAAGCTAAAACGAAACAAAGGTCGCTACACTACGCATACATTGATTACCAAAAAGCTTTTGATAGCATACCTCACTCATGGTTACTACAAATATTGGAAATATACAAAGTAGATCCTAAATTGATACAGTTCCTAAACATAGTAATGAAAAATTGGAAAACCACACTTAATATCCAAACAAATTCAAATAATATCACATCACAGCCAATACAGATTAAGCGTGGAATATACCACGGAGACTCATTAAGTCCTTTCTGGTTCTGCCTTGCTCTGAACCCACTATCCAACATGCTAAATAATACAAATTATGGATACTATATTTCTGGAACACACCCACACAAAATCACACATTTGCTATACATGGATGATTTAAAACTACTGGCAGCAACAAATCAACAACTCAACCAATTACTAAAGATAACAGAAGTATTCAGCAATGATATAAATATGGCTTTTGGAACAGACAAATGTAAGAAAAATAGCATAGTCAAGGGAAAACACACTAAACAAGAAGATTACATATTGGATAACCACAGCGACTGCATAGAAGCGATGGAAAAAACAGATGCTTATAAATATCTAGGATACAGAAAAAAAGGAATAGATAATACAAATATTAAAGAAGAACTAAAAGAAAAATATAGACAAAGACTAATAAAAATACTGAAAACAGAATTGACAGCAAGAAACAAGACAAAAGCTATAAATACTTATGCTATACCAATATTGACCTACTCATTTGGAGTAGTGAAATGGAGTAACACAGACCTAGAAGCACTCAATACACTTACACGATCAAAATGCCACAAATATAGAATACATCACATACATTCAGCAACAGAAAGATTCACATTAAGCAGAAAGGAAGGAGGAAGGAGATTTATCGACATAAAAAACCTACATTATGGACAGGTAGACAATTTAAGAAAATTCTTTCTAGAACAAGCAGAAACTAGCAAAATACACAAGGCAATCACTCATATAAATACATCGGCTACACCACCGCAATTTCATAACCACTCCTACAACCCTTTAGATCACATAACATCAACAGATACGAAGAAAGTAAATTGCAAAAAATAAATAAATAAATAAATAAATAAAATAAAAATAAAATAAAACACTACATGGCAAGCACCCGTATCATCTAACACAGCCACACATCGATCAAGACGCATCCAACACATGGCTAACAAAAGGCAATATATACAGTGAGACGGAAGGATTCATGATTGCAATACAGGATCAAACAATAAACACCTGATATTACAGCAAGCATATTATTAAAGATCCCAATACCACAACAGATAAATGCAGACTTTGCAAACAACAAATAGAAACAGTAGATCACATCACAAGTGGATGTACAATACTAGCAAATACAGAATACCCCAGAAGACATGAAAATGTAGCAAAAATAGTACATCAACAGCTTCCCTTACAATATAAACTTATAAAACAACATGTTGCCACATACAAGTATGCACCACAAAATGTACTGGAGAATGATGAATACAAATTATACTGGAACAGAACCATTATAACAGATGAAAAAACACCACATAACAAACCTGACATCATACTCACCAATAAAAAGAAGAAATTAACACAACTAATCAAAATATACATACCCAATACAACAAATGTACAAAATAAAACCGGAGAAGAAATTGAAAAATACATCCAACTGGCTGAGGAAGTCAAGGACATGTGGCATCAGGATAAAGTTGATATTATACCAATTATACTATCAACTACAGGAGTCATACCACACAATATCCACCAGTACATCAATGCAATACAGCTACATCCAAACTTATATATATACAACTACAGAAATCCATAATTATTGATACAAGTTCAATTACCCAAAAGTTCCTAAATGCAATATAACATATACCGTACAGTTGAAAGGAAGTCACGCTTGATCAAGGTCCGCGTCACTTTCCATTTTTGACCAGACATAACGTTTGAGAAAAGAAAGAAATAATAATAAATCCCGTGGAGGCCCGGGAAATGAAAAGGCCTCCGGTATGTTCTGCCAGTCGTAAAAGGCGATGAAAAGAACAAACCACTAATAGGGCTAACCCCCCTTTTAGTGTGATTACTTGGTTCAGGACAGAACTAATGAAGCCTCGGACAAGCGCTGTCATGGTCGGGGACGACGCTTGAACCCTATGCCCGTCCACAATGGTAACGACACTGCTAGCCACACGGAAAATGATTTAAATCCAAATAGAGGTGTTTTACAGGACATGCTTCCTGCAACCACCCTAGAAGGAAAACAAAGACAGAGGATGAGATGGTCTGATGAAGTTAACCGACACCTCATATTCTGTTACTACCAAGCAACAAACTTAGGAACCAACACAACTGGATACAGATCACAAGTATACACAACATTTATTACCAGATACCCAGAATTAAAATTTTTAACAGAACAACGACTAGCTGGTCAGATCCGTGTAATAATCAAAAATAACAGGGTACCCCAGTCAGAATTAGAAAACATCAAACAACAAGTACAACAAATACTGGAACAAAATAATGTACAGTCAGAAGAAGAAGAAGAAAATACAGTAATGGACTCAAACATCCCAGAGCAAACAAACCGAGAACAACACACATCAATTAAACAATCAGAGGAAAACGAAATCTTAAGACAGCCACCAGAACAAGCACAAATAGAACACGAAGCGACACACATGTTAGATATAGAAGAAAAATTTCAGCTGGCATATATAGAATACAAAGACACAAATACAGACATTAGACCATTCTTGCATAGGCCACCAAATAACCCACAAGTCGAAACAACAATAACAACTATCAACACAATCATACACAACACAATAAATGAAAATATAACTATGGAAGAGTTACAACTACTGGTTTATGTAGGAGCACTCACTACACTAAATATACACACTAGGCAGAGATCAGAACCAACCAACACACAGAAGAAACCCACAAAACCAGCATGGCAACACAAACTACAGATCAGAATAGAAAAACTGAGAAAAGACATCGGACAGCTAACACAATTTATAAGAAATGAAATGTCAGGAAAAAAAAAAAAAAAACGAAAAAGGTTAGGTAAAATCTCACAACAAGAAGCGATAGAGCAATTAGATGAAAAGAAGCAAAAATTACAAGCATTGGCCAAACAACTTAGCAGATACAAAAAAAAGTGAAAATAGAAGGAAACAAAACCAAACATTCAACACAAACCAAAAGAGATTTTACCAGACAATTGATAACACACACATTAAAATAGACAATCCACCCAACATAACAGACATGGAACACTTCTGGAGCAACATATGGTCAAACCCGGTACAACATAACAGACATGCACGGTGGATACAAGCAGAAACACACACATACAAGATACAACAAATGCCTGAAGTGGCAATTTTGCAACATGAAGTCCCCCGAGCAATTAATTCTACGCATAATTGGAAAGCCCCTGGAAAAGATAAAATAGCAAATTTCTGGATAAAGAAGTTCACCTCAACACATTCACATCTAACTAAATTATTTAACATATCCAAAACAGAGATGATGTGACTTACCGAACGAAAGTGCTGGCAGGTCGATAGACACACAAACAAACACAAACATACACACAAAAGTCAAGCTTTCACAACAAACGGTTGCTTCATCAGGAAAGAGGGAAGGAGAGGGAACGACGAAAGGATGTGGGTTTTAATGGAGAGGGCAAGGAGTCATTCCAATCCTGGGAGCGGAAAGACTTACCTTAGGGGGAAAATATTCATAAATTATTTAACAGTTACATAGCAGACCCATACACATTCCCTGATACACTTACACATGGAATAACCTATCTGAAACCTAAATATCACGCAGACACAGCAAACCCAGCTAAATATGCCCCATAACATGCCTACCAACAATATACAAAATATTAACTTCAGTCATTACACAGAAATTAATGACACATACAACACAGAACACAATTATAAATGAAGAACAAAAAGACTGTTGCAAAGGAGCATCAGGATGTAAAGAGCAACTGATAATAGATGCAGAAGTGACATATCAAGCTAAAACTAAACAAAGGTCGCTACACTACGCATAATTACTAAAGATAACAGAAGTATTCAGCAAAGATATAAATATGGCTTTTGGAACAGACAAATGTAAGAAAAATGACATAGTCAAGGGAAAACACACTAAACAAGAAGATTACATATTGGATAACCACAGCGACTGCATAGAAGCGATGGAAAAAACAGATGCCTATAAATATCTAGGATACAGAAAAAAATAGGAATAGATAATACAAATATTAAAGAAGAACTAAAAGAAAAATATAGACAAAGACTAATAAAAATACTGAAAACAGAATTGACAGCAAGAAACAAGACAAAAGCTATAAATACTTATGCTATACCAATATTGACCTACTCATTTGGAGTAGTGAAATGGAGTAACACAGACCTAGAAGCACTCAATACACTTACACGATCAAAATGCCACAAATATAGAATACATCACATACATTCAGCAACAGAAAGATTCACATTAAGCAGAAAGGAAGGAGGAAGGAGATTTATTGACATAAAAAACCTACATTATGGACAGGTAGACAATTTAAGAAAATTCTTTCTAGAACAAGCAGAAACTAGCAAAATACACAAAGCAATCACTCATATAAATACATCGGCTACACCACTGCAATTTCATAACCACTCCTACAACCCTTTAGATCACATAACATCAACAGATATGAAGAAAGTAAATTGCAAAAAAATAAAATAAAATAAAACACTACATGGCAAGCACCCGTATCATCTAACACAGCCACACATCGATCAAGACGCATCCAACACATGGCTAACAAAAGGCAATATATACAGTGAGACGGAAGGATTCATGATTGCAATACAGGATCAAACAATAAACACCAGATATTACAGCAAGCATATTATTAAAGATCCCAATACCACAACAGATAAATGCAGACTTTGCAAACAACAAATAGAAACAGTAGATCACATCACAAGCGGATGTACAATACTAGCAAATACAGAATACCCCAGAAGACATGACAATGTAGCAAAAATAGTACATCAACAGCTTCCCTTACAACATAAACTAATAAAACAACACGTTGCCACATACAAGTATGCACCGCAAAATGTACTGGAGAATGATGAATACAAATTATACTAGAACAGAACCATTATAACAGATAAAACAACACCACATAACAAACCTGACATCATACTCACCAATAAAAAGAAGAAATTGACACAACTAATCGAAATATCCATACCCAATAAACAAATATACAGAAGAAAACAGGAGAAAAAATTGAAAAATACATCCAACTGGCTGAGGAAGTCAAGGACATGTGGCATCAGGATAAAGTTGACATTATACCAATTATACTATCAACTACGGGAGTCATACCACACAATATCCACCAGTACAATAATGCAATACAGCTACATCCGAACATATATATATACAACTACAGAAATCTGTAATTCAATTACCCGAAAGTTCCTAAATGCAATGTAACATATACCGTACAGTTAAAAGGAAGCGACGCTTGATCAACGTCCGCGTCACTTTCCATTTTTGACCAGACATAACGTCTGAGAAGAGAAAGAATAATAAATAATAATAATAAGATACATTACACCAGTATTGTGAGCAGACAAAATTACCTCACTGATCTCATATTTATACTGGGTGTCCCATGAGGAATGGTCAATATTCAAGGCTATGATAGGAGCAATCATTTTTAGTGGGGGAAAAAAAATAATAAAAAAAAATAAAAAAGAAAAGAAACATATGGGCATATTTCCTATTCCAAATGGTTCTAAGATAGAATAAATTTAATGTACATTTGTTTTTGGGCTAGTGGTGCATACATGTCTCTGACATTTTACTTTAGTCAAGTCTACCTCATTGTTTCTCATCTTTGCTTATGATGTCTCTCTGCCATTAATCTAGCCTGTCGAGCATGTGGCTGTCCATGGTGTGTTTAATTGTGTTTGTACACTTGCTGGCAAAACTGCCACACATATACACTAATGAAGAATATGCAGGTATAGTGTATGCTTATGGCTTCGCGATGTTAGTGGTCCTGCTTCTGCCAAAGAATATCATCAGCACTTTCTGGCACATTTAATTCCTGATTCTAGTGTGTTTACCATAGTTTTCAACACACTGTATGAACTGGTGTTCTTCCAAGTTCGCATTTTTCTTTGAAAGGTGTAATTAACAACCTGTGCAGGAAAAGCAACCCATTGTTGAAATGGTGCGATGTAGTCTTACTGCAAACCCACAGTGAATGACTGCTTGTGCCAATGTCCCACGAACACATTTATGAATCAGAGGTTAATGTGATAAAAGTATGTATTTTTCAATTGATACTTTGTAAAATGCATGTTGTATTGTTTACTAAATGTTGTAAATGTGCAAATATGACAATGTATTGAATAACACAGAAAATAAATAATAATGTACATTAAATGTGTTCTATCTTAGAAGCCATTCACAATAGGATGTATGTCCATACTTCCTATAGAAGTATTTAGCTTCAAATGATCGCTCCAGTCATATCCCTGAACACTGACCATTCCTCTGACACTGTCAATTCTCTACAAGCCTGAGGAGCTTGCCCCATATGTAACATGCTGTTAAAACGTACGAGGGTTGGAACTTAAATAGTGGCAACTATTTATTCACACCCAATACAAAAGAGTTACATGTTTGCACCTGTTGCTGTCCTTCAAAGTAGTCACCAGCATTGTGTAGCACCTGTTGCCAGCACCTGTCGAATCTCTGGAACAGTTCTGAAGCGAATGCCACGAAGTGGTTCCTTCATCTTCAGAATCATATCAGTCACAAGGACTTAAGTCCGGGTAGTATGGTGGATGGTACAGTACTGCCCAGTCCCACCGACTGATCAGAGCAGCCACAGCTTGCGCTGTATGCACCCGCGCATTGTCATGGAAAATGATGGGTGGGTTGTGCAGAAAGTGTCACCGCTACTTTTGTAAAGCTGGTCACAGGTGATGCTCCAAAAATGAACAGTAATACTGTGTAATGACGGTCTGCCGTGGAGGAACGTAATGCGTTAGGATAACACCATCACAGTCGCACACGAGAATCACCATAATGTTCACCATACTGGGCTCCGATGCACTTTCGACTTTCGCGGCAACCCATAATGATGCCATTCATTGGATTGGTGTTTCAGTTTTAGCTCATACAATGTGGCCCATGTCTCGTCCAGTGGTACGATATGGCGTAAGACAGCCTCTCCTTCGCGCTCAAAGCGCTCCCAATGCGTCTGAGCAGCATCGTAATGCACTCATTTCTGCATTTCCGTCAAATCATGCGGAACCCATCGTGATGCAATTTTTTACATGCCCAGGCGTTCCTTCAGGATGTGAAACACAGTTGTATATGATAATCCGGTTTCATGGGCGAGCTCACGAATCTTATGGCGTCGATCACTGTCAACTAACGTGGTAACAGCCTGCACTACTTCTTCAGAGCCGCTAGGACGACCTGTCCGATGCATGTCTGCCACAGTTTGCCCATCTTCATTGAAGGCTTTTACCCAACATGCCACTGTTCTGCACAGCAACGCCGATTCCGTGCACACCTCTTGAAGGGCTTGATGACACTGTCGTGCTGTATGACCTCTGGCACATTCAACCTTGATCCAACTCCACTGTTCCTGTTTTGAAAACATAATTTAGACTGCTCGCTCACTAGTGACTGTGTTTCCCTCGATTGTGCGCACGCCGGTGACGTGGGACGGGTGAGTCCATTTGTTCAGAGGTAAGGTAGGTATGTCAACAACATGTGCTATCAGCGACAATAGTAGATTCCATTGCATAGTGTCTCCACAGCAGTGTTGCCACTATTTAAGTTCCAACCTACGTATAAGACAACATTGATTTGACTGTCTCCATGTCTGCAGCTTGTGGTCTAGTCGCTAGCATTGCTGCCTCTGGATCACCAGGTCCCGGGTTTGATTCCAGACCGAGTTGAGATATTCTATGCCCGGGGACTGGGTGTTTTTGTTGTCCTCATCATTTCATCACCATCATCATCATTCATGACCATGGCTAATTGGACTGTGTAAAAACTGAACTGTGTCAACATTGGAACTTTGTACGGGCTCTGAAGGCCACACAGTTGAGTGCCCCACAAACAAAACATCATCATCATCATCACCAAACTGTCTCCACTGTAATTGTCTGGAACACTTTTCGCAGCATAAGAGGTATCAAATGCATCACCCCGGCCTCAGCTTTCCATACATCTGAAGAGGCCCACAGGCTCCAAGTGGCTCCCTCCACAACAAAAGTATGTCACCTAGGTGATATGGAACTTCAGATATTTCGTCATAAGTAAAGCAATGCATTATGGCAGAGACTGTTCTAGACTTGAACATTCACATGCTCTGCCTCATTCCATCACATACATTCACAACCACCTTGAAAGACATACTGTCAATTTGTGGTAAGTAGCTCCGCCCATTGCACCCTCTGTCTACAGGTGCCAGCAATTCCTGAATGGAAGAGGTTTATGTTGTCTTTGGTGACAGAAGTGTAGTGTACCTTTTTGGTCATTCATTAATTCACCACCAAGGGGCTGCAACATGTTTATTTGTCAATGATAGACACAAGCAAATGCCACATTTACCAATCAAATCCATTTCCCAACAACACTACATAGCTCACTAACAATATAAGACTTAATTAAATGCTTCTACACTATTTTTACAGGAAATGTATTTTTCATAAAAGCCCACTTAAAAACTGCATATAAGTACTCACTTAATGAACTGAAAATAACTCCACTACATAAACACAAGATGAGTGAAGCTATTGTCTACTTGCACATGAGAATGGGACAGGAAACTGTGGGATGTATAGTCTGAAAAGCATGCAGCATTCATGGTGGGGAAAGTCACATTTCACAGAAGAACACTATGACTGCCATACAGGATGACTAGGAATGTTTCCCTATAAGCAGTATGGAATAGTCTGCAGAGATTTATGGAGAATCTCTCCATATGCATTTCTTGTGTTAGTATTATTAGTAACTCATATCCGCATTCCATGTAATACTAACGGACTTTAAGGAAAATAAACGCACCCAGCATAAGTATGTGCATCGTGCCGCCAGTGAGCTGCAGAAGAATCAGTATAACACTTTGAAACACCCTGTAGTTGGTTCTTATGACATAGTGAGGTAGAGAGAGTAGGTATTCACTTGCTTACTTTTCATTTTGCACACCTACAGAGAAGGGGAGCGCATGACCACATCCAGCAACCCGCTTTCTATCACTTCTCTTATTCTCCACCACTCCTTCTAGCCTATCACACCCTCAGAACACCAATTATCCCTTAAAAAGGTTCTACTGCACTTAGATCGCGTAAACACTTTTAATATTTATTCTTCATCCACCTCACTGAACAATGATAATTAATTTTTGCACCATTAAAACTACACTCTTAATAATCTGCAATTTTCCCTTTCTCTGCAACACAAACTATTAGCCCAAGAGAAAAAAAAAAAATGAAATGATCCTTTTCTGTAGAATACTTAATGTAGTTTCATTTTGTACTGAGAAACATTTTCACTAGAAGCTAAAGTTTCCAAGTTATTCAAGAAAAACATATAAAAGTGACCTATAAATGTCCCTCCACCCTCATGCTTATGCCCCACAGGCAAGGATTTTTATTTTGTAGTTTATGGCACACCTTACTAACACTACAAAAATTTGCAAGTACACAAATTTTTCCCCTAATTGACCTTTTTTGTCCAAGTTGAATAGGCTACTTGTGCTTATCATCACTTCAAGAATTACCTACAGTATGTGACGAGTGCAAGTAAATCTTTTCTTCATAAACATGACAGATTGTCAAGATGGACAACCCGTTTTAACTAGTGAAATTTTCTTGCTAACAAAATGAGTTTTCTGGAAAATGATTGTGTGCGGTGGGACACACGATTTTCTTGCATATTATCCCTCTCAACTCTTGTATGAACTGATACACTGTAGTAAGTATGAGGGCGAGTCAAATGAAAACCTTAAATTTGTAATAACAAATCAAAATTTTGTGCCATTATCCCATAAGTTGGTAAGCGTGCTACAAACAGTGTGCAGAATGGCCTGTAGGTGGCAGCATAGTGCAGATGCACACATACCATTGCAGTATCAGTATAAAGATGGCCGCCCCACTTACGACTTGCACCACAGAAGAACAGCTTTCTGTTACTCGGTTTTTGCGTAGTGAAGGTGTGAAACCTATTGAAATTCATCGACGAATGAAGGTTCAGTATGGTGATGCATGTTTGTCACAGCAACAAGTCTACAAATGGAGTAGGGAGTTCACAAATGGTGTGACTTCAGAGGAAGATGCTCCTCGTCCAGGTCAGGCACAACAAGTTGCGACTCCACAGAGCATTGCAGCAGTTGAAGCCATAGCGAAGGAAAACTGCCGATGACACTGGATGACATTGCAGCATGTTTACAGATTAGTCATGGGTCAGCACACCACATTGTGCATGATGTGCTCCAGTTTCACAAAGTGGCTGCAAGATGGTTGCCACGGCAGCTGACTCCTGAAATGAGAGAACAACGTGTTGATGTTTGTGAACTTCTTTGGCGCTTTGAACGAGAAAGTGATGGCTTCCTTGCAAGAATCGTTACTGGGGACGAAACCTGGGTTCACTTCCACCAACTAGAAATGAAGAGAGCGAGCAAGGAATGGCGCCATTGCTCATCACCAAAACCAAAGAAGTTTCGAACAGAACCATCAGCAGGGAAGGTTATGTTGACTCTCTTTTGGTATGAAAAAGGCATCATTTTGGAGCATTACATGCCTAGAGGGACCACTGTCACCAGTGTATCATACACAATTCTCCTAAAAAATCATCTACAGCCTGCAATCAAATCAAAGCGATGTGGATTGGTGTCAGCAGGTGTCCTTTTGCAACATGACAATGCAAGGCCCCACACTGCCCGTACAACAGTTGCAACCAGACCTGCATTTTGAGTGTCTTCCAAATCCACCATACTTACCAGTACTTGCCCCAAGTGATTTCCATATGTTTGGACCACTCAAAGACGCAATGGGAGGAAAGAAGTTCCGTTCTGATGAAGAGGTACACCACGCGGTGCATGAGTGGTTGCGTGGACTACCAAAAGAATTTTTTTCTAAAGGAATTTATGAACTTTGTAAGCGCTAGAGGACTCGCATTGAGTGTGGGGGAGATTATGTTGAAAGTGATACAGCTTTGTACCACTTCTGCACAATAAATAATATTTAAAAAAGTATTTCAGGTTTTCATTTGACTCACCCTCGTATAGTTTTTAAAAATATATCAATTTACATTTCGAAAGCATTCAAACACTCCCTTCAATGCTGGTGCTGAAACTTTCCACAAAAGTGAAAGGCAAAGTGACCAAAATTGTCTACCACACTGTAAACAACCTCCTCCCCTCCCCCTTTCCCCCCCTCAAGAGCACTCTGTTGGATGTAGCAAGAAGATGTGACTACACCTGTAAGATAAAATGTATTTCCTTTTGGCTCTACTTGGTATGTGACAGCTACAGGGTCAGCTATAATTTTTGTAAATTGGAATATAAGCTAACTTCTAGCTTAGCAAAAGCAGCTTAAGAAAATTACTTCCAATGTCTGTTTATTCTCATGTTTAAGTGAGCAGCTTTTGTGGAAACAGCAGCTTTATGATCAAGCAGTTTTCCATTTAAGTCAATCCTGTGTCTCCTTATTTGTCATCACTGAATTAGTGATGTCACTCATTCATTAATTGTAATAAAAAAGAAACTATTATATTAAATTCTGACTTCGCTAAAAAATTATCTGACCTGTCTTTGCGTGGAGATGCCAGAATGCTTCTTACAGGAAAAACACATATTCTCAGATAACAGTCACGAAAAACAGGGTGAAAAGTATTTAAACCGACAAACTCTGGGAGGTTGTAGGGGACATCAAAACAAATATTTTTCCCTAATGTCATTTTTTTTCCTATGAGGAGTATTTAAACCAGTAGAGGAAGATTTCTCTGGTGGCAAATTAATTAAACCAACACTTTTCCATTTTCTTATGACCAAGAGAAAACACATTAACACAACCCAATTTCAATTACAGTAGATTTTCAAAAATGCCTCCATTGACATGTTAACAAAGGTTACACAGTCGGATCATGTTCTGTCTGACACGGGCAAAAACCCCAGGAGTATCCTGAATTGTTCCTGCTGCTGCTACTATCTGGGCAACCAGATCCTCTTCTGATGCAACAGGAGTTGTGTAAACAAGGTTGCACATCTCTCCCCAAACAAAAAAGTCCAAAGAGGACATATCTGGGGATCGAGCAGGCCATGGTACAGGACCACCTCTGCCAATTCACGTTTCTGGGAACCGTCGTTCCAGGAATTGACGCACATGACGACTGAAATGTGCCGGCGCCCCGTCATGTTGGAACCACATGCGTTGTGTTGTAGGGAGCGGGATGTCTTTCAGCAAATCTGGCAAGAAAATTGTAATAGCGCCTGCCATTTCATGGCATAGGTAGCAGATACAACCCAATTAAACATTCCCCAACAACACCGAGCCACACATTAACGAAGAACAGCACTTGATGAGCGCTAGTAACCGTGGCATGTGGGTTATCCTCACTCCAAACATGTGAATTATGCAGGTTGAAGACTCCATCACGCCCAATCATTGCTTCATCAGTAAACAACACAGAGGATGGAAATGTAGGATGCATTTCACACTGTTCCAGGTACCACAGCGATAACTGTGCTCTGAGTGGATAATCAACTGGTTCCAGGCTGTGGACATACTGTAAGTGAAATGGACGTAACAATTGCTCTCGAAGGATTGTTCTTACATTCGTCTAATTTGTCCCCGTGTTACATGCAATTGCACGAGAGCTGATTGAAGGATCCTGCATGCTGCAAGACAGCTTCCTCAAATTGCAGCATTCTTATCGTGCGAAGGTGTCCCAGTCCAGGTAATCTGCTAAATGACCCGGTCTCACGCAGACTTTGGTACACAGCAGCAAAGGTCGTATGATGCAGGATACGGCGATTAGGACATTGTTGGTGATAAACCCGCTGTGCAGCTCGTCCATTGTGGTGCACAACGTAGTACGCACCAACCATATCAGTGTACTCACTCCAGGTGTATTGCTCCATTAGTAAACAGAGACAATGCACTACTACACTGGAGGACAACAGTTGCTTACAACTGAAGAGCGTAATACGCCTCCACCGTTTTTTTTTTTTTTTTTTGGGGGGGGGGGGGTTTAAGGGCGCTCAACTACTGAAGTCATTAGTGCCCAGTCACAATTGTTAGAGCACATAGAATCTAGTAAAACTCAAGGGGGGGGGGGGGGACACCAGAAAGTTCTTACAAAGATGCAGATAAAATAAGTGAAGGAGTTAGATGTCTTTGGACAAGCCAGTCAAAGTAATGAAATGAAGAACACGAGCAGCTGCTCGAGCATCATCAGCTAAAATATCCTGTAAAGTAGATGTCAGAGACAGGACAACACGAGATTGACTAAAACGGGGACACGACAATAAAACATGGCGCACTGTTAATGCATGACCACAAGGGCACTGCGGGGCTGGGTCACCGGAGAGCAGGTAGCGGTGGCTAAACCGGCAATGCCCAATCCGCAACCTGGTCAGAAGGACCTCTTCTCGCCAAGATGGTCGGGAGGAGGTTGTCCAAGCAGTTGGGAATGGTTTTACTGCCCGGAGCTTGTTTCCTTGAAGTGATGACCAAGTATCCCACCACAAAGACACAAGCCTCCTACAAACAACCCCACTAATGTAAGATGACGGGACACAATGGGAGGCTGGCCGAGGCAGGAGGGCTGCAGCCTTGGTTGCAGCATCAGCAGCCTCATTCCCAGGCACTCCTACATGGCCGGGAACCCACAGAAAGCTGACAGGAGAGCCATCAGCAGCAGAAGAATGGAGGGACTGCTGGACCCGTTGCACCAAGGGATGGACTGGATAGGGAGCTCCAAGGCTCTGAAGAGCACTTAGTGAATCAGAGCAGAGAACATACGATGAATGGCGGTGGCGGCGGGCATACTGAACGGTCTGATGGAGAGCAAAAAGCTCGGCCGTAAAGCTGGAACACTGGTCGAGGAACCAGTATTTAAAGGTGCCGGCCCCGACGACAAAGGCACAGCCGACACCATCGTCAGTTTTGGAGCCATCAGTGTAAATAAAGGTGTGACTGGCAAGTCGCACACGAAGTTCGACAAACAGTGAGCAATACACTGCAGCCGGAGTACCCTCCTTTGGGAGCGAGCTGAGGTCGAGATAAATATGAACCGGAGCCTGGAGCCACGGTGGTGTCGGGCTCTCACCCTCTCTGAAGGTGGTAGGGAGGGTAAAATCCAATTGTCGAAGCAGGTGACGAAAGCGGACTCCAGGGGGCAGCAGGGCAGACACATACAACCCATACTGACGGTCGAGAGAATCGGCGAAGAAGGACTGATAAGAGGGGTGGTCGGGCATTGACAACAGCCGGCAGGCATACCGACAAAGCAGTACATCGCGCCAGTAGGTCAATGGTAATTCGGCAGCTTCAGCATAAAGACTCTCGACGGGACTAGTGTAGAATGCTCCGGTCGCAAGACGTAACCCCCAATAGTGGATGGAGTTGAGACGGCGTAAGAGGGATGGCCGAGTAGACGAGGCTCCCATAATCCAGCTTTGATCGGACTATGGACCGATACAAGCGAAGCAGGACAGTGCGATCCACTCCCCAAGATGAACCACTAAGAACTCTGAGGACATTAAGGGAACGTGTACAACGGGCAGCCAAATAAGAGACGTGCGGAGACCAACAAAGCTTCCTGTCCAGTGTGAGTCGTAGAAACTTAGTTGTTTCCACGAATGGGAGAACAACAGGACCGAGATGTAAGGATGGCGGAAGGAACGCTTTATATCACCAAAAGTTGATGCAAACCATCTTCTCTTCAGAGAACCGGAAGCCATTTGCCACACTCCATGAGTATAGGCTGTCTAGACAACGCTGAAGGCAGCGCTCCAGGAGGCACGTTCTCTGGGCACTGCAGTAGATCGCGAAGTCATCGACAAAAAGGGAGCCCGAGACATTAGGTGGAATGCAATCCATAATTGGATTGATCGCTATGGCAAAAAGGGCTACGCTCAAGACGGAGCCCTGAGGCACTCCGTTCTCCTGGAGGAAGACGTCGGACAATACGGAACCCACACGTACCCTAAACTTTCGATCTGTTAAAAAGGAATCAATAAAAAGGGGCAGGCGACCGTGTAGACCCCACCTGTGCATAGTGCGGAGGATACCTCCTTTCCAACAGGTATCATAAACCTTCTCCAAATCGAAGAACACGGCTACCGTTTGGCACTTTCGCAAAAAGTTGTTCATGATGAATGTCGACAAGGTCACAAGGTGGTCAACAGCGGAGCGGCGGCGACGAAAGCCGCATTGAACATTGGTAAGTAGCTGTCGAGATTCAAGAATCCAAACTAACCGAGCGTTAACCATGAGCTCCATCACCTTACAGACACAGCTTGTAAGAGAAATGGGGCGGTAACTAGAAGGAAGGTGTCTATCCTTCCCGGGTTTGGGTATAGGAACAACGACGGCGTCACACCAACGCATGGGAACTTGACCTTCGGTCCAGACGCGGTTGTAGGTACGAAGAAGGAAGCTATTGCCTGCCGGAGAACGGTGGGCCAGCATCTGAACGTGAATGGCATCTAGCCCCGGAGCAGAGGACCGGGACAGTGCAAGTGCACGTTAGAGTTCCCGCATAGTAAAGGGGGCATTATAATTTTCCAGATTCAGCGAGTGGAAGGAAGGTCGTCGAGCCTCTTCTGCCTCTTTCCTCGGAAAGAAGGCAGGGTGGTAATGGGCGGAGCTTGAAACCTCTGCGAAAAAGCGGCCGAAGGCGTTGGAGACATCCACAGGATCAACAAGGACCTCATTACCCGAAGTCAGGCCAGGTACCGAGGAGTGGGCCTTAATGCCCGACAGCTGGCGCAGGCAACCCCAGACGACAGAAGAGGGAGTAAAACCGTTAAAGGAGCTGGTGAAAGAGGCCCAACAAGCTTTTTTGCTGTCTTTGATGACTCTACGGCATTGCGATCGGAGTCGTTTGTATCCAATACAATTCGCCAACGTAGGATGGCGGCGAAAGGTGCATAAAGCACGTCGTCAAGCACGGATAGCGTCTCTACAAGCCTCATTCCACCAGGTGACGGAAACGCGACGTGAAGAAGAGGTAGTACGAGGAATGGAACGTTCGGCAGCATTGATGATAACAGCCGTGAGGTATTCGACCTGACTGTCACAACTGAGAAAATCGTGATCCGGAAAGGTCGCCAGGGAGGAGTAAAGTCCCCAGTCAGTTTTCGGTATGTTCCAGCTCGAAGGACGTGGGGATGGGGTGTGGTGCAGGAGACAAACGACACAGGGGAAGTGGTCGCTCGAATAGGTGTCAGAAAGGACATACCACTCGAACCGACGGGCAAGAGTGGTAGAACAGATCGAGAGGTCCAAGTGGGAGTAGGTATGAGTAGAGTCCGAGAGGAAAGTCAGGGCGCCAGTATTGAGGCAGACAAGATTGAGATGGTTGAAGACATCCGCCAAGAGGGAACCTCTCTGACAGGATGCAGGAGAGCCCCAAAGGGGATGATGGGCGTTGAAGTCGCCAAACAATAAAAACGGCGGAGGAAGCTGAACAATCAGGTGCATCATGTCAGTCCGACTAACTGCGGATGACGATGGAGTGTAGACGGTACAAACGGAAAAAGTAAAGGCAGAAAGAGTAATACGGACAGCTATTGCTTGGAGTGGGGTGGTCAATGGGATGGGATGGTAATAGACATCGTCCCGAACGAGCAACATGACCCCACCATGGGCTGGAATACTGTCCACAGGGGTGAGGTCAGACCGCTCCGAGGTATAGTGGGTAAAAGCAATACGGTCAGTAGGGCGCAACTTGGTTTCCTGGAGACCAAGGACGAGCGGACAGTGCAGGCGGAGGAGCAGTTGTAATTCCTCCCGATTAGATCGAATACCTCTTATGTTCCAATGTGACAAAGCCATCGCTAGTCAGAAAAAAGGGGGAACGAAACGGGTGAAGAGCTGGTCACCTCGACGGCCGCGGAGGGCCAGGTTTCGAGGGAACAACGCTACAACCGGCGGGAGGCGGATCCTGTTCCATCGAGTCGTCGCCAGCTGTGGCCGCTTTTCCCGGTTGCGTAGGAGGGGCAGCATCATTCGCCGACGAGAGCGTCCCGGCGAAACTGAGGACGGCCAGGAGCAGCGACTCACGGATGGAGCGTCAGACGAAACGCGCCGGGGTGGAGAGGGGGATAAAGACTTCTTCTTGGAGGCCTTCTGGGAAGTCCGATGAGGCACGGGGATGGTGGGCTGGACCCAAAGAAGGTCCTCACGCGCGGTGTCAGTTTTGGAACGCCGGACCTCGGAAGCCGGGGTTCGGAACGTTTCCCCGATGGACGCCTGAGAAGAGGATCGCGGCGGAGGGGGAGGAGGAGGAAGGGTGGCCCCTGGGGCAGAGGGGGCAGGGGCCGCGAGGGAGGAGGATTTGGAAGGGAGGGATTTGGGAGGCGGAGGCATAGACCCCGGATGGGGTGAGGAGGTGGAGAGCGGACAGGATAGGGGTGAGGATACTGTGGAAGGAGTGAACACGACTGAGGCAAACGAAGTTGTCAACGACACGGGATGGAGGCAGTCATACTTTTTCCTGGCCTCAGAATAAGAGAGGCGATCCAAAGTTTTTAATTCTTGAATCTGCTTCTCCATCTGATACGCGGGGCAGTCTAAAGATCTAGGCGAGTGGATGCCAGGACAATTGACGCAACGAGGTGGTGGAGTGCATGTATGTTCCTCACGAAGAGGACGTCCACAATCGCCACAAAGGGGCTCAGCCTCACACCGTGACGACATGTGCCCAAAGCGCAAACACCGAAAGCAGCGCATAGGAGGCGGGACGTAAGGTCGCACATCACACCGGTAGCACATCACCTTTACCTTCTCCGGGAGAATGTCCCCCTCGAAGGCGAGGATAAAGGTCCCGGTGTCGATGTGACGGTCTTTGGGGCCGCGCTGGACTCGCCAGACGAAATGCACGCCTCGGCGCTCCAGGTTGGCCCTGAGCTCCTCATCAGATTGCAGCAGGAGGTCCCGATGAAAAATAACCCCCTACGTCCTATTCAGTGCCAGATGCGGGACAATGGACACTGGGATGTCCCCTAGTCGGTCACACGCCTGGAGCGCCGCCGACTGAGTGGCGGAGGTGGTCTTTATAAGAACGGACCCCGAACGCATTTTACTGAGAGCCTCGATTTCCCCGAAGATGTCCTCGATGTGCTGGACAAAGAACATGGGCTTGGAGGTGGCGAACGTCACCCCATCGGCCCGAGAACAGACTAAATAGCGGGGGAAGTACTTCGCCCCAAGCCGGCGGGCCTGTCCTTCCTCCCAGGGAGTGGCCAAGGGGGAAAGGGCAGGAGAACCAGAACCAGAGACAGTACCTTTCTTTTTAAAAGACTCGGCCGCAGAGCGACCCGATACATGTTGACGTTTCATCTGCGAAACGTCCCCCCCGATACCACCCACTCAGACCAGGGGCTCTCCCCACGGGCGCCACCCAGCCTCAGCAAGGGCCACCTGACAGGATGACCGTTGCCGGGAGTCCTGATGCCCCAAGGAGACGGGCATCTACTCCTTGGCCGACGTGGGGAGGGTGCAGCTCAGGTATCGGCAGTACAATCCCTGTGTTGTCAGGGGGCTACAACCTAGAGGGTACATGACGACCCCACCACAATGGGCTGGCTACCGTGCTGGATTTCGGGTGCCATGGAAAGTCCATCATGATCGTAGGTGCAGATGGGGACACACTATGGGCGTAACTTGTGCAACCCATGAGGCGTTTAGGCCCAATTTGAGGAATAGTGGGTGTGGTTACAATGCTGAGTGCCAAGGTCTTAGTGCACTGAGGACCAGTGAGACACCACATAAGACGTCCTTCCCCAAAAGGCTCGTACTTCTGTAGAATTTTGAAAAATGGAGGTCAAACCCCAAGGGGGACCATCACATGGAAGGCCAAAACGGTTGAAACTCCTTTTAGTCGCCTCTTACGACAGGCAGGAATACCTCGGGCCTATTCTTACCCCGGACCCGCAGGGGGAGCTCCACCGGTTTAAATAATCCTCATAGGAAAAAATGACATTAGGGAAAAATATTTGTCTTGATGTCCCATACAACCTCCCAGAGTTTGCTGGTTTAAATACTTTTCATCCTGTATACTACATCGAATTGTAATTAAATGGAATACACAAGATAAAGCTGTACAGGGTAAAAACTATAGAGAAAAGCAGAGATTAGTCTGTATTCAACAAATAATTGAGGATGTGGGGTGCAAATGCTACTCTGAGATGAAGAGGTTGGTACAGGAGAGGAATTTATGTTGAGCCACATCAAACAAGTCTGCTTTTCTCAATAAAACATCTTTGCACTTAACTTATGCAAAGTGCTCATCAAACTCTACCTCACCAGCTCCAGGGCACATCTGCAACTGCCATTCAGTAGATAGATGAACAGATAATATATCAGTGGACCACATGGCGGCCAATGCTGTGGTGATTTATTGGAACATTTCATTAGGCGTGACTGGGACTCCATTGCAGACTGCATCAGTGAGTGCTTGCCACAGAAAGAAATCAAGAGGCGTCAAGTTGGAGAACCTTGCAGACCCTTTTATTGGACCAATCCATCCTATCCAATGGTCAGGAAAGTTTTCATGCAATAAAAGCATTACAACATGGGAAGGGTAAGCTAAACAGCCATCACGTTGGAACCAAATATACTGCACTTTTTCAGAGATATTTCTTCTAGAAATTGATGAAATAAGTTCCCACAGTCAAATTTTCTACACTGCCATGACACTCATTGCTGTTGTACCTGGCAAAGCTAGCTTGGGTTTCCTGCTGCCCGGTAGAGCACGTTCACAAATTTAAATTACTGCAGTTAGCCAACATGGCTTTATCAGCAAAGAACTAGAGCTTCAAAAATGTATCATGATCTCTCAGGCATTGCAGACAAACAGAATTATAGACAATGTTTGGCATCACATCCTTTGACTTCACAATGTAATCAGAGATGAAAGGTGTGGAATGTATGATGATACAAGATGTGACTGGCTAAAGAGAATCATCTGGATGATCCTATGTTCCTTGGTAATACATCTCATGGCATCATTTAGACTGATAAGCATCATAGCCAGAAAAGCTTTTTTGTTTGTTCCATCAGTTGCAGTCTTCTTCCATGTTCAGCAGTCCATTCACACTAGTGTCCTAATAATTTGTGCAAGAGCCTCACACATTTGACATCGATGATCAGGATACAGACACACATCAGTTTCCTGAACTCATTTTTTTTTACACTCAATATTTCAGCATGTCTAACTTCTAGTCGCTGGTGTTCATGCCTGTGAGCAAGAAATTACATGAAATGATCTGTCAGTTCAGCAGTTAAGGTAAGCAAACAGTCTAAAAGCTTGACACGACAATATAGCATGGCCTGAGAGCCTCATTTGCATGTGATCAGCCGGCCGCAGTGGTCTAGCGGTTCTGGCGCTGCAGTCCGGAACCGCGGGACTGCTACGGTCACAGGTTCGAATCCTGCCTCGGGCATGGGTGTGTGTGTGATGTCCTTAGGTTAGTTAGGTTTAAGTAGTTCTAAGTTCTAGGGGACTTATGACCTAAGATGTTGAGTCCCGTAGTGCTCAGAGCCATTTGAACCATTTTTTTGCCTGTGATCACACTACCGTGGCCAATTCAAGTGCTTTGCCTTTCAATGAAATACCATAGTTTTTTTTAACACTTGTGCAGACAGTATCAATTTCAACACTGTCTCAGTGTACTCATCTTCTCAAAAGCTTTTGAAAGGCATTAAGTTGTATATAATTCCATTTAAGAAATCATAATTGCTTCAATATATCAATTCATCATGTGCCCCTCCGTATACCATCATTTGCCAAAAATCTGCTTGTGTCTATATATGTGTGGATGGATATGTGTGTGTGTGCGCGAGTGTATACCCGTCCTTTTTTCCCCCTAAGGTAAGTCTTTCCGCTCCCAGAATTGGAATGACTCCTTACCCTCTCCCTTAAAACCCACATCCTTTCGTCTTTCCCTCTCCTTCCCTCTTTCCTGATGAGGCAACAGTTTGTTGCGAAAGCTAGAATTTTGTGTGTATGTTTGTGTTTGTTTGTGGTCTTTTGACCTGCCAGCACTTTCATTGGGTAAGTCACATCATCTTTGTTTTTAGATATATTTTTCCTACGTGGAATGTTTCCCTCTATTATAACCATATCATTAATTTGAAATAAACTTTAAAATGATATTATGCAAAGTGAAGAGAAAGTAGAAGAAGAGACGGGAGATATGATGCTGCGAGATGAATTTGACAGCCCACTGAAAGACCTGAGGTAAAATGTGGCATCTGGAATAGACAATAATCTCACAAAATTATTGAGACCCTAGGAAGAACGTAGTGTGATAAAACTATTCCATCTGATACATAAGATATATGAGACACATAAAGTACCTTAAAGCTCCAAGAAGAAAGTAATAATTCCAAACACAAAGAAGGAAGATGCTGACAGATGTGAATACTAAGCAACAATAAGAGTAATAATGGTTCCAAAATACTGACACATTACATTATAATGTTGAGGGCTTGAGTAAAATCGATGTATTTGAGGCCTTAGTTACAGATCTAGCTCCACATGTAATCGTGGTTACAGAGCATCAAAAGCTAACCATAATATTCAGTATTATAAGTTACAGAAGTATAATCTTACATCGTTTTTTTTTGTAGAACAGAACATAAAGGAGGGGGTGTTGCTACTTACGTAAGGAAATGTAACCTAATAAGTTCTGTAGAAAAAGTATCATGGGTTAATGATTATTGTATCGAGAAAGACTTTGAAGCAGTGATAGTTAAGTTAATGATTGTATCCGTCCCACTTATTGTGGTAGGTATATATCGAGCCCCTTCTGGTAATCTCGAGGTTTTCCTGGAAGCACTGGATAGTGTATTGGGGAAGCTAAGCAAGGGTGCAATACAGTAAATATTATAATGCTAGGAGACTTTAATATAAACACACTAAGCAACAGCCAGGAATGCAAAGGTTTACAAGACTGCATACGATCCTATGATATTAAAGATCTACTTGGTCATGTGCCCACTAGAATAACTGAGTCAAGCAGCACTTCCATAAATCATGTAATGACCAATTATGAAAATGTTGTCAGCACAGAATGTAAACAGGCAGATATCTGATCATCTAGGACAATTATTAGTGATTGGTTGTCTTAATAAACTTAAACAAAACAAAAAATATGAGAATAGAAGATTATTTTCTGAATACAACATCACCTTGCTAAAGAAAACTTTGGGTCAAAAATCTTGGGAATCAGTTTATAGAGAAAGGGGAGTTGACAGCAAATGGGAAGTATTTATAAAAATTTTAACTAGGCATATTGATATTACTATCCCGGCAAAGAAGATCAATGTAACTAAAAATAAACCTCCAGTAGTAAAACTGGATGAAAAAACGAAAAGACTCAAAGAAGGAATGGAGTATGTGTATAAGCGACACAGAGAAATCAGTCTTGATTCATATAAAGAGGATTATAAAAAATATAAATATGAGTATCGTAAGGAAGTAAGGAGAAGGAAAGTAGAACATATTAGTAAACAGATCAGAAATTCTGACTGTGTCTCAAAGTCGTGCTGGGCAGTAGTTAATGATATGAGGAACACTGATTCAAAAACTGAAATTAATAATATAGAGTTAAGTATACATAATGATAATTTTTCTGATCCTTATATAGTTAGCAATATATTTAATGATTACTTTATAGATGCTATTGAAAATGATACTTGCATGAAACAAGGAAAATAGGTGGATTAAAAGGAGAAATGAAGACCTATACAAAAATACAGAAAAGATCACAGATACAATGAGGAAGAGACGGCTAAAATTTTATGGACATTTAAAGAGAATGGAAGAAACACGTATTACAAAGAAAATTTTTAATTACGTTAGTAAGCTGAAAAACACTGTAGGATGGATAGAAGCAGTAAAGAAAGACGCCAACAAAATAGGTGTTACAGAAGAAATAATATGTGACAGGAATAACTTTAGGCTACTTATAGAAAACACAAACTATGAAGAAGATGCGCCAAAACCTCGACCCAAGAGAGTGTGGACAGATGAGCAGAGACGAGCAGTTGGCAAGAAAATGAAGAAGTACTGGGAAGAACGGAAGAAAAAGAAACACCATAAGTCTTAAGTTGTATGCGGTCCATAGCTGGCCAAATTCATAATAAAAAAAAAATTATTTGTTGGATTGTAGCTTTGCACAGAAGTGAACTGTGACAAGCAGTTCAGATATGAAGTGAATACGAGGTCTCAAAATGTGGTGCAACTGAAAAATGCTGAAGCTGGACAGGTAGAATTATTAAAGCGGTACTGAATAAAATTGAGGAGAAAAGTAATTTATGGCATAACATGACTAAAAGCAAGTACTAGTTGGTTTGACACATCATGAGGGAAGCAAGGAATTGTCAATTTGGTAATGGAGTTAAGTGTGGTTGTTGAAAAAATGAGGGTGACAAAGGCTTGACTAAAGTAAGCAGGCTCAAACTGATGCAGTTTGCAGTGCTTATGTTCAGATAATGAAGCTTGTATAGGAAGGATTAGTGTGGATATTGTAAATTCAAAGAAGCAAATAAAAAATGTCATCGATCATATTGTTCGGTGATTACCACAGTCATCCACTTACTAAACACGTTGTGATGTATACTCTGAAACTCAGACAGATCTAAAAATTAAAATATATATATATATCTCACACACACACACACACACACACACACACACACACACGAGCGAAATGGGGCTGTCCTCTCACAAAAGCAATCACACCATTTGTCACTGGACAATAAGAAAATACCTTTGCCCTACCAACGTGGGTTGTAAGTGGTGATATCAAATAACCGTGGAGCACCACAGTACGCATATTTACTTTGTAATATGTTTCTCGAAGAAGTAAAGTTTTTTGTAATGAAAATCTTATCGAAGACTATTTCAAAATGTTTCCCGAGTTTCAAACTCGCGACGAAACTGAATAGTAATTTACGCTCACTTACGAATACTGAAGCACATCTCATGATCATGGAACTGTTCTGGGCCAGAGTCGACGTTGTCACAAAGTCCTCTGAGACGGTGTAGCAACACTTCTACAGCTGAATCTAGCACGCTACCTTGTAACAGATACTCTTGACTAGGAACAATGCTGCTATTCATCGCAGCCGTAAGGCTTTCCATTGCTGTGCTAATGGGTTGTGCCATTTTCTGTAATAAAAGAAGAACAGTTTTACTGAAATAATGTTATGCGAGAAAAAGCATAGCACAAAAACAAAATTGATAGCCACAAAAAGTTAAAATTAACTTACACAGAGAACAAGCAACGAATGCTATTTTTCTTTTTAACTTAGAAATCTGACATACATTCTTTCATAACAACCCACAACACAAACTACACCCGACTACACCAGATAGGCGAATAGTTGACAAACAAAGTCAAACATCATAAACTTGAAGAGATAACATATACATCTAGGCATTACAGATATGCAGACCTCAACTACTGGAAGCACCGATTTCATTATGTTTAGACTGTGCCAAGATCATGTCAAGAGAAGTCGTATATCGACTTTTGTGGTCGTTCGAGACGTTTCGCCAGGGTGCCGCCAAAGCGTCAATCCGTTCTTTGGCGTGCTTTTTATTTGGGTTATTTCTGCTATCTTTTCTGTGAATATGTCCGCAACATTTGCGATCATAATGAGGAGAAAGCTGAGACATTTCAGCATCGATAATAAGGGCCAGTTTTGTGGCTACTGTGGTACCCAAGAAGAAATTGAGGAACTTTTGACGCAGCTGAAGTGCATTGGGTATTCATATTCGGCAAGGAGAAGCTTTCATAAGCAAAATCATTCTGATGTATCCAGAAGTAAGTGAATAAGAGTGATATTTTATTCTGTTTTACTGCACTGTGTTGCTCTCAGCGAACAAATATGGTTACAATTGTCTGTTATCTCAGCACTTTATAGTGTAACGATACGCGCAGTTACTCCTACCAAGTGGTCACGAAAACTAGTGTTCCGATTGTAGAAAACAAGTTTTGCCTTACTTTCCAACCATTTCGTTGTAAACATTGTTTCTACGTTTGCAGGTTGTGAAAGATTCTTCTTTAACGTTAAGAAAGGGAATGTAGCGATAAGATTTTTCGGAAGCCCGTTCTTAGTACAAACTGCGAGCCACCGGGAGTGCGTACTCGGTCCCAAGTACCGAGAGAAAAAAAAAAAAATTGCTGTTCTGGTTTGTAGCATGTTTTTCACTTTATTTATCCATTCGTAAATAATTGGTAAGATGTAGTACAATGTTACATTGTGTGGTTGCAAAACAGTTTACATTGGTTCTTAAAATTTATTTTTACATAAGTCATATCCTTACTGTTAACTATGTTATAAATACAGTCAATTATGTTTGATATAATGGGTGTCTTCAAAGTGTTTCTAGTTGAAAATCAAATAATAGTCTTAAGGATACAGGGTATACGGGTATAAATGTAAAAATCAGCACCTATTTCTTGCAGCCACTGTTTGTAATGCATATGTTTTACAGATTTTTTGTTGATATCAGGTAATGCAGCACACTTTCTAGACAAATTAGAAGTATTTTTAAAATTTTTGAACCTGCTTCGGATTATTAAAAAAATTACAAAGAAATTAATGCATTTTCTTGCAAATTGCTTCCTCAAATTGAGGTACCATTTAATCCAATGTTATACATTTGAAGGAGTCCAAATTTTTACCAGATATGCGTGACATAGTGACTAAGGTACTAGACCTATTTAAGGTAAGAGCACCTATGGTTGACAGGTCACCTAAAGTCGACATACAATTTTAAAATGTTTCAAATAAGGAAACGAAGCAATTAAGAAGGCTGTACTTTTAACATACATTGTTGTTATACATTGTTTAACTGTGGTATCTACAAAGTCATAGAAAAAGCATTGTGGTTTTGGGAGGGAAAAGCCACATTTGTTATTGTTAAAAGAAAAGAAAAAAATTCATTCAGGTCTATGTTTATGTGCTGCTCCATGACTCTGCTGTCAATATCTTTATTCTTTGCTTGTGTGTAACTTCTGTGTTTCTTTCAGTAAATGTGTTTTTTTTCGTATCCAGGGTGTAACTATAAACTTAATATAATGTTTTCTTGCCTTTAAAATAATATTTTTCATCAGGTTATGGGCCCAGTACACGTGTAAAGGCAAACAATATAGTTTAATTAAAACAATATATGAAATGAGCCTATGTCTGAGAAGAGGCATGATTGCTAGCGGCGATTATAAGATCAGCGTTGATAAGCTTGAAGAACCTGACGACTGGGCGAAATGGAAATGGCATATTTCTATGGTGCTGCGTTCATATGGACTAGGAGAATATTATTAACGGTACGCGTGAACGTGTAGAGTTGCCGCAAGATGCGACAAGTGCACAAATAGAAGCGTACGTGGAATGGCACAAGGAAGACGCAAAGGCAGCAAGTCTTTTAGCAAGTGCGCTATGTAAACCTGTTCCAAAACTCGTCTTAACGTGCAAGAATGCTAAAGAAATCTGGGACAAATTACGCGCCCGATTTGAACGTAGCAGTACTCAGCGTTTGAATATGTTGATTGAAACATTTTTTCCGTGTTAGACGTGATGAAACGGAAGATATTAGTGCACATGTGGCCAAACTGCAAAAGCTATTTGTGGACCTGAACGATGAATTAGCAAAACATGAAGAAAATACGCTATCTGAAAGAATCTTAAATGATCGAATTTCGACTACACTGGGAAAAGACTACGACAATTTTAAGGATCTCTGGGATACGATAGCGATAGAAAAGCAAAGCTTTAATTTATTAATTGAAAAACTCTGTACTAGTGAACTACGTGAACAAGACATTAATGGAAGTGCAGCTTTCATCGTTTCTAAAACAAGAAAACGGCAAACAAGTAATCAACAAGTAAAGATGACGAAGTCACAATTAAAACAGACGTTTCCGTGTAATATATGCAAACAATTAGTTTACTGGACAGCAGAGTGTCCACAGAACACTCGTGACAGCAATAAAAGAAAAGAGAAGAAGCGAGAAAGTGAACACGCTGCATTTACTTCATACACTATGGGTGTGTGTACCAGTAATCACAGTGACCCAAATAAATGGTATTGCCACAGTGGCGCAACAAATCATATCAATCCCAACAAACAGTATTTTGTTTTTTATAGTGAATTTGATGCTCCTCAAGTAATTTCATTGGGAAAACAAGATGTCAAAATGTGTCCGTATGGTCAAGGAACAGTTTACATCCAAATTCGACGAAACAATAAATGGTACAATGCTAGAATGGACAATGTTTTGTACTTCCCTGATGCAAGTGCTAATCTGTTCTCTGTGAGAGCCATTGCCTGCAGAGGCTACAGTACTAGTTTTAGTTATAATAATGTCTGTGTTCGAAAACAAGTCAATGGCAATATTGTTGTGACAGGTTATGTGAAAAAATGACTTTATGTGTTGAACATGCATGTTGTTAGAAATGCAAAAATGAATCATGTGAACTTGATGACTTCATCCGAAACATTGCAAGTCAACCATGAAAGGTTTGGTCATCAAAATAAACAACATGTGAAGAATATTTTAAAAAGAATGAACATTAATGTGGAAGATGCCAAGAGTGAATTTTGTGACGGCTGTGCGGTTGGAAAGATGCATAGGCTGCCATTCAAAACACGAAAAATACGCTCTACCAGTACTGGTGAATTAATCCACGGGGATGTCAATGGACCAATGAGCACGAAATCTTTTGGAGGTAAGCATTATTATGTATGTTTCAAAGACGATTTTAGTAAATTTCGACGAATTTTCTTTTTAAGACACTAAAGTGAAGTGTATACTATGCTTAAGCAGTTTTTAAATGAAGCACGAACTAATGGACATGTTGTCAAACAATTTAGATGTGATGGTGGCAAAGAATTTAACAATAAGAATGTCAGTGATCTGCTTGCAGACAGGGGAATAGAGCTTCTGATTCCTCCTCCTTACACCCCTGAACAAAATGGTGTGGCTGAATGGGAACATAGGACCATTGTTGAAGCTGCCTGGTCAATGCTAAATCCGAGTAAATTGCCTGAAGGGCTGTGGGCAGAGGCATGTAACACAGCAGTCTACATAATAAATCGTACTGGAAAATCTTCAGTTGAAAATAAAACCCCTTATGAACTATGGTTTAATCGACCAGTAGGACGACTTGATCTTCTCAGAATTTTTGGCACAGGCTGCTATGTTCACATTAACAAACAATTCCGTTCCAAGTTTGATGATAAGGCAGTTTTTGGACGACTTGTTGGATATGTTAATGACAACGAAGGGTTTAGAGTTTGGATTCCATCTAAAAGAAAAGTGGTGTTGAGGCACGATGTGAAATTTAAGCCAGAAATTGTTTGTGATTTACATAGTGATCATGTTGAATTTGAAGTCCCTCAGGAAGAATTTAATGATCCGAATTCATCTAAAGATGACCAATGTAAATCTCCTAGGCTGTACACTTCTGGAGGAAGTCAAACTCAAGAAAAAATTGGCACTCTCGATTCTAGAGAAAGTCAAGAGTCGAGTGAATCTGATGCAAATAAGGAGTTAACAGAATTTCTAAAAGCATAAGCTGCTGAATCTTCTAATGAAGAGAAACAGAAGAATAAAAGACAACGAAGTAAACCAACCTGAATAGAAAGTGGTGAATTTTGTATGGTAACAAAAGATGATGCACTTGAATATAAAGATCAAAACTGTTTTTCAGAAATATTGCAATCAAACGAGAAGGAAGAATGGATGCAAGCTATCAGTGAAGAACTTCAATCACTAAAGAAAAACAATACCTGGGTGTTGGTTGACCGTCCGAAGAATGCCAAAGTATTGCAAAACCGCTGGGCTCTACGGCGAAAGGTCGCAGTCAATGGAGGTACTCGCTTTAAAGCCAGATTGGTTGCAAAAGGCTGTATTTAGAAAGCATGTATTGATTATGACGACGCCTTTAGTCCTGTGGCACGTTATGACACCATACGAACTCTGTTGGCTGTAGCTGCTTCAAAGAAAATGCTGCTAGAACAAATTGATGTAAAGACAGCTTCTTTTGAATGGAATACTTGAAGATGAAGTATATATGGAACGACCAGAAGGTTTCGAAGATGGTACAGGTCGAGTGTGTTTCTTAAAAAGAGAGTCTTTATGGGTTGAAGCAAGCACCACGTTGCTGGAACAAACGTTTTGTTGAGTTCATGAAGAAAGCTGGTTTTTTAAACATTGATGCAAATCCATGCCTATTTTATCGTAGACAAAATGGAAATAGCCTTTATGTGGCAATCCATGTTGATGATGGCCTGATTGTCGGCAGTAACAAGAAAGAAATTGCTGTTTTTACGGATGTTTTACAACATGAATTCGAAATAACAACTGGCAGTCTTGACAATTTTCTTGGCATAAAAATACAGCAATATGAAGATGGAGCAATAATGATAAGTCAAGAGAAATACACAGAAGAAATTCTGCAAAGATTTAGAATGGCAGAATGCAATACAGTCTCAACTCCTTTTGGACGTGAGGACAATAATCAAAACGAAATAGTTTCGTCATCTGTACCCTACCGTGAAGCAATTGGTTGTCTCATGTACCTTTCAACAGTAACTCGTCCAGACATCACTTTTGTAGTCAATATAGCTGCTGGAGCTATGGAGAAACCAACCACTAAAGACTGTGCTGCTCTATGACTCTCCTGTCAATATCTTTATTCTTTGCTTGTGTGTAACGTCTGTGTTTTCTTTTAGTAAATGTGTTTTTTTGTATCCAGGGTGTAATTATAAACTTAAAAAAAAGTTTTCTTACCTTTACAATAATATTTTTCATCAGTTATGACCAGCACTGCAGACAGAAACAAGAAGCAAATCTTAAGGAAATCGCAAGCAGGTAAGTTTCATTCAGTGTGTCTCAACTTATTTCTGTGTGTGTTAGATTAATTTTAATTCTTTTGTGTTACTGAAAAGACTTTATTATTGCATTTGTTTTGTTGAGTGTGGGATAAAATTAGTACTTTAAGCATTCACGTGTATGTCAACTATTGGTTCCTTTAATTTAGCATAATGTTGAATATGACGGAAGTGTCAACTTTAGGTTTCCTATTACAATTTGAGTTATAACTGTATCTGAAAGTAACTTTAATGGCATTCATAATGATAATAGTTTTATTAAGCTATGTCACTTAGAACCCATAATTGACATAGGGTGTCAGCTTTAGGTATTCAAGTGTCGAATTTGGGAGTGCTATCTGATAATTTTAAATCGTTTATTTTCTAGTATCAGTATTCGAAATAATTGTTATTTTTAACTGTGTTTTCCAGAAAGATGGGTCCAAAGGACTATCAACAATACTCACAAGGGTCTTTGATCGAGGCCATTGACGCAATGAACCATGGTATGAGTTATTCTTCTGCTTCAAAACAATTAGGGATTCCAAGGGTAACTTTGTTGGGGAAACATAAGGGGCAGGACCCATTACAAATGAAAATGGGAGTTTCTACAGCATTTTCAGCAGATCAGGGAAATTTTCTAGCTGAATGGTTAATAATGATGGGGAAAAGAGGGTTCCCTGTTTCGAAATAGACATTATTGTATTCCTCCAGAAAGTTGGCTGACGATTTACATCTTAAAGTAAAAGGGTCTTTTCGAGGTAAGAAAAGGTACAATGACTTTATGCGAAGACATTACAATTTAAGCTCAAGGATTTGCCAAAATTTAACTACAAACCAAAGAAATGTCACTCAAGTTAATGTTAAATTTTGTTTTATGGAGGTTCATAGTTATTTTGAGGCGAGGGGGCTAATTTCAGTGTTTGAGGAACCAAGTAGAATTTTTAATGGTGGCGAAACTTCCTTCTCCCTCAATCCAAAGCGTGGAAGGTTCTGGCTGAACGAGGATCGAAGATAGTGTATAAAAGAAGCTAGAAATGATGAAAAGGAGGACATGACAACACTCATAATGGGAAATGAAGTTGGGGAACTTGTTCCACCAGTGATTGTATTTAGGTAAATAGTTTTACCTGGTTATTAATTTTTGTGTCTGTATTCTCTAGCAAGCCTAGTTTACTTTCTGAACATTTTCTTTCAGGTATACCAGAATACCAGCAGCTGTAGCCACAGCAGTACCAAAGGAATGGGCCATTGTGCGTAATGAAAGTGGGTGGATGAAGCACAAAAACTTCTATGAGTATATTGTCAACATTTTCTACCTATGGTTGGTAAAGAAAGGATTTCAGTTCCCAATTGTTTTGTTTCTGGATGGTCATACATCACACATGTCAGTCCCCTGAGTCAGTTTTGTGCAGAGAAGGGCACTGTCAAATAGTGGCCCTATATCCAAATACAACACACATTTTGCAACCTATGGATGTTGCTGTGTTCTGTACTCTAAAAATGTCCTGGAAGCAAAAAAATGCAAGAATGGCACATGGAGTACGGACACTTAAATAAACAAAACTTTGCACACATGTTCAGTTCAGCTGTAGATGGTATAACACGCGAGATCCTTCAGAATGGGTTCTGTAAATGTGGGTTATTTCCCTGGAATGCAGAAGGTCTTGTAGTTCCATAATTAGATGTAACTCAGGCACAAGTGGCAACAACAACAACAGCAATCCCAGAGTCCCAGTTGAAAAAGCACGTAGCTTGGCTCGAAGATCAAATTGGACCAGAGAGACTATGAACTTTTGTGGAAAATGAGGGAGACTGGGCAGATTGGGCAGAAGATTTGTCCCTTTACAACCTTTGGAAGAAAGTAAGTCAACAAGCTATACATGATCTGTCTCAGGAAACAACCTCACCAGCACCATCCTCTGCCTTGTTGAGCTTGCCTCACGTTTCATCACGAGAACAACGTTCTCAACTTCAAGAATGCGAAATACAACACAGTCAGTGACACTTCTAGAACTTAGCACTCCACAAAAAGCCGTAATGACAGAGAGAGAGAGAAAATTCCAGCTGTTGTCACATCTCCTCAAATGATAGATTACTTCCTAAAAAAGGAGGAAATGAAAAACAAACTAGAAATGGAGAAATAAGAAAGGAAGAAGACTAGAGAGGACAAGGAAATTATTCAACAAAAGAAGAGGGAAGAAAGACTAGCCAACAAAGGGAAAAAGAAGGTGGTGGTGTCCGATTCAGATGAGAGTAAAGTTCCGTGAAAAGAATGTGAAAGAAGGGGATTTTATTATTGCAAAATTTGTGGGAGGAAAACGAAATACGTCAATCTTCAGTTACCGTCAATCTCTTCAGTAGGTTTCAAAAGATCTGATAAAAGTTATGGGACTGAAAAGTATTGATGTAAGTAAGACCGAGTTTTTAGCAAATAAAACTGATATTTCCCTTATCTCACACCATCAAATAATTGATGTTGTAGAGATGCTTGAACTGTCAGTGACAGGGGGAAAGGATCAAATATGTTTTCAAAAAGTCGCTTAATGTAAAAGAAAAGTAAGTCATACGTTGGTTTCTGGCATTCTTTTGTAAACTTTAATTTTCAGCAGCAAGCTCCTTTCTGAATTTTCAGTTGCTTTTACTCATCTGTTTAAAGATAATCAATAATTTGGCAAGGAATGTTAATTTTTAAGTACTATATTTACATGTACTTCAGGAGACTTACACCTACTGCAAATATTTGCTGTTAAACGTAAATAATAAAAAAAATTGGTGTGACTAGCATTGCAGTTTTCTTTCCTTTGGGAATATGGAAATTATGTCGACTACAGGTGCCAAAATTGTTAACTTTAGGAGCACGGCAATTTGAGGGTGTCTATTTTAGGTGCAATTCAAGGGTTCACATTTCCTTTTTTTTTAGAAAAACATAGAATTTCATTTTTACAAGACATGATATTGTAGGTGAAAGCTGAGACTCTGAAGTTCCAGAAAATAATTTTAGAACCTGTAATTATTTAATAGCATGGCCATAATATTAAACAGTAGGAAAAAATTGTCTTAACCTGTCGACCATAGGTACTCTTACCTTAATTCCACCTATTGTGTATATTACAAGGATAAAAAATAGCACATCTCACATTTTAATTTTTATAAATTTTTTCCTAATAAAAATGTTATTTTTCTATAATTTAGTTGATTCTGCAATAAAGCTTAGGTCTACTACATAGGTACGTACTGTTGCAAGTTACAGAAAATAATTAGAGCGATGCTTAATAAAGTTTAGGAAATATTTGTACCTGAATTCTGATAAAATACAACTTGCGGGAAATTGCAAATGAAGGTAAGAGTCTAATTAAACTGTGCCACAGAACATTCCTGAAGCATAGCCTTCATCCTGCAGCATTTCTTCATCATCAAGCTACCTCTTGGCATTCCTTTTAGCACTTCTTGCCTCTTTGCTAACTTGAAGAGCGAATCTTTCAGATTCATGCACCTGTTGTCTGCCACATGCAAGCAGTTGATCTTTCATGTTAGAGCGACACTTTATCAGATTAGATTAGATTAGTTTTTCGTTCCATAGATCCATGCTGAGGAGATCCTCGTAGATGTGGAACATGTCAATTTTTTTAAGCTGAAATAACAATACTAATAGTATGAATACATACAATACATCATTTATTTCTATTAAAAAATTCGTCATTGGAATAGAAGGAGTTGGCCACTAGTAAGTCTTTCAGGCTCCTTTTAAACTGATCTTTATTTGTAACTAAATTTTTTTATGTTTGCTGGCAAATTGTTGAAGATGAGTGTTCCTGAGTAGTGGACCCCTTTTTGAACTAAAGTAAGTGCAGATCATTTTTGTTCCTGGTATTGTATCTATGAACTGAGCTGTTTGTTGGAAAAAGAGATATATTATTTAGGACAAATTTCATTAAGGAGTAAATATACTGAGAGGCAGTAGTTAGTATACCCAGTTCTTTGAAGAGGTTTCTACAGGACGTCCGTGAATTTACTCCACAAATAATACATATTACACGTTTTTGGACTCCGAAAACTTTTGTTTGACTTGAAGAGTTACCCCAAAATATCATACCATATGACATTATGGAATGAAAGTAGGCAAAGTATGTAAGCTTTTTCATTTTTATGTCGCCTAGGTCAGCTAACACTCGAATTGCAAATACAGATTTGTTAGGACGTTTCTGCAGTACTGTGGTGTGCTCCTCCCAACTGAATTTATTATCAAGTTGTAATTCCAGGAATTTAAGACTGTCAACCTCTTCTATCTGCTCTTCTTCATACTTTATGCATATGCTGGGTGGAAACCTCTTACAGGTTCTGAATTGCATATAGTGAGTCTTTTCGAAATTTAATGTCAGTGAGTTGGCTTTAAACCATTTATTAATATCCATGAAAATATCATTAGCAGATCTTTAGCAGATCTTTCTAGAACTACACTCGACGTATTATTTATTGCAATACTTGTATCATCTGCAAAGAAAACGAACTCTGTTTCTGGCAGTGTAACTGATGAGAGGTCATTAATGTACACAAGAAAAAGCAATGGTCCTAAAATGGATCCTTGTGGGACTCCACAATGTTATTTCTTCCCATTCTGATGATGACTGATGACTTAATTCACTAGTCCCTAGCACTGATACCCTTTGTTTCCTGTTAGCGAGGTATGACTTGAACCTTTTGCAGCACTGTCCGTGACACCATAGAATTCTAATTTATTTAAAAGGATGTTGTGGTTCACACAATCAAATGCCTTTGACAAATCACAGAAAATACCTGCTGCTTGTAATTTGTTATTTAATGAATTAAGGACATTTTCACTGTAGGTGTAAATAGCCTTCTCGATATCAGAAACCTTCATAAATCCAAACTATGTTCTTGATAATATGTTATTTGTGGTCAGATGGTTGGGAAGCTGCCTGTACATTACTCTTTCTAAAATATTTGAGAATGCTGGCAAAAGTGAAATCGGTCTGTAGTTTGATGGTATCTCTTTATCCCCTTTCTTGAATAGAGGCTTAATATCTGCATATTTTATCCAGTCAGGAAATGTCCCAGTTATAATTGACTGGTTACACAAGTAACTTAGAATTGTACTAAACTCACAAGAACATGCTTTAATTAACTTTGTTGATATTTCATCGTAACCACTAGAATGCTTTGTTTTTAAAGAATTTATTGTGGAAGTTATTTCTTTTGGTGAAGTGAGTGACATATTCATGTACCTGAAGCTATTTGTAAAGGCTGGTTTCAGATATTCAAGGGCATTATTTACTGATGCTGACAATCTAGCGGTTATGATGAAATATCAACAAAGTTAGTTAATTAAAGTTTGTTCTTATGAGTTTAGTACAATTCTAAGTTACTTGTGTAACCAGTCAATTATAACTGGGACATTTCCTGACTGAATAAAATATGCAGATATTAAGCCTCTATTCAAGAAAGGGGATAAAGAGATACCATCAAACTACAGACCGATTTCACTTTTGCCAGCATTCTCAAATATTTTAGAAAGAGTAATGTACAGGCAGCTTCCCAACCATCTGACCACAAATAACATATTATCAAGAACACAGTTTGGATTTCTGAAGGTTTCTGATATCGAGAAGGCTATTTACACCTACAGTGAAAATGTCCTTAATTCATTAAATAACAAATTACAAGCAGCAGGTATTTTCTGTGATTTGTCAAAGGCATTTGATTGTGTGAACCACAACATCCTTTTAAATAAATTAGAATTCTATGGTGTCACGGACAGTGCTGCAAAAGGTTCAAGTCATACCTCGCTAACAGGAAACAAAGGGTGTCAGTGCAAGGGACTAGTGAATTAAGTCATCAGTCATCATCAGAATGGGAAGAAATAACATTGTGGAGTCCCACAAGGATCCATTTTAGGGCCATTGCTTTTTCTTGTGTACATTAATGACCTCTCATCAGTTACACTGCCAGAAACAGAGTTCGTTTTATTTGCAGATGATACAAGTATTGCAATAAATAACACGTCGAGTGTAGTTCTAGAAAAATCTGCTAATGATATTTTCATGGATATTAATAAATGGTTTAAAGCCAACTCACTGACATTAAATTTCGAAAAGACTCACTATATGCAATTCAGAACCTGTAAGAGGTTTCCACCCAGCATATGCATAAAGTATGAAGAAGGGCAGATAGAAGAGGTTGACAGTCTTAAATTCCTGGAATTACAACTTGATAATAAATTCAGTTGGGAGGAGCACACCACAGTACTGCAGAAACGTCCTAACAAATCTGTATTTGCAATTCGAGTGTTAGCTGACCTAGGCGACATAAAAATGAAAAAGCTTACATACTTTGCCTACTTTCATTCCATAATGTCATATGGTATGATATTTTGGGGTAACTCTTCAAGTCAAACAAAAGTTTTCGGAGTCCAAAAGCGTGTAATATGTATTATTTGTGGAGTAAATTCACGGACGTTCTGTAGAAACCTCTTCAAAGAACTGGGTATACTAACTACTGCCTCTCAGTATATTTACTCCTAAATGAAATTTGTCCTAAATAATATATCTCTTTTTCCAACAAACAGCTCAGTTCATACATACAATACCAGGAACAAAAATGATCTGCACAAGGACTTAAAAGCACTTACTTTAGTTCAAAAAGGGGGTCCACTTCTCAGGAACACTCATCTTCAACAATTTGCCAGCAAACATAAAAAAAGGGGCAAGAAGTGCTAAAAGGAATGCCAAGAGGAAGCTTGATGATGAGGAATTGCTGCAGGATGAAGGCTATGCTTCAGGAATGTTCTGTGGCACAGTTTAATTAGACTCTTATCTTCATTTGCAATTTCCCGCAAGTTGTATTTTATCAGAATTCAGGTACAAATATTTCCTAAACTTTATTAAGCATCGCTCTAATTATTTTCTGTAACTTGCAACAGTACATACCTATGTCGTAGACCTAAGCTTTATTGCAGAATCAACTAAATTATAGAAAAATAACATTTTTATTAGGAAAAAAATTATAAAAATTAAAATGTGAGATGTGCTATATTTTATCCTTGTAATATACACAATAGGTGGAATTAAGGTAAGAGTACCTATGGTCGACAGGTTAAGACAATTTTTTCCTACTGTTTAATATTATGGCCATGCTATTAAATAATTACAGGTTCTAAAATTATTTTCTGGAACTTCAGAGTCTCAGCTTTCACCTACAATATCATGTCTTGTAAAAATGAAATTCTATGTTTTTCTAAAAAAAAAGGAAATGTGAACCCTTGAATTGCACCTAAAATAGACACCCTCAAATTGCCGTGCTCCTAAAGTTAACAATTTTGGCACCTGTAGTCGACATAATTTCCATATTCCCAAAGGAAAGAAAACTGCAATGCTAGTCACACCAATTTTTTTTTTATTATTTACGTTTAACTGCAAACATTTGCAGTAGGTGTAAGTCTCCTGAAGTACATGTAAATATAGTACTTAAAAATTAACATTCCTTGCCAAATTATTGATTATCTTTAAACAGATGAGTAAAAGCAACTGAAAATTCAGAAAGGAGCTTGCTGCTGAAAATTAATGTTTACAAAAGAATGCCAGAAACCAATGTATGACTTACTTTTCTTTTACATTAAGCGACTTTTTGAAAACATATTTGATCCTTTCCCCCTGTCACTGACAGTTCAAGCATCTCTACAACATCAATTATTTGATGGTGTGAGATAAGGGAAATATCAGTTTTATTTGCTAAAAACTCGGTCTTACTTACATCAATACTTTTCATTCCCATAACTTTTATCAGATCTTTTGACACCTACTGAACAAATTGAAGGTAACTGAAGATTGACGTATTTCGTTTTCCTCCCACAAATTTTGCAATATTAAAATCTCCTTTCACATTCTTTTCACGGAACTTTACTCTCATCTGGATCGGACACCACCACCTTCTTTTTCCCTTTGTTGGCTAGTCTTTCTTCCCTCTTCTTTTGTTGAATAATTTCCTTGTCCTCTCTAGCCTTCTTCCTTTCTTGTTTCTCCATTTCTAGTTTGTTTTTCATTTCCTCCTTTTTTAGGAAGTAATCTATCATTTGAGGAGATGTGACAACAGCTGGAATTTTCTCTCTCTTTCTCTTTACTCTAGTTGAAGCGGTATGACTAGGCCAAAACAAAGCTCTTTTAAAGGGTGATGGTATAAATCCTGCACTACTGGATGGTTTCGACTTATTTGTTGTCATTATGGCTTTTTGTGGAGTGATAAGTTCTAGAAGTGTCACTGACTGTGTTGTATTTCGCATTCTTGAAGTTGAGAAGGTTGTTCTGGTGATGAAACGTGAGGCAAGCTCAACAAGGCAGAGGATGGTGCAGGTGAGGTTGTTTCCTGAGACAGATCGTGTATAGCTTGTTGACTTACTTTCTTCCAAAGGTTGTAAAGGGACAAATCTTCTGCCCAATCTGCCCAGTCTCCCTCATTTTCCACAAAAGTTTGTAGTCTCTCTGGTCTAATTTGATCTTCGAGCCAAGCTACGTGCTTTTTCAACTGGGACTCTGGGATTGCTGTTGTTGTTGTTGCCACTTGTGGCTGAGTTACATCTAATTATGGAACTACAACAGCTTCTGCATTCCAGGGAAATAATCCACATTTACAGAACCCATTCTGAAGGATTTTGCGTGTTATACCATCTAGAGCTGAACTGAACATGTGTGCAAAGTTTTGTTTATTTAAGTGTCCGTACTCCATGTGCCATTCTTGCATTTTTTTGCTTCCAGGACATTTTTAGAGTACAGAACACAGCAACATCCATAGGTTGCAAAATGTGTGTTGTATTTGGATATAGGGCCACTATTTGACAGTGCCCTTCTCTGCACAAAACTGACTCAGGGGACTGACATGTGTGATGTATGACCATCCAGAAACAAAACAACTGGGAACTGAAATCCTTTCTTAACCAACCATCGGTAGAAAGTGTTGGCAATATACTCATGGAAGTTTTCGTGCTTCATCCGCCCACTTTCATTACACACAATGGCCCATTCCTTTGGTACTGCTGTGGCTACAGCTGCTGGTATTCTGGTGTACCTGAAAGAAAATGTTCAGAAAGTAAACTAGGCTTGCTAGAGAATACAGATACAAAAATTAATAACCAGGTAAAACTATTTACCTAAATACAATCATTGGTGGAACAAGTTCCCCAACTTCATTTCCCATAATGAGTGCTGTCATGTTCTCCTTTTCATCATTTCTAGCTCCTTAATACACTATCTTCGATCCTCGTTCAGCCAGAACCTTCCACGCTTTGGATTGAGGGAGAAGGAAGTTTCGCCACCATTAAAAATTCTACTTGGTTCCTCAAACACTGAAATTAGCCCCCTCGCCTCAAAATAACTATGAACCTCCTTAAAACAAAATTTAACATTAACTTGAGTGACATTTCTTTGGTTTGTAGTTAAATTTTCGCAAATTCTTGAGCTTAAATTGTAATGTCTTTGCATAAAGTCATTGTACCTTTTCTTACTGCGAAAAAACTCTTTTACTTTAAGCCTTAATTCGTCAGCCAACTTTCTGTCAGAATACAATGTCTGTTTCGAAACAGGGAACCCTCTTTTCCCCATGATTATTACCCATTCAGCTATCAAAATTCCCTGATCTGCTGAAAATGCTGTAGAAACTCCCATTTTCATTTGTAATGGGACTTGCCCCTTATGTTTCCCCATCAAAGTGACCTTTGGAAATCCCTAATTGTTTTGAAGCAGAAGAATAACTCATACCATGGTTCACTGCATCAATGGCCTCAATCAAAGACCCCTTAAGTTTATAATTACACCCTGGATACGAAAAAAACCACATTTTCTAAAAGAAACACAGAAGTTACACACAAGTAAAGAATAAAGATATTGACAGCAGAGTCATAGAGCAGCACATGAACATAGACCTCAATGAATTTTTTTCTTTTCTTTTAACACTTCCTCCAAAAGAAAAAATCATGAAATTATTGCTTTGTCTCTTGCATGCCAATTTCTGAACTTATAAAATTAAATCGAACTCGTTCAAGGGGTTTCGTCAAAATATCTACCAACTGGTTGTGTCCATCAATGTGTTCCAAGAAAATCTCACCATTTAGATATCTTTCACAAACATAGAAATGTCGGACCTCTATATGTTTTGAGCGTCGATGATATTCTGAATTTTTTGCTAACTTCAATGCACTAGCATTGTCAATGTAAAGAACTGGAGGCTGCCCCAACATTTCCGCTAATTCTGATAGCAGACGATGTAACCAAAGTAACTCTTTCACTCCTTCACTAGCTGCAATTATTTCCGCCTCGGTTGTGGATGTGGCCACTACTTTCTGCAAGTGACTTTCCATGACACTGCACCACTTGACTACTTTGCAAGAATTCCAGTTGTTGAGTGCCTTGTCCGGTTATCACCTGCGAAATCTGCACCAGCGTAAATCCTTAACTCTTCTTTTTTATTATATACAATTCCAAAATTTAAGGTCCCTTTCAAATACCGGAAAAACGCTTTACTGTATTCCAGTCTTCAGTGGTTGGTTTCTCCATAGCTCCAGCAGCTTTATTAAGTACAAAAGTGATGTCTGGACGAGTTACTGTTGAAAGGTACATCAGACAACCAATTGCTTCAAGGTAGGGTACAGATGACGAAACGTCTTCGTGTTGATTATTGTCCTCACGTCCAATAGAAGTTGAGACTGTATTGCATTCTGCCATTCTAAATCTTTGCAGAATTTCTTCTGTGTATTTCTCTTGACTTATCATTATTGCTTCATCTTCATATTGCTTTATTTTTATGCCAAGAAAATTGTCAAGACTGCCAGTTGTTATTTCGAATTCATGTTGTAAAACATCCATAAAAACAGCAATTTCTTTCTTGTTACTGCCGACAATCAGGCCATCATCAACGTAGATTGCCAAATGAAGGCTATTTCCATTTTGTCTACGATAAAATAGGCATGGATTTGCATCAATGTTTAAAAAACCAGCTTTCTTCATGAACTCAACAAAACGTTTGTTCCAGCAACGTGGTGCTTGCTTCAACCCATAAAGACTCTCTTTTTAAGAAACACACTCGACCTGTACCATCTTCGAAACCTTCTGGTTGTTCCTTATACTGGGTGTTACAAAAAAGGTACAGCCAAACTTTCAGGAAAAATTCCTCACACACAAATAAAGAAAAGATGTTATGTGGACATGTGTCCTGAAACGCTTAATTTCCATGTTAGAGCACATTTTAGTTTCGTCAGTATGTACTGTACCTCCTCGGTTCACTGACAGTTGGCCCAATTGAAGGAAGCTAATGTTGACTTCGGTGCTTGTGTTGACAGGCGACTCATTGCTCTACACTACTAGCATCAAGCACATCAGTACGTAGTATCAACAGATTAGTGTTAATCACGAACGTGGTTTTGCAGTCAGTACAATGTTTACAAATGCGGAGTCGGCAGATGCCCACTTGATGTATAGATTACCACGGGGCAATAGCCGTGGCGCGGTACGTTTGTATCGAGACAGATTTCCAGAACGAAGGTGTCTCGACAAGAAGACGTTCGAAGCAATTGATCGGCGTCTTCGGGAGCACCCTATGACTCGCGACTGGGGAAGACCTAGAACGACGAGGACACCTGCAATGGACGAGGCAATTCTTCGTGCAGTTGACGATAACCCTAATGTCAGCGTCAGAGAAGTTGCTGCTGTACAAGGTAACGTTGACCACGTCACTGTATGGAGAGTGCCATGTAAAACGTGTGCAGGCACTATCAGCAACTGACTTGCCTCCACAAGTACACTTCAGCGAATGGTTCATCCAACAATGTGTCAGTCCTCATATAAGTACAAATGTTCTCTTTATGGATGAGATTTCATTCCAGCGTGATCAAATTGTAAATTTTCACAATCAACATGTGTGGGCTGACGAGAATCCGCACGCAATTGTGCAATCATGTCATCAACACAGATTTTCTGTGAACGTTTGGGCAGGCATTGTTGGTGATGAGTTGACTGGGCCCCATGTTCTTCCACCTACGCTCAATGGAGCACGTTATCATGATTTCATACGGGATACTCTACCTGTGCTGCTAGAACATGTGCCTTTACTAGTACGACACAACATGTGGTTCATGCGCGATGGAGCTCCTGCTCATTTCAATCGAAGTGTTCGTACGCTTCTCAACAACACATTCGGTTACCGATGGATTGGTAGAGGCGTACCAATTCCATGGCCTCCACGCTCTCCTGACCTCAACCCTCTTGACTTTCATTTATGGGGGCATTTAAAGCTCTTGTCTACACAACCCCTGTACCAAATGTAGAAACTCTTCGTGCTTGTATTGTGGACGGCTGTGATACAATACGCCAATCTCCAGGGCTGCATCAGCGCATCAGGGATTCCATGCGACGAAGGGTGCATGCATGTATCCTCGCTAACGGAGGATGTTTTGAACATTTCCTGTAACAAAGTGTTTGACGTCACGCTTGTACGTTCTGTAACTGTGTGTTTCCATTCCATGATTAATGTGATTTGAAGAGAAGTAACAAAATGAGCTCTAACATGGAAAGTAGCCGTTTCTGGGGACATGTCCACATAACATATTTTCTTTCTTTGTGTGTGAGGAATATTTCCTGAAAGTTCGGCCGTACCTTTTTGTAACACCCTGAATACTTCATCTTCAAGTATTCCATTCAAAAAAGCTGTCTTTACATCGAATTGTTCTAGTAGGATTTTTTTAGAAGCAGCTACAGCCAATAGAGTTCGTATGGTGTCATAACGTGCCACAGGACTAAAGGAGTCGTTATAATCAATTCCTGCTTTCTGAATACAGCCTTTTGCAACCAATCTGGCTTTAAAGCGAGTACCTCCATTGACTGCGATTTTTCTCCGTAGAACCCAGCGGTTTGCGACACTTTGGCATTCTTCAGACGGTCAACCAGCACTCAGGTATTGTTTTTCTTTAGTGATTCAAGTTCTTCACTGATAGCTTGCATCCATTCTTCCTTCTCATTTGACTGCAATATTTCTGAAAAACAGTTTGGATCTTTGTATTCAAGTGCATCACTTTTGTTACCATACAAAAATCACCATTTTCCGTCCAGGTTGGTTTTCTTTGTTGTCTTTTATTCTTCTGTTTCTCTTCATTAAAAGATTCAGCAGCTTCTGCTTTTAGAAATTCTGTTAATTCTGTATTCTCATCAGATTAACTCGACTGTTGACTTCTCTAGAATCGAGAGTGCCAATTTTTTCTTGAGTTTTGACTTCCTCCAAAAGTGTACAGCCTAGGAGATTTACATTGGTCATCATTAGATGAATTCGGATCATTAAATTCTTCCTGAGGGACTTCAAATTCAACGTGATCACTATGTAAATCACAAACAACTACTGGCTTAAATTTCACATCGTGACTCAACACCATTTTTCTTTTAGATGGAATCCAAACTCTAAAACCATCGTTGTCATTAACATATCCAACAAGTCGTCCAAAAACTGCCTTATCATCAAACTTGGAACGGAATTGCTTGTTAATGTGAACATAGCAGCCTGTGCCAAAAATTATGAGATGATCAAGTCGTCCTACTGGTCGATTAAACCATAGTTCATAAGGGGTTTTATTTTCAACTGAAGATTTTCCAGTATGATATATTAGGTAGACTGCTGTGTTACATGTCTCTGCCCACAACCCTTTAGGTAATTTACTCGGATTTAGCATTGACCAGGCAGCCTCAACAATGGTCTTACTTTCCCATTCAGCCACACCATTTTGTTCAGGAGTGTAAGGAGGAGGAATCAGAAGCTCTATTCCCCTGTCTGCAAGCAGTTCACTGACATTCTTATTGTTAAATTCTTTGCCACCATTACATCTAAATTGTTTGACAACATGTCCATTAGTTCGTGTTTTGAATGGCAGCCTATGCATCTTTCCAACTGCACAGCTGTCTTCCACATTAATGTTCATTCCTTTTAAAATATTCTTCACATGTTGTTTATTTTGATGACCAAACCTTTCATGGTACACTTGCAATGTTTCAGATGAAGTCATCAAGTTCACATGATTTATTTTTGCATTTCTAACAACACACATGTTCGACACATGAAGTCCATTTTGCACATAACCTGTCACAACAATATTGCCATTGACTTGTTTTCGAACACAGACATTATTATAACTAAAATTAGTACTGTAGCCTCTGCAGGCAATGGCTCTCACAGAGAACAGATTAGCACTTGCATCAGGGACGTGCAAAACATTGTCCAAATTATTGTTTCCTTGAATTTGGATGTAAACTGTTCCTCGACCGTACACACACATTTTGACACCTTGTTTTCCCAATGAAATTACTTGAGGAGCATTAAATTCACTATAAGAAACAAAATACTGTTTGTCGGGAGTGATATGATTTGTAGCGCCACTGTAGCAATACCATTTATTTGGGTCACTGTGATTACTGGTGCATACACCTATAGCATGTGAAGTAAATGCAGCGTGTTCACTTTCTCGTTTCTTCTCGTTTCTTCTCTTTTCTTTTATTGCTGTCACGAGTGTTCTGTGGACACGCTGCTGCGCAGTGACCTAATTGTTTGCATGTTTTACGCGGAAAATTCTGTTTTAGTTGTGACTCCGCCATCTTTACTTGCTGATTACTTGTTTGCCGTTTTCCTTATTTAGAAACGACGAAATCAGCACTTCCATTAATGTCTTGTTCACGCAGTTCACTAGTACAGAGTTTTTCAATTAATAAATTAAAGCTTTGCTCTTCTGTCTGGATCCTATCCCAGAGATCCTTAAAATTGTCGTAGTCTTTTCTCAGTGTAGACGAAATACGATCATTTAAGATTCTTTCAGATAGCGTATTTTCTTCATGTTTTGCTAATTCATCGTTCAGGTCCTCAAATAACGTTTGCAGTTTGGCCACATGTGCACTAATTTCTTCCGTTTCATCACGTTTAACACGGAAAAATGTTTCAATCAACATATTCAGACGCTGAGTACTGCTATGTTCAAATCGGGCGCGTAATTTGTCCCAGATTTCTTCAGCATTCTGTCACGTTAAGACGAGTTCTGCACCAGGTTTACTTAGCGCACTTGCTATAAGACTTGCTGCCTTTGCGTCGTCCTTGTACCATTCTACGTACGCTTCTTTTTGTGCACTTGTCGCATCTTGCGGCAACTCTACACGTTCGCGCGTACCGTTAATAATATCTTCTAGTCCATATGAATGCAGTAACATAGAAATTTCCATTTGGCTCAGTCCTCAGGTCCTTCAAGCTAATCAATACTGACCTTATAATCGCCGCTAGCAATCATGTTTCTTTACAGACATAGGCTCATTTCAAATATTGTTTTAATTAAACTATGTTGTTTGCCTTTACATGTGTACTGGGCCCATAACCTGATGAAAAATATTATTTTAAAGGCAAGAAAGCGTTTTATTAACTTTATAATTACAACCTGGATATGAAAAAAACCACATTTACTGAAAAAAAACCAACACAGAAGTTACACAAAAGCAAAGAATAAAGATATTGACAGCAGAGTCATGGAGCAGCACATAAACATAGACCTCAAGGAATTGTTATCTTTTCTTTTAACAGGTTGCCTTTTTATAAATGTTTTGAATCAGTTATGTGTGGGAAATTTAACATTGTTGAACAAAGCCTTTGGTCACCTGCAGTAATCATTCCTTATAGTGACTTCCATGTTGGAATTCACACACATGAAAGGCAACTGAGAACTACTGTTCAACAAATGTCTGTTTCATTTGACATTCGTGACGTTCAAAAGAGAATGGTAGAAATTGGGCCCTTTCCCTAATAGCTCACACTTTGATGATTTATGATCAGTTTAAAACTGAAATTTATTTGCCATGTCGTACAGTGTAAGATAGATAAAGTTTTGTGTTTTATTGAAATTAAAGATGTTCATAAAATAATGCATCCTTGACAGAATCACTCAACCCGCATTGACGAAATTGAGAAGTAGAACTCTCTCTCTCTCTCTCTCTCTCTCTCTGTCTCTCTCTCTCTCTCTCTCTCTCAGTGTGTGTGTGTGTGTGAGTGTACTTTCTAGATTACAGAAAATTGGAAGTAAACCTGAAGTTAAACATATGCTAATGGCAAATTGAAATGGACTCTGAAGGAAATGGAGTTTGTAAATATGATTTATGGTCAGTTTGTTTATTTTAAACTGAAATATATTTGCCATGTGGTGCAGTGTAACATGAATAAAGTTTTGTGTTTTATTCAAAAGCAAATTGTTCATAAATTATACCCCCTTGGCAGAAAAACCCACCAGAATTGGCAACATTAAGAAGTAGAACTTTCTCTCTCTGTGTGTGCTTATTAGATCACAGAAAACTGAAAGGAAACATTAAGTTAAATATATGCTAATGTTTATTGAAATGCAGGATTGTGAACAAAATGGAATTTGTAGTTACGATATGTTGTATTGTGTGAAATTTCTGCATTCACCTTAAATACATTTTCGGCACAAATCAAATAAAAAAAAACAATAGTGTAGGTAATCAAATTGCACATTCATCTTCTTTGGTGTATTTTACCATCAATTTATTTTCTTCGCCATTTGATTAAGAAGCATAAAATATTAGTACACATGTCACCAAACTCTTTCATTTGTGTCACTTTCCACTTCCCATAATAGTGTTATATGAGTTGACTGTTACATGACCAACTGTATGTGCTTTACAGTACATTTATTCTCCGATCGCCTTTTTTCCCCCTTCTTACTCAGTCTACTATTTATTTAATAAACTGGGAGCAAGTACGTAAAATGCGTTAAATAAATACTTCAAATTGTCACCAGTAAGAAAAACTGTGCTTTAGATCCAGAAAATAAATACGCAGAAATAGCAGAAAAAAAGGACGAATTAGCACGGATATAATCGCTAATGTGTGGCAAATTCGGTGTTTTTCGGACACTTACAAAAGTACTAGCGTACTGTCAAGTCGTTTTGCAAGACTATCACTGCAAAAATGTACGTCAGGGTCTGTAATACTATGAAGTGACGTTTCATACCGAAAACTACCAAAAATCGAGTGCATCTGAACTGTGACACCTATGGCAAAGAAGCAGAATGCAATATCACTTGCCCTTAAAAGTTACGTAGCTGGTTTATTCCTGGTATCAAATGGATACTGTTAAAATGTATGCACAACATATATAAATAATCCACTACACATACAAAAAGAATCCGTCTGTACTAGGTATGTAGTGACATTCTAAATATACAGGGCGCTATACAGACAAACACATGACATCCCGAGGACGTGTGACCAGGCTGGCAATGTATCTTGACAACACAAAATCTGTTCTGCACATGTGAATACTCACTCTAGAGATTTTTACTCTATCACTGAGGCACAGCATGCCATTGTTATGTATGTCGCTTTTTTCGGCTTTTCTAGCCCGAGGGTGCTATTCTTCAGTTGACGTACATAGGTCGACTGAATTAAGGGATACAAATTTTTTGAATGTCAGTTTTTTCCTCTTCGATAGTGGTATCGACTGAATTATATCGTAGTTAATACTATTGCTAGCGAAGGTGAAAAAAGCGACAACTGTAAAATTTATATTCCGTACTGCGATTTGACGAACCCTGCTTCAAGTCTCCCATACTCATGAGAATATCTAAATCCATACCTGCAAACGAAAATCAAGAAGTAAAGACTGTCCAAAATGAAAAACTATTCTTTCAAAACATTTAAAACTCACTAAGAGTGAAAATAAGTGCTGACTGAATTGAAATGAACAAATTATTTAAATTAATGCAAGCTACAAGAGTCGTACACAATGTCTAGCCCTGTGTTTTAAAAACACATTTATTTATTTCAATTTACAATGGTGACACCTCGCCACAGAAGATTACCGATTTATAATCTATAGTTCGTAAATAAGGACATTAATATCCAAGAGTAATTATGAAGTCATTGGTCCAAGCAGACAGGTTGTATCCCATTCTTCAGTTGACGCAGTAAGTTGATCAGTTAAAATGATTGCAGCTAGACTGTCAAATTTTCTCATAGAATATAATGTAATTTCCAATAATGATTGTCTACCAAAGGGAAATACGGAAGCGTCCGATCTAACCCGTCGGCTTTGACCCATGACGTCACAAATATAGCGGAAACGACAATTCCAATATGGCGGATATAGAAACGTTGCATACGTATCACAAAGACGAAAACACATAGAAAAACAACACACACAAAGGTTTCACAAGAACAATCTGCTAACATTGATAGCAAACAAAGATAATAATAAACAAGTGGTACTCAAGGCCAGGCAGGGGGGGCGCAGCCCCCCCCTGACCCCCCCCCCCCCCCCCCGCCAAAAAAAACTCCCAACCTAACCTCGTATTCAGGGCTACGCTACAGATCAATGTGTAGGTCAATCAAAAGATAAAAAAAAGAAACAAATAAAAAAAAAGAAAAAAAACAATATTGTTTCATTAGACATAACGAGTAGCGACAAAACACATAGACCATAAAGATTAAACAATCTAATGGCAAACTGATAAAAACCTCATAGACGACGTTAAAACAAAAAGTACAGTAAAAAGGTAAACTATATATTACAGGCCCTAAAACTCGTACTAAGGTAACGTCAACGAGGCAACATCTACAAACACGCCACACTCACAAACCAAACTCCGCGCCGTAATGACGTCACACACCACAACACCCTTACATCACGGGTCAAAGCCGACGCGTGAGATCGAATGTTTCTGTTGACCCTACCAAAGTTGCGTGGTGCAAACGACAGATATCGAACAAGCCATTGCAAATCGATCATGCGACTCTGGTGGTGGGCGTTATGATCAATTATTTGTGATCGTCATTTTTATCTGTTTTCTGTCGTTCCCTTCTTTCTCTAAATTACATACCTCTGCAAATTAATTGTGAGTTTCTACGGGAACCTGTACGATTTACGTCGGTGGTGAGTGGGATGTTTGGTGTTCTTGACGTTTCTTCGGCGGATTCTCTCACATGGAAATCCAGCGTATAAAATTGTTTGACTTTTTGTAGCAAATATGGAGTACTACTGGACGAGGAAAGGAGGGACTGTGTAGACTGTGGTTGTGCGAAATGGGTAAAACTTCGTAAGAAGTGTTTCGATGCTGAAATACCGTTACAATTTCATTGCGCGCAGTGCGGAAAACGAACGAGCATCAGGAAGAATACGTGGTTTGACTCTTCCAAATTATCCATCCAGACCAGTGTAATACTTCTGTCTTGATGGTTTGAGACTACACCTTCCAAGCAACAGCATCGGAAACTGACTTATCTGATAAATACCGTGTGAGACTACTTTGGAGTTTTAGAGAAGTGTGTTATGTGGTAGTGACAAACGACAGTGTACCGATTGGTGGACCGAGTAAAGTTGTTGAAGTGGACGAATCTCATATAGGTAGAATGAAGAACCAGAGAGGACGACCTTCAAAGAGTGATTACGATCATATTTGGGTATTCGGTGGAATACAAAGAGAGTCCCGGAAGTGTTTCATTGTATGGGTATTGTCCAGAGACAAGGTCACTTTAGTGGATCTGGCAAAGCACTTCATACTGCCTGGTACTAAAGTCATTACAGACGGGTTTCAGTCTTACAAGACACTCAAAGCAGAAGGATTCGACCACGAGTTCGTCAACCACTCTTCATGTCTTCGGATGACCCCAGTGTTCCGGCCCTTGTGGCCGAGCGGTTCTAGGCACTGCTGCTAAAGTCACAGGTTCGAATCCTGCCTTGGGCATGGATGTGTGTGATGTCATTAGGTTAGTTAGGTTTAAGTAGTTATAAGTCTAGGGGACTGATGACCTCAGATGTTAAGTCCCATATTTGAACCATTTAACCCTAGACTGCACACGCAGGATATCGAGCGGCTATGGAAATCTGTGAAGTCTTCCATTAAACGAGAAGGGCGTCCAGAACAAAGAGACAAACTGTACTTCTTTCAGTACCTTTGCAGGGAAAAGTTAATGCATGTGACACACTACCCATATTCTTGCGTGACATTGGCAGAGTTTACCCAGGCTATGGCAAAAAGGGAATTGTCCCCATAACGTACACATCACATAGACTTTCACGTGATGTCAACACCGACAAAGAGTAAGGTAAGTCGTCTCCTTTGTAATTACAAGTATTTATGTAACGCTCTTCTTTTGTTGTTGCTGCAGTGGCCACCGTAAACATACTCATAACGCCCGCCACCAGAGTCACATGGTCGATTTACAATAGCATGTTCGATATGTATCGTTTGGACCCTGCGACTTCGATAGGGAATCATTCTTGGAAATTACCAAATATAAATGTATGTGATTTATTTAATATTGTGACGTATGTATTCAGGCTGCAAGTTCAGTGTGTACTGATGCATTTTATAAACTCCAGATTTAGTTTTATATTTGGGTGTGGGTGAAAGGGTATTCAGCTGTGCTGTATGCAACTTAGTACTGTTGTAATGACTGTTGAAGGACCCCTTGAAAGTTAACTCTTTAACTTCCATTGAATATCAAGTTATTTTCAGTGCCCTCCTTCATATCAAATTGTAGGTAGCTGAACATATGTTATATTGTACTTTGTGAAGGCCATTCTTCTGACCTTGATGGCTTATTACAATTGTTTATTGTAACAAAAATTTGATAGTTCACCAATGTCTGAGTTCACTCAGCCACGTCTATAACAGAAAATATTGTTCACTCTCATCTCCCATTGGGACAACAACTTTCCATCTTTTAATGAATGCTTCAGAGTAACAAACGTAGCAAACATGTAAATTATAACTGCATACTCAAGCTGAGTTTAACATAGTAAAATTAACGGGATAGCTTTCTTTTAATAATTATAGTAGATAGCTGTTGTATTTTCAGTTGTTAGTATTATCCACATAATGGCATCCGCATTTATCATAAAGTAACTTATCTTTGTCTTACAAAAACATAGGTACTGGTAGTTCAGCTAACAGGAGTTCTTAGGTATTGAATCTACATAATCATACTAGTGGAAGGACTGGCTGGATTTCCTTCTGCCCACTGGAGATGTTATTGGTATGGCAAGGGGATCAACAGCAAGATTATTAAAAGGATGTCTATGACACTGGGCAACATATACAAGAGATAATTTAAAAAACTATTTTAGTTCTCTGATGTAATTAAGTGAAAATAAAGTAAACGAATGTAAATGGATTAATATATTTTTATTATGAAACCATTTGTTTTTGTTTTCTGGTTGTATTTTGAGCTTTATGCTCTTTTTTAACCCATCCAGTAGTTATTCCCTTCTTTGGTTCCCATCAAGCTGCTTTTGATGCAGCGCCATCTGCAACTCTGCTAATTTCAAATTGGAGAAGAGTTGTTTTTACTCTGAAAACAGAACTGACAGTTCTAAGATGTCATGACTGCAGAAAAGAAGGAAGAACACAGTGAATGTGTCACATCTCTGGTTACTTCCCCATCCTTCCCAGATTACATATAGCTGCTAGAGATGATTGCACAAGCCAAAATTATGTATGAAATGGTTACTGTTCCTCAAACATTTGTGGTGAGGAAGAACATGTCCCCAGTTTGATATACGCCATAGGTACATTTCTACTCCAGAATTATAAAGAAGATAATGGTTCCTTATTTTACATGTTGCCATCTTATTCTGCATACATCCCTTCAATGTGATTAATAACCACCACAACATAGAAATAGGAACTGCAAATGTGGATGCAGAAATAGTGTTCAATAATTCAGCAATGGTATTTTATGTAGCACGATGTTGGCTACTGTAATGAATAAATCATTCTAAAACATAAATACAGAAGCAAACTAGCCAGTAATCGAAATCAAATCAATCTCCATGATACTTGTGTTGTCAGAATTTGTTGGAGAGACTGAAAAGGCCAACTATTTTACAAAGCAGACTGCATTTCACAGTTTCTTTTATATTATGAGTCTCCTTACAACCAACCATCTATCATTGAGGTACATTTGATGGAATACTATCGTATGTAGAAATGTTGCATCTGAATCGTACTGACTGCAGCGTCCTTCTATCGACAACTTTATCAAATCGTGTACTCCTCTGTACACATTATGGGACATACATTTGACTTATGGGGGCGCCATCGGTCTCTAGCCCCTGCTATCTTTTCTTTGCGTAGTATTTACGTGTTTCTTTCTTTTTTTAAAAAGAGTCTTATGTCTGTTGTAGCTTCTTAGTCGATCTGTGTGAAGTTGTTTGTGGATGGAACCTGTTGTAGATTTTTTCCTGTACTTTATTCCGAAACCTAAAAGGATCTCTTACTGATCAAATAACAAATAACTGATCCTTTAACTAAATTCAAGACATATCGTTATATATATAAGTACGCTAACAATTTAGTTAAGTATTTTATACCAATATTTTCATTGAATGAGACTACTGCAGTTTTCGTATTTTCAGGTACATTCTTGAACGCATCTGCAGTATCTGCCAGCCTTAAAGTACACTCAAGTGAATAGTTTTGCGATCTGGAACGCTCATCTCTCATGTTTACCACTATTTCTGCAGACGACGACTAAGTAAACGTGAAATGACATACGCGAAAATATCCAGCGCACTCGTCAGTTGTTGCCAACTTAACTGGAGATGAACGCTATTCCGGGAATAACTAACAGGGGAATAAAATGGCCTCATACAATGTGCACTCCAAAGTAACTCTCGGTTAGCTAAGCCTGGATTTATCCTGAGATTATACAACCGTCCCTGAACAGAAAGTCAATCATGTGATCATTGATACTATGCGTGACAGCAAAACCACGTTATCAGGAAGTGGTGTGAAACGAGTGTTGCTCGCACACAGCCCTGACTGCAGCGTGCATCTTCTCGGAGCCTCGCCTGGCTGCTAATTGTAAGTAATGTAGTGGTAGTAGTAGCACGGTGTAACATAAGTCGCGACACACACAGCTGTAAAAGTTGGTACCGTTTGATATATGGAGCTACACAAGGTTAATAAATAATAAGGTTGGGCAGTAAGCGCTCTGCTTTGCCATTGGCTGGCCTAGTGACGTCAGCGTGGAAGCAAGCGCTCACAAGCAGACGACACGGCATGCACGTTTACGTCAAGTTTTTGGCGGAAGGTTTTGTTTATACCAGAATTGAGATGTCTAAACTGCTTTTCTGCTGCTAAAATATTACAGTTAAAACTGATGAGTTATATTCTTTCGCAGCTTATGCCTCACACATCGGTAAAATATCAGATCACAACCACACTGACACACACTTGAAATTCGAAACCTCGGTTCAAATAAATCAGAAACTATTCATTTAATCGCATTGAAATGAATTTACTGAAGAGTTCGAAGTTGCACACACTTGTTTGTAAGAACAGCATTCCTTCTTTCTAAAGGCGCTGTAGTATTCATCAAAGTAACTTTATCTGTGTCTGAAAAAAAACTGTCATCTGTACGTGTGCTCTTATTATGATGTTTCTTATTTGGTGACAGCTTTTCCAGAGTTTCCAGAGATCTCTTATGTAGTTCTCGTTTGTTATACCGTTTGGTTCTGTCTTCTGTTGCGGGTGAGACCCCAGATCACGTAAGAAACAGATTGACCGTCCTTACAGCAGAACAGGCAACCGAAAAAATAGTTTTCCCGTCGGTCAACAGATGTCGCAGGCGACGCTACAATGCTAACTGACCTGTCCATGTTGCGGAATTGGCAACGCTGTATCTTCTGTGACGTGAATGACGCTGATTTGCGTTCGGCTAGAGCGATGCGCGCGAAATGCATTCGTCACACTGCTGACTGTAGTAGCTCATGATCGGCTGTGGTTTTTCTCGAGTTTTCAATCTAAGAATGTAGATTAGCTCCTGTAATTCTACAAACCAAGTTTATTTCTCACAATCATATGCAAAATGAAATCAATGAAACGTAACACACAAACATTTCTCGCGAGTTACTGTTTAAATGCAGACTGTATTGCAGTCACATAGGTTTTACACTCGCCTTCCATGCCGTCTATTTCCTCTTTCCTATACAGCTCTTCTCATACGGATTATGTTGGTAAAAAAGATCTCCATATGCAGGTTAACACTAGAAAGTTTTCAAAATCCGCACTCCGTTATGATGCGAATTAATGCTGGTCATATTTCAGTGACAGTCATTTCAAATTTAAATTCTTTTACTTTGCATGTAACTTATCGTAAATGATATAAGAGTGGCACAAAACGATGAATTTTGGATTGTTGTTGAAAGGGTGCTGCAAACGCGATAATATACAAGTCGAAGCGTGTTTTTCGAGCATATTTTGGCGGTGTCAACTTTGAAGAGCCACAGACGGCAAACCATAATTATGTTAAAAATTTACTTTGTACAGTTTAAAGATAACCCGCAAATATTCGCAACAGAGGTACACTTTTATCTGCAACACAGTTATTACTGGGGATATCCGCACTCGCGCAGACCTGTTACTATAAGTAATGTTGTTTTCGAGTGAAAGCTGTGAGAGGATTATTAGCGCACAGATAAAAAAAAAATAAAATAGGCAGCGTCTATAGTTTGCATGTTATGCTTGTTCTCTTCTATTCTCCTCCCTTCATTCCAGTATAAACGCTTGTTCACAAGTATAAACGAATGGCAGTGAAAATTGGCGAATTATCTATGAATACTCGTTTGCTGCAGTGTAAACGAGGTTTTACACTCGTTCGCTCTAGTATATACCAGGATTTAGAGGGACCGATGACCTAGCAGTTAGATGACGGCTATTATTCATTTATTTCACTGTTGCGATTTCAGCTCTAGAGCCATTTTCAAGTACCAAGGGAAAGGTCTTGTAAGGTAATGCTTCTTAAATTGTTTACCAAATGTTACCACACTATGCTTTGCATTTTGTTATCCATATCTTATATTTGTTTCAGTTTTCACATTGCACACAAAAATGCCTCTACAGCCAAAATTACAATAGTGCAGTGAATAAACAGTTTAAAAAAGTCCAAATCGCAGCAAAGATTTCATTTAAAAATTGTATGCTATGATTCTCGTACAGGAAGGGCTGCCACGTTATATCAGAATATAAGATCGACAAAATTTAGATAGGATCGAATGCTTAGGGCTCTTTATTAATTCTTACTCGTAACTAAATTATGGATTTATCTGAATTTAAAATCCACTCCCATAACCTTTCTTTATCTTTGACAGGAAATCTGAACATTTTTAGTTCAGGATTTGTCCGTCTACTCCTTCCACAGTTGATATACCCGCACGCCCTCGACATGACGACTCGATCCACTACCACCTGTACGTCAGAAACAGCTGTACTTCACAGACGCCAAATGGTGGAAAGCTGCACGCGTTCGGACAATGTTGCCACATATTTCACAGAACGGAGTGCCATCTAGTGGTTGATGCCACAAGTAAGGGTGTGACGCTGTTGCCGCCTGGTGGCTGTTCCCTGACAAGGGTTGCCTGCTAGACCAAGCGATTGGGCAATCTGTTTCTTACGTGATCTGGGGTGACACATTGACAGTCGCACTACTGCACGGCAAATTGCACGAAGGAACTGCATCTGGCTTGAGCATTCTTTATCGGGGCAAATTAAGCAATTCAGACTGTAAATTCCTTAAGTAATCTGTTTCTGCGAAATGGCGAGAACATATTCGTGCATGCGCAACATTTACAGTCTTTCCTACAACATTTCGACAACCATAGTTTTTGTAATGTTTAATTACGCTGGAAACTGTGATACATTATATCAGTTCCCTTTGTGCTCCGGTTGTAGGAAAAACAGCCCGTAACAGCACAGCCTGGCATTGTAAAAATTAATTTTCTCACTCATTTGTAGATTCTCCAATAAGAATTTCACAGGACGAACCATAAACTATAGAGCTGGCGAACACAATGTTGATCCCGCTGTCCACTACCGCTAGCTATTTCAGTTCCGAATCAAATATCGGTTACAGCAAAAACCGTTAACACTGCCGAATTCCGAATGTTTCCGCTGTTGACTGAGTACCCCAGAAGAAAGAACTCAATCAAAATACTCCTTCAAACACAAAACAACACAAGAAAAACAATCACACACAATTCGAACTGTGTACTGTTTGGCACAGCTGCTTCCTCCGTGACGTCATGCGCACAACTGAGAAAACACGGTGCTTTCTGCACATAGCTTTCTGCGCCCCCCCTGGAGCTACACTAGCGCTCCATGCGGCGAGTAAAGTGAACATCAGACGCGTCGTAAGCATGTTTGTTTTGCATCCATTTCCTATGTAATTTACAAAAAAAAATATTTGAGTTATTTTCTTGCCTCCAAGGGTTTGTGTAGTATCAGAAGGCATATATGTTTCTAAAAATGATTCTAAAACAAGTGCAAGTACGGACAAAAACCATGAATCGAGTGGAAAGCTACGACACATTCAAGAAGGAACACTTGTGACGTTAATTAGAATTCCACCTTACCTCGTTGATATCAAAAGAATATAAACACACATATTCACACGTAAGAAGCACAGACATGTACCTCTACATGCAAAAGCGATCGACAGCTCATTTATCGTTCTGTAGACTTACTGTGTTTGTCATTGTCGCCTGCTGCCACAAGTACGACCTTCATCTTTATATTATTCTAAGTGGGACAAGCAACTGCCAAACAGTGGGTGAAATATGTTGAAAACATTATAATGAGCTGATTACATTACATTTCACGAAATCCAAATATTTGAATAATTTTCTAACAATGTCAGTGAGCAAGGTGCTAACAAAATAATGTCATCACACGAAGGAAGCAAGGAAAATTAAGTGACTAACAACAGAAGTGAATGAAATACATACCAAACCTTACGCTTTTGTAAGACACGAATAACTGCACTTAATCTAACCATTTCATCGTCAAAGCAGATCTGTGTTGACGATTCACACGAATCTGGCACTGATACGTGGAGAGCTGAACTGGCTGCTTCTGTGTCATAAGACTGTTTTACAGCTTTAGATGGATTGTCGAATCATTGGGGCAATTTCCTCTTCATCGTCAGTTGAGGTGGCTTATTTAGGACGTCAAACAGTGTGGGTACTGCATGTCACACGAGTTTATTAATGTCTGCGTTCATGAACTGGATTTGTTCGAAATGTAGCGAACAAAACTTAATATTATTACACAGGTAAAATGGGTCTTTTTCATAAGGTCTTCTAGCCTGCTATTAACTAGTCATTTTCTGCTTCTAAAACGAAACATTAATCATTAATACACATGTAGTTTGCAAGTGAATCCTGACGATACAGTTTAGTAACATTATGGTACATACCTCTCAGAACCCTAAAAAAAAAAGACAGCTGTGGTGTCTTCTTCCTGTTGTTGCTGCAATTTATTGCGCTACAAACGCTCCCGCTTGTAAAAACCATTGTAGAAATCAAAATAAACAATCACTATTCGCTTTCACCATCGCACCGAACTTACAGTTCAAGTTACTGGACGCTTGGGGCGTTGCTGGCGCGGTAGGCAACAAAATCGAGGTGAAATGCCGCGACTGTTATGTTAGACTATGGTAGTACTCACTGCACACACACACACACACACACACACACACACACACACACACACACACACTGGTGATCACTGGGCCATTTTCTGTAACACAACTTCCCATTTGCGATCCTGAAATACTGAGTCAGCATCCCTCTATAATGAGTGAGATGTTGAGCTCAGAAAGAGGAAGAGGTGTTAGTATTGTGCTGTGCATAGCTTGGAGGTACGTTTTTCTAGAAAAAGGAAAAAGAAAGAAAAAAACATACTGTGAAGGTGTTATGTGGAATGTTGGATGTTTTGTAATCATTATTATTTATTTGTATAACTTTTTTAACCAAATCCCTACTGTGTTTTGTCTAAGTAATTCTTCAGTGTATAAAATGTTTTGTATAACAGGTACTTTTTAGCTGCCTTTTTAAATAAGTGTATTTTTGCAATTTCTTTAATCTCTTTTTGTAATTTACAGCACAGTTTTATTCCTTGGCAGAAAAAGCTATTTGAGTTTTCTGTTTATTTTTTCTTGGTAAATGTAAGTTGAGTCTAGCTCTTGTTCCATTGTCATGGACAGAGCGGTTTGTGCAGTAATTACCAATGTTATTTTTGATGTGGACAACTGATTGGTAAATGTATTCACATGGAGCACTTAAAATCCCCCGTGTTGTGAACATGGACGACAATTCGCACCCCCATCGTGCACATCTTGCGAATGAGTTCCTTCAGGATGACGACATCGCTCGACTAGAGTGGCCAGCATGTTCTCCAGACCTGAACGCTATCTAACATGCCTGGGATGTATTGAAAAGGTCTGTTTATGGACGACGTGACCCACCAACCACTCTGAGGAATCTACACAGAATCGCTGTTGAGGAGTGGGACAATCTGGACCAACAGTGCCTTGATGAACTTGTGGATAGTATGCTACAACGAACAGAGGCATGCATCATTATAAGAGGAGTGCTGTTGGGTATTAGAGGTACTGGTGTGTACAGCAGTCTGGACCACCACCTCTCAAGGTCTCGCTGTGTGGTGGTACAGCATGAAAAAAAGGGTAGAAATGATGTTTATGTTAATCTCTATTCCAGTTTTCTGTACAGGCTCCGAAACTGTCGGAACCGAGGTGATGCAAAACTTTTTTTGATGTGTGTATATTACAGAAACTTACTTAATTTATTAATACACTTTTTGTCCTTCACGTCATAAACTACACAGCCAAGATCACAATGTTTATAGTACCCTAATTTTGTAGGCTTCTGAAGATGACAAATTAATTTGTCAAAACAAATAAAGCATAATAAAAAATATATTTATTTACACAAGCATTTTGTTTAACAAAACAGTAGACTTATTGGACAAGGATGCTGCCGTATCTGGATCTCTTAGATAACAAGCTATCTTGCACTGATTTATTACATCAAATTAAAATGGATATCAGATCCCAGAGAGTATCCGATATTTAAAACAATATTATCGGTCATCGATATGTCGACGCATCGCCCTGTAAATATATCGTCTGCACATTGTAAATATACTGCCGGTTTTAGAGCTGGCAGCTGGGTATAGAGTTATTATTAGATATTCCATACATCAGCATTCTAGCAGTCTGCCTATCTCCCTTGGAGCAAGAATTGAAAGGAAAACTATGCACATTCACATTTGACGATAAGCACTTTGCAAACAATAGCATGCAGCAAGTAAGTGGCACAATAAAAGGTGTCCGATGGGTCCGTCGTTTTCATCACATGTTATATTTGTCCAAAACACTTCCCGTTTTTCTCATTTCTGCCAACGCCAGCGACCTGCTGTAGCGTCAAAATTGCATGGTGATGTTAAATGTTGCAGTTTCAGTTGCTGACGCCGATTACGTCAACATTTCGCCTCATACGTCTCCGCCCACCGCAAGGATCAATCTTGTCATTTAGACTTTTATTCAAAATTTTCAGGAACTGTTTTTTGAAGAATGTTGACAGGAAGAGATAGTATACTATTCACGTTCAAAATTGTTTTTTTAACGCAACTGAAGGGCTATTTCTTCACATTATAAATATTGTTATGCCATTCACACGACCCCCCCCCCCCCTCCCTCAACCCTAGTGTAATCCTACTTTGTGCCACCTAACTTGCTTCACACAGTCAAATAGAAAGAGAAGACGTGATGAAAGCTCAAAAGTAGTTATAATCCTGCACAGAATGAAAATAAAATAATGTTCTTCTACAATTTCACATATTTACCAAGCATAGCGAAAAAATATATAATATAAAATAAAAGTATTGGTCTTCGATGTGGATATATCGAACAGAAACGTATCGCCGACATAGGGTTCCATTTTGTTCACGTATTATCAGTCTTTTAATAAGGAATGATAGAGCAGTGCTTCAGTGTCTGTCAGGATTTATTTTAGTGAGCAATTTTCAAGTCTGACCCCAGAACCCTAGGTTACGTGAAACACTAGTGTTTAGAAATTAAGTTTGCCTTTGCTTACATAATAATGCAGAAACAATGTTTAGTTTCACTAATGAATCACATTCATGACCAAGTTGAAGGTATTAAAAACACGTGGCTGCAGCGTTATCGGCGAGAGACGTAGAAACAAGGTTGAGGGCAAGATGGAAACATTTACAGGCAGGAACTGTACAAAATATTCTCCACAGTTGGTGGACAATGCGGCAATACCTTGGCAACTACTTGCAACATCAACAGTATTGTCCATCCACATCACAAAATTGCTGTCTATTGCAATAACAGCAATATTTCCATAAAATACAGCCCACCTAAACGTACCTTCAAAATTTATGATTTTATGTGGAAAATTACATTGAGGGTGGGTGGAGGACTTTCCACGTATTTTATTTTGTGGTCTGAGGTCATTAAAAATCATGGGTTTGATTGTTAATTGGGGATGGGACCATTTTTCATTTCAGTTCTGTAGGAACACGACGTTATTCTTTCAGTATTATTAAAGTCCTGTAACAGTAGTCCAATGTAAGTTAGGTGTGGGTGACTTGGTCCAGTTTGAACACTTACCATCATGCTGGGGGGAATAGGTTGTGGCTTATGAGTCTCTAACTATCGCGCCAGTGAGACAACCATCTTTTCATTTGCCATCGCCCCAGATGAAGCAATTAAAAGGACTAGTGGGGGAATTGTTTGAAGATGGGGTAATCTGTCCATCTAAATCATGCAACTTTGTTCAAACAAATTTTGGGCTTGCAGTTGGTCGTCGTTTAATTCATCCCACAATATTTTGACTAGGCTCTTGACAGCCATATTCAGGTGAGCTGTCGAAGACTTGCTCACGTGAATAAAGCTGGTAGATGCAGAGTCAAAATATTGTGGGATGAATTAAATGACTGTCTGCAAGCCTGAAGTTTTTTTGGATATCAATTCACTGGAAAAATTTTGAAATTGACATGCAACTTTATTACTGTTGTGGGGCCAAAGTTTATCTGGAGAAAATTTTATGGTGTCATACCAGGTGTTAAGCCATTTGGAAAACTGAATGCTAATTCCTGAGCTATTTTGTCTATTGCCTGACTTTGTAATTGTATGGGTCAAATGTTAATAATAATGCTGGACAACAGAAAACCTGTGCCACATTCACAAGAAGAAACTGAAAATTACAGTATAAAAGGCCACACATTTAGACAGGACTTCGTATTTATCTACACGGGTGGTTGGAATAGTTCTTGGAACAAAAGTACATACATCACTTAATTCTTTTGTTTTTCAATGTAGTGTCCTTGTAGATTAATGGATTTGGTCATACGATGTTCCAGTGCCTTGATCCCATGTCAAAAATTAGTTTCCTCCAGGACTGCAAAATGTTTTATCAACTCCGACCATAAATTCTTTGTCTGAAGTGAATCTTCGTCCACCAAAAGAAATTTTCAGTTTTGGGAAGAGATGGAAGTCTGATGGAGCCTTATCAGGTGAATGAGACGCGTGTGGCAAGAATTCAAACCTTTGTTCGTGTAATTTTGCCATGGCGACGGCACGTGTGTGGGTATGCATTGTCTTGTGGAAAATGACTTTCTTCTTTGCTAAACCTAATCTTTTTTCACGCATCTTTTGTTGTAATTTGTCCAGGACGTTAGTATAGTATTCTCCAGTAATTGTTTGCTCAGTTTGGAGATAATCTACAAACAGAATCCACTTTTCATCCCAGAACACTGATGTCATGACCTTTCCTGCCAAAGGAACTGTCTTTTTTTCTATGGTGGCAGAGAATCAGCATGTTTCCACTGCTGTAACTGTTGTTTTGTCTCTGGGGTATAGTAGTGCACCCAAGTTTCACCTGAGGTCACAAACCGGCTCAAAAAATCTTTTCCATTTCATCTAAAACGAGCCAAACATTATTCCGACATGTCCATTCTCACGTGTTTTTGATCCAGCGGCACCCATCTTGCAGATAATTTTTTCATTTCGAATTCTACAGTTAAAATGTGATATTCCCTTTCAGATGACATCTGGCAAGCATAAGCAATTCCATGCACTTTCAATCGGCGATCCTCCGTGGCCATTTTGTGCACTTTTGCAATGGTTTCTTGTATATGAAGGAGCAGAGTCCTTCAGTCTATTCGGGAAATCGGTATTAATGTCCTTTGCTTTCATACCTTTCTTTATGAAGTACTTAAAACCCTCTCGATTTTTCCATCTTCGCAAATCACTATGTGGGACCAACAACAGAGCCACGTCACCACCATAGCTATCTTCCAGGAGCACTGACATGGCACATGTTTACAGGCAACAGTCCATTGGATATCATGTGAACAACTTGTTGCGCTAGCACTGACCTCTCGTAGTGATTCTGAAAACTTTTCAAACCACCCTAATATATGGAAAGCTACTGATCACATACAGAGGGATTTAGTTCCAGACAGGCACAATGACAATGAATTCTTGAAACATATTTCTAGCATTATTTTTGGTTTTGGCAGTATGGTACTACTAACCATGTAGAGGTGTCGACTCTCATTCTACACTTTCCATTGCTAAATTTGTATTAGATATTGACAAGTTCCTGTTTTTTAGAAATGCTTTTCTTGCTATGGCTTCAGCATTTGTCAGTTATCTTGCAGCCCAAATAGTTGAACTTGGTTGGTTGGTTTGGGGGATTAAAGGGACCAGACTGCTACGGTCATCGGTCCCTTAGTCCAAGTACTAAAAAACACCCACAGAGAATAAAAAACGTGTAACAGAATAGAGCACAGACGACACAGAACAAGAGAAACTGAGACAAAGACCAGACAAAACGAACTAAAAGCACACAGAGTGTGACGGTGGTTGGCCGACCAGAGAAATAAAAAAGGAAAAGCCAACCACTTGAAACACATTAAAAAAATCAGTTTAAAACCGGGGGCCAAAGGCCAGAATCAACACAAAACAATAAGATAAAATAGAAACACTCAGATTAAAGAATAAAAACCCCCTGCCCGAATAAAACGTAAAACTAAGTCAGCCACAGCCGAGTCATCTCTTAAAAGGGCAGGGAGCGAGTCAGGCAGTGCGAACGACTGCCTGAGCGCAGCTAAAAACGGACACTCCAATAAAATATGAACCACTGATAAAACGGAGCCGCAGCGACAGAGAGGCGCGTCCTCACGGCGCAATAAGTGGCCGTGCGTAAGCCGAGTGTGCCCAATGCGCAGCCGGCAGAGGACAACAGACTCCTTGCGGGAGACCCGCAAGCACGACCGCCACACAGTCGGCGTCACCTTGATTGGACGGAGTTTGTTGGGCGTGGGCAGATTGCGCCATTCAGCGTCTCAAACCGAAAGAACTTCACGGCGTAAGACTGCCCGCAAATCAGTCTCTGGGAGGAAATAGTTGAACTCTTCACTACTATTTAATATGACTATATTCCATTACCTTTGTTTTAGTTTTGTTGATGTTCATGTTGTAATCTCGTTTCAAGACTTTAGGCATTCTGCTCAATTGCTTTTCCAAGCTCATTGCATCTCTGATAGAATTATAATGTTGATGGCAAACTTCATTTTTTTTTTTCTTCTCCATGAAATTTAATTTCGTTTCCAATTTTCTCCTTGGTTTCCTTTACGGCTTGCTCAATGTACAGACTTAATATCAGAGATAGGCAACAATCCTCACTCACTCCCCTTCTCAACTACGACTTCTTTTCACAACTTTAGATGCTTATAACTGCAGTCTGGTTTCTATACAACTTGTTGGAAACTTTGTGCTTCTTGTACTTTATTCTGCTGTCTTCAGAACTCAGTGTTGTTCCAGTCAACATTGTCTTATAAGGTAAGGTGTAGAGTCTGTATAGACTCTCATCCTCTTGCGTTTCTTTGGAACCCAAACTGATATTCTCCAAAGTTGACTTCTACCAGTTTTACTTCTGTAAATAAGTCATATCAGCATTTTGCACCTTAGTTCCTTTCTCTAATTCTCTGCTGCATTTTAAGTACAGGGTGTCTCACGAAAGATGCATGGGAGGGGTCCATGGATTACGCGGTATGGCTACCGGCCGCTGCTGCACACAACTCTGACACTAATCTGCCGTTAGTCGGCTGTGCGGGCACTTCACAAGAGTTATTCATAAACAACATTGCCATCTGATTAACTTACAGTAGGTGCTCAAAATGATGTCCCTTTGTGGTAAGAGCAGCCTGACGTCACCTGAACATGTTAGCAAATTCAACGAATTTCCGTTGCCGAAATCTGGTAAATGACTGGCTAAACCTTGTTTTCAGGCATGTGGAGGATTGGTTGGATACATCTTGTTTTTCAACATTCCTGCAAGATAAATATCACATGGATTTAAATCTGGAGAACAAGTAGGCCTGACAACCATCCTGTCATCAAAAACTCTTTGTACTGGTGTCATAGAAGCATTGGCAATGTATGGTCTTGCATTTTCCTGCATAAAATACTGCAATCTATCCCTTAGGTGTTAGTTCTCGAAGAAGGAAAAAAAATTTAAAAATTATGCAATATGTTGTTCACATACCTGTCAGAACGTGTTGTTTTGGGGGACAAGATTGGTTCTATAATTAGTCTTGCACTAATTGCACACCACACTCCTGTTTTCACATCATGTGAAGGTTGCTGATATAATACAAAATGATTTTCGTGCTCCAACATTAACTAATGCAGCCATCCATGCTTCATCAGAAAAAAAAGCATCTCGGGCTCAACTTCCCCATCAACCAGTTGCAATAATGCCATTATTTAGTATGGTTTCAATTTCAGTTTGCGCACAGCTCTGTGAGCAGATGCTCTTGACACACCAGTTTGAAGTGCCAAACAGCGCAGAGATTTTCTCAGAATTCTTTCCAAGGCCTCCTCCATCTCATCTAATTTATTTTCAGTTAAAGCACAGATTCTCTAGGCCTTCGTTTGTGCAACAAAGATAGTTTCTTGAAATTTCTTCACTAATTTGCGTATTGTTGAATCATTGGGAGCATGCACACCAGGAAATTTTCATAAGAATTCAAGCCAACATTCCACATACAATTCTGTTTTTGCACAGTTCAACACAGGAAACACTTTTTGATCCTTCTTGTATACCATACTGAATGGAAACTTGACAGGAAACTGAACAAAATACCCCAACACACCGTCTGTGTGAGGACTGGGCCCAGCTACATACGGGGAAGGAAAGCCCTGGACTTAACTCAGTTGCATTAATGACATCTAGCAACAATATTTTAAGTGATTAAACTTGACAAAAAAACTCAAGACAACACCACTACACTCAGTCGCACAGTGTAGGGAACACGTGCGAAGTATTGATGTCCGAGAACTATGCATAGTGACAACAAGTAGACGCAACGGCAACAGTTAGAAAACGCACTGCGGCACCCATGGACCCCTCCTGGGCTTCTTTCATGAGACACCCTGTGCTTTTATATAAGTAATATATGATGTATGTACTGCTATTCCAAAAGTGTAATTAAGCTTTTTTTCCATTTAAATTTATTGCTCAGATTTCTTTTGGCAAATCTGATTCCAGGAGTAACATCAGTTCGGCTACAGAGCATGGTAACCAAAATTAGCTCTGTAGTTTCTTACATGTAAAACTTTGTGAGCTAGTCAGCATAATTCCATGTGACACACAGCTTTGCAACGGAAAGCATTCCAATTTTTGAGTAACATACTTTATTTTGCATGAAACTGATTACATTCCAAAGTAATCAGATTTGAAGTTGTGTAAGATAGCATCATTTTTCATTGCAGATTTTGTCATAGCCACAGTTAGATTCCAAAATTCGACTACATATCTATGTTAGTTTAATTTCTCTAGACAGTAAGACAGATAAATTTAGTAATTAATTTACTAATTAATAATTTCATCTGATTTATCATTTTTAATATGACATGTGCAGTTTATCAAGTAACAGTTTATATGTATGCCTTTCTTTATACGGACATCTTGGTGACAAATGGGCAGTCTGTGGTCAGAATCTAGACGCATAATGTCTGTGCCGAAACATGTGAAAAAGTCTGCATCTTGTGTTAACTTGTGTAAGGAATATTATAAAAAAACTGTTTTCATGCTGAATTGGGAACTAAAGACTGTGCCACACTTAATTATTTTAGTTGGAGTGACGTTTAGAGCTGTGTTCGAATTATGGAATGTGTAGTGAAAAACTATGCTGCAGTTACATGACAATAGATTTACTGAACTTCACCACAGTGACTTAGCTATCTTAAGGAGTAGACTGATGCGGACACTAATATATCTTACAAACTGGTCATTGTCTCAATGAAAACATCTATAAATTAATAAATGTGTGAATCAGAGAAACTAAAATTGTTGAGGCGTGTAAATTTTTGAATGGAAACCTACCAATAGTTAGAATTTGCAGTTTTATCTATAGACTGAAGAGGCAATGAGTGGAGGCAAACATCAGGTTAGTGACCATACAGGCTCTCCCAAGGATCAGCAATTCCCAGGGAGTGTCATTTACTGCAGGGGATCAGTTTTGACTTAGACCTATCAGAGCACCATCAAATTAGTTTTACAATATCAGTATCTCCCATCTCACATGCATTTTCTTCCTCCTCTCATTCTATAATACTGCCTCCAGCGTTTCCCTCACACACAGCCCTTCAATGTATTTCTTCTACCTTTCTGCCATTCCTTCTTTGCTTAGTATGGATTTTTCATCTGAGCTTTTAATATACTTATAGATTCTTCCCTTTCGTCCAAAGGTGTCTCTTATTTTCCTATATGCTGCTTCTGCCTTTCCTGCAGTCATATATGCTTTTACAGCCCTGCATGTGTCCTCTAACATTCTGCACTTTTTGTCGCTCTTTTTTTTAACTCCCTTTTTTTTTGCAATTTCTTCACTTCTAAACTGCAATTCATAACAAATTATGGCCAGAGTCTTCATCCACTCTGGAAATGTCTTACAGTTTAAAATGTGGTTTTGAAACTCATAATTACATAATCAATTTGAAATCTTTTAGTGTCTCAGGGTATCTTTGACATACACAACCTCCTGTCATAATTCTTAAACCTAAACTTGTTTTCAGCCATTCACAGAAGCAACGGAGTGAAACCACAATGGATCATGTTGCGAGGTCAGACCAACCAATCATCCAGACTAGCCCCACAGGTACCCCTTCCAATGTGGTTGCACTTTCAGTGTGGCTATCTGACACAAATGTATGCAAGCCATCCCATTTAGTCAAGCCTCATGGTTTGTGGAATGGACAGTGGCAGCATGTATTTTGATTGCAAGGGATGGTGTCAGTTTTTTTTCTGCAAGATGTCATTAGAGGCAGATGCACCACTATGATAGAAGGCAGGGAGTATTATGTTGTCAGTAGAGAAGCAGTACTAGCACAATTGGTGAGGAGAGCTCAGCAACTTCAAATGTGGACTAGTCATTGGATATCACCTGAGTAACAAATCAACCAGAGACAATAAGCGGCTCAGGCACGAAGAGAATAGAAGCCTTTGAAATAAGACGCTACAGAAGAATGCAGAAGATTAGATATGCAGACTGAATAACTAATGATTTGTTACTGGACAGAATTGGGGGAAAAAGAAATTTGCTAAACAACCTGACTAAAAGAAGAGTCTGGCTGATAGAACATATAGTGGACATCAAGAAATTATTACTTTGTTAATGTAGAGGAGAGTGGGTGGGAAAAATTGTAGCAGGAGACCTAGTCATTGTTTTGTTTTGTTTTAGGGTGCTAAAACAACTAAGGTCATACGTGTCCATGTCAGAACTGTAGAACACTAAGACGAAAAAGCAACTACACATTAAGTGCAATCGATGGAAGGAAACACAGCTAAAAAGTAGAATTTCCTCTTGAAGAAAGGTCCACAGAACACGCCAAAGGGACAATGGAGGTCCTGAAGCAAAGATTAGATGTCCTTTGTCATATTGCTATAATGGATAAAAAGTAAAATGCAGTCAACAGCCCATACGGTCAATAAGTCAGATGGCATACATAAAGCAGAATTTAAGCGGTTAAAAAAGGGCATTGGGTCAGGAAATTGCGAACCATCAAAGGTTGAAGAGCACAAAGTGGCGGAGGAAAGGCAGTGCCCAATACACAACCTAACTAAAATCATCTCCTTGTGGCAAGAGGTGGTCAGCCAAGTAGCTGGGGGAGGCTCAGTTCCCTGGAGCTTGTTCCCATGAAGGAAAGACCAGTAGTGACGCCAAAGTAACACCACCTGCTGGCAGAAAGCAACATGGAGATCACTGGAAGGAATGGAACAACTAGCAGGCTACGAAAATTGCACCCTTGGCGGCAATGTCAGCAGCCTCATTTCCCCTCCAACCTATCTGACCAGGGACCCACGCAAATATCACAGTGGCTCCAAGAGTGAGCGAGCGTGTGGAAGCTTTCTTGGATTTGTTCCACTAGGGGATGGACTGTGTACAGCACGCAGAGGTCCTGAAGGGCACAGAGTGTCAGAGCAGATGACAAAATTGAAAAGCCTGTGTCACTGGATATGCTGTGTTGCCTGACATAGCGCAAAGAGCTTTGCTATAAATATTGAGCAGTGTTCCGGAAGCCAATACTGAAACTCATCAGTGTCAATGATGAAGGCACAGCTGACACCGTGGTTAGTACGAGTGCCATCAGTATACGCAAAGGTACTACTGGTAAGTTCTGTGCGATGGTAGAGGAACTTACAGCAACTATAGTAGTTTCCTTAGGAAGCACATGATGTCCAAGATGAACATGAGCTGCTGCACAAAGCCAAGGTGCTGAAGGGTTCCACCCATCGGGTAAGTGGCATGTAATGTGAAGTTAAACTGATGGGGCAATAGCCGAAGGTGAACTCCAGGAGGTAGCAGAGAGGAGGGACGCAACCCATACTGGCACTCAAAGGAGTCATTGGAGAAAGAGGCATGCTTATCTGCTGAGGAGGACATCACATTGTTATGACATGTGTAGTTCAGCAGCAACTGCATAGAGACTCTCACCCAAACTAGCGTAAAAGGCGCCAGTGGCCAAATGGTGGATCCTATTAACATGACATGAGATGGACGGATGTCCAGACGCATAAACGAAACACCCATAGTCTAGTTTTGAACGGACAAGGATCATCACAAATGGAGGCCGCTCACCAGGAAGTACCACTGAAAACACGTAGGACACTGACGGACTGGGGACACGGGTGGCCAGGTAAGACACATGGGAGGACCAAAAAAGTTTTCTATCCAGCACGAGCCCCTTGAATTTCGAAGTTTCAGCGAACGGAAGAGCAACAGTACCCATGAAGTTAAGACAAAGGAAGAAACCCATTGATATGCCAGAAACTCATACAAACAGTTTAGTCAGTGGAAAAGCCAAAGCCATTCTCAAAGCTCCACAAGTAATGACGACCCATACATCACTGAAGTTGACACTCCAGGTGACAAGACAGTAGAGAATTACAATACGCTGCAAATTTGTCAACGAAATGGAACCGAAGATGCCCAGTGGGAGATAAGCTTAATAATGTAATGGCAATAGCAAAGAGGACGACACTCAGGACGGAGCCCTGAGGCATTCCGTTTTCCTTGATAAAGGTGTCTGACAAGGCAGAAACCACATGTACCTTGATAACTTTGTCTTAAAAATTTCTGAAGGAAACGGGGCAGGCAGCCTCTGCAGTCCAACATGTAAAGGATACAGAGAATACCAGTAATCCAGCAGGTGGTATACACTTTCTACAGATCAAAAAACACGGCCACAATCTTGTATTTCCACAGAAAACCATTAATGACATGGGATGACAGAGTGACAAGATGGTCAACTGCAGAACGGTGTGCCCAAAACCAACACTGTGCAGTGAGAAGGAAGGTGTTTGTCCTTACCAGCTTAACTACGGGTACAGCAGTAGCTTCACGACAACGTCTGAGAAATGTGGTATCTGCCCAGATGCGATTGTATGTAAGAAGGATAAAGTGCTTGCTTGCAAGAGAAAGACGCTGCAGCTTCTGAATGTGATCATTGTCCAAGCCCTGGGGGCAGAAGATCGGGATGAAGTAACAATACAATCTAGCTCCCTTATTGTAAAGGCAGAACTATAGAGTTCATGATTCTCAGAGGAGAAAGTGATCACCCGAGCCCACTCCACTCATTTCCAATGGAGGAATGCATGGTGAGAGTGGCAGGAGCTCAAAATCTCCCTAAGGTGTTCGAGATAGCAATGGGGTCCACAATGACATCATCTGTTATGGTCAGGCCAGAAACAGGGCAATGTACATTGTTCCCAGAGTGTTGTCTGAGGTCAGCCCGCATGATGGAAGAGGGAGTGGAACTTTTAGAAGAACTACTAAAAATAATCTAGCTAGCTTTTTTGTTATACCGAAGAATTCAACAACACTGTGCACATAACTTGTTTTGAATGCAGTTCTCCATTGTTGGATGACAGTGAAAAATGCAGAAAGCATGTCTCCCTGCGCGAATTGTGTCACAGCATGACTTAGTCAACCAAGAGATCAGTACACGGCGAAGTAAAGGTCAAGTGCGAGGAATGGAACATACTTTGACGGTACAGATAATTTAATTTTATCCATATTTTGCAGCTTCAAACGATGGAGAAAAGAATGTATGATGGTGCTAAAACGTTAAAAACGCTTTTCTTGGATTATTTGATAAGTTTACACTGTTCATCTTTTCCACTATTTCGCACATATTTTGCATGTTTGACTTACGGAATTCATAACTTAACATCAAACTTTTTCATGACAGGAATATGCATTTCACCTGAATAAAGCATTTATTAAGATGAATTACACCTGATGATCGACCCACGGGGTCCGAAATGCATCGTGTACTTCGGGTGATGCTGAGGGAATTAGACTGGCAATGGCAAGGAAAGCGTTTCTGAAGAAGTGAAATTTGTTAACATTGAGTATTGATTTAAGTGTCAGGAAGTTGTTTCTGAAAGCATTTGTATGGGGTGTAACTATGTATGGAAGTGAAACATGGATGATAAATAGTTTGGACAAGAAGAGAATAGAATCTTTCGAAACTTAGTGCTACAGAAGAATGCTGAAGATTAGATGGGTAGATCACATAACTAATGAGGAGGTACTGAATAGAATTGGGGAGAAGAGGAGTTTGTGGCACAACTTGACAAGAAGAAGGGACCGATTGGTAGGACATGTTCTGAGGCATCAAGGGATCACAAATTTAGCATTGGAGGCCAGCGTGGAGGGTAAATATCATAGAGGGAGACCAAGAGATGAATACACTAAGCAGATTCAGAAGGATGTAGGTTGCAGTAAGTACTGGGAGATGATGAAGCTTGCACAGGATAGGGTAGCATGGAGAGCTGCATCATACCAGTCTCAGGACTGAAGACCACAACAACAACAACAACAACAACAACAACGAAAACTTCATAAAACACAGGTAGCACACAGGAAACGATCGTTCAAGTATGTGTCAGAGGGAACGGACCACTTGAAACTACAGGCAAGCTGAGCAGTGCTACACGAGAGGTCCAAATGGGAATATTTGTATGTGGAGTCTGAAACAAATATGGTTGCTCCTGTGTTAAGGCAGAAGACATTGAGCTGATTGAGATGGTCAGCCAAGAGGGCACCTCTTGTCAGGTTCACAAAGAACCCAAAGAGAGTGATGCACATTAAAGTCACCAAGCAGCAAAAAGGGCTGAGGGAGTTGCCCAATAAGCAGGAGGAAGTCTGCCCTAGTGATACCAAATGACGGAGGAATGTAGATGATACAAAGAGAAAATGTGAAATGGGGAACGAAAATGCGGACTGCAATAGCTTGCAGTCGGGTGTCAGTGAGATTGTTTAACTATAAATTTCATCCCAAATGAGCAGCATGACTACCCCATAAGATGAAATGCCATCCTTGGGGGGAGAGGGGAAGGTCAAAGCGGACCAGAAAGAAATGGAAGACATCAAATTGATCATGACAATGTGATTTTGTCTCCTGGAGGCAGAAAACAAGTGGACACTGTGGCTTGAAGAGCAGTTGTAATTCCTCCTCGTTGGATCGGACGGCGCGAACATTCCATTGGAGTTGAGTAATGACGGGCATAGGGGAGAGAAAAAGTGATGGATTGTCACCTCAGTGGCTGCTAAATGCCTGCCTTCAAAGACTCACTGCTACAAGGCACAGAGGATTTTGATCCATGAGATCTACAGAGGCATAGGCATTCTCACTGTGTCGGCCAGCAGATTCCAGGACAGAGGAACGGTTGGCAGTGCGCACCAGCGAAACGGAGGTTGGCCAAGTGAGGCTCTCACACGGTGACACTGTAGAAGAGGATCTTCGAGTCAGTGAATGAGAAGAATGTTTGATTTTGTTTGGTTTCTTTGAGCCTTTGCAGTTGGCAGATGAAGACTCAGGTGTTCGTTGGCTGGAGGGACGTATAAAGTATTCGTGGGAGTATTCCTTCTGTCCGTTATGGCCTGCTGGTTGTGTAGCAGGTGATTTCGCCACCAGAGGTGAAAATTGGGTGGCTTGTTGCACAGCTGGACGACAAGGGGATGGAAATGCTATAATGACATTAAGCGATTTTACAACTATGGTGCTGCATTTGCGGTTGCAAGTCTGCATGGCCGTGTCCATCATGGAGCGAATTGTGGTAAAAACAGTACTGTAAGTACCATATAGTAAAACGTAGGGTTTCCAACTAATCAACAACTTGTGAGTGACAGGGTAAGGCACTTTCACTCTCCCAGATCTCCTGGACGGCCCACTCAAGATACATGTTACATTCTAGGGATGAGGCTGCACGGTCGCTATTACAATTGCTGCAGCAGGAAGGAGGAGACGGGCAATCGCCCTCGTGAGCATCCCTACCACAAGTAATGCATTTGGCCAGGTATCAAAGGAACATTCAACTGTGGTTTGTATGTGTGGAATGGTAGTAGCACATCGAGTTTGGAATGATGGTCGGACCGTGATGACTTCATAGCCGGCTTTGATCTTTGATGGAAGCACTACTCTATCGAATATGAGAAAAAAAAAGAGTGCATGTAGGCACGCAGGATTCAACAACCTTTGTCATTATCGAATCGACTGCAGTGACTCCCTTATCAGAGAGGCTACTTTGTATTTCACCTTGTCCAATCATCATGCAGCCTAGTGTAAATAACACCACGTGAAGAATACAGCGTTCAATGGGTGACATGAACAGAATGGAGGAGTGAACCTGCAAGCAGTTGTGCCTGAGAATCACAATTAGCCTCCAAAAGCAAAGTGCCATTGCATAAAAGAGAGCAGGATTTCATAGGGCCGGCAACTGCATCAACACTTATGAAAAATAAACAGATTAACCATAGCAAAGGACTGGCCTCCTCCAGCATGCGGTACCACAAGGAACCGAGGTGTGGCTGGGAGAGTCTTTGCATCTTTAGCTTAATTCTATTTGTGTTTAGTAGATGTAGAGAGTTGGTGATTGGCTCTTTGGAAGAAAATCCCCCATGATTGCCAAAGTCTCCAATGGTGCACTCCTTCCAACTGGGGCCCCACTCAGAGGGGGACTCATCCGCCTTAAGTGATTGTTGAAACCTCACGTAACACCTCCCCAACTCCTGACAGAGGGACCAATTGGAAATTTGGGAAGGTAACAGCTAAAGCAATCACTCCTCTCTGGTCCTGGCCTGTACTAAGGTGTACGTGTGAACCGTACCTGTCTATCTGTGGCCAGGAATTACACACTACCCAGTCACCTTTTACGCGTCAGACACATGGGCCGCGGTGTTCATATGTGCACAGGGAGGAAGAAAAAACAAAGAGGAACCTCAACGCAGAGCAGTGGAGGAAGGATAGGAGATAGAGACTGGGGGGAAAAAAAAAGTGGAGGGATTGTTTTGAAGTCAGGATACTGAAAATTAAGAACATATTCCCAAAAATATCTCAGATATGTTCCCCAAGGGAGGGGAAAAAGAATAGCAGAAGGATAGACATGCAACACAGAAGGGGAAAAGGTGCTGCATAGGATGGAGTTGCATGGTAGCCAAGCACGAACTCACCAAAGAGTGGTGATCCCCATGGGAGGGACCTAGTGATGAATACAGTAAGCAGGTCAGGTTGCAGGAGTTACAGATGAAGAGTCCTGCACAGAAAATAGTAGTGTAGGCAGCTGCATTAAAATAGTCTTTGAACTGAGACCTACAACAACAAATTCCACTGTGTTTGGGGACTTCAAATTATGTATGTTTTTCTTTTACACTGTCTATGAAGCATGAAAAGTTCCATTTAAAGGAGAACATATTTCTACAAAAATGCACTCCTTTGATGTTTCTGGTGCCTGAAAAATAGATTGTAAACAAAGTAAGAACAGATAAATTTTGACATACTGGTCGCTTGTCCCTTACTCACATGTGCTCAGAAACTTTGCCAGGTTCGTCACATGCTAGTTCGTGTGCTGTGTAAAAATAGAGATTTTTTTCTTTTTTGGATTGCGGTCCAAAGTATCGTCGTGTAAACAAGGTGTGTGTATCACCAGCTCTCTTCCTGAAAAATTTTAATAAAAGCACGTCACACATGGAAGCAGCATTGGCTGCAGCTTGTTAGCACTTGCCGTAATTAGCACTCAGTTGGGAAAAAAACACATACTGAAATCAAGTTCATAAGCGTGTACCAACATTAAGGTAACCATTTATCTATGTACTATAATGGAGAAAATTTATTCCTGCTAAGACAGTATCCCCTTTTGTTTCCACATTGGGACTTTACTATGTACAAATTGTATATTTTTTTAAATAATAATAAGCTATAATAATTCCTTTCCTTTTGGCCTACCAAAACTTCACTGAACCTCTGCAGTTCACCATATCAGCAGGTGGGACTTTGTTACACTCCCGTTATACAGTTCAGACAGTAACCCTGAAACTACCATAGTACATAGGATGAGCATCTTGTTATTGTCTCAAGAATTATTCTCCACACACTAAAAAGTTTTGCATCCCCTCGGTTCTGGAACCTGTACAGAAAATTGGGAGAGAGATCAACATAAACATCATTTCCACCCATTTTATTGCTCATGAAAACCACACTTTGCATGTTATACCACCATGCAGTGAGATCTTTGGAGGTGGTGGTCCAGATTGCTGTGCACACCAGTAACTGTAATACGCAGCAGCATGTCCTCTTGCATTGGTGCATGCCTGTATTCGGTGTAGCATACTATCCACAAGTTTATCAAGGCACTGTTGGTTCAGATTGTCCCACTCCTCAATGGTGATTCGGTGTGGATCCCTCAAAGTAGTTGGTGGGTCGCGTCATCCATAAACAGCCCTTTTCTACCTATCCCAGGCATGTTCGACAGGGTCATGTCTGGAGAACATGCTATCCACTCTATTCGAGCGATGTTGTTATCCTGAAGGAAGTCATACACAAGATGTGCACGATGGGGGTGCAAATTGTTGTCCATGAAGATGAATGCCTTGCCAATATGCTGCTGATATGGTTGTACTATCGGTCGGAGGGTGGCATTCACATATCGTACAGCCATTACGGCACTTTCCATGAAAGCATATGTCAGCCCCACATAATGCCACCCCAAAACAGCAGGGAACCTCCATCTTGCTACACTCACTGGACAGTGTGTCTAAGGCATTCAGCCTGACCGGGTTGCCTCTAAACACATCTCCGATGATTGTCTGGTTGAAGGCGTATGCGACACTCATCACTGAGGAGAACACGATGCCAATCCTGAGCGGTCCTTACGGCATGTTGTTGGGCCCATCTGTACCATGCTGCATGGTGTCGTGGTTGCAAAGACGGACCTCGCCAAGGACGATGGGAGTGAAGTTGTGCATCATGCAGCCTACTGCACACAGTATGGCTCTTAACACAACATCCTGCAGCTGAATGAAAAGCATTATCAACATAGTGGTGGTGTTGACATGGTTCCACCGAGACATAATCTGCAG